>NC_082695.1:48500054-48808360 GCF_949987515.2 Delphinus delphis | reverse complement strand
ACAAACATGAGAATTAGTCCAAAACATGACACTAATAAACCTAAAAGTCCTATAATACTCAAATTAAAACTTCAGAAGAAGAAGAATAGCTAAATTACATACAGTGTGCCATAATGGTGCTATATGCCCTCAAAAGTAAAAGGATTTACTCTTTCTGAGAAAGAAGTCATCTTGATAATCATTGTTTAATAAGATGAAAGATCTCTATTGCCTTGCCTAGTTCTGTTCTCTAAAATTAAATATTCTAAGTTTGTGTAGTTCATTTTGATGCTAAACCTTATATTGCTAGGTTTCATAATGATTGTTCCAGTTTTTGATTTATCATATTAGACAGTACCTATCTAAAGTAAAAGAATAAATTATCAAAGACAAATATATTTTAAATAAGTTACACAAGCATACACAATAATTCATATTCATATTTTATAAAATAATTCATATTTTATAAAAAACACAAAAGGATATACATTAAAACAGTAGAATGGTTATCTGGGGAAGAATGGAAAATGGGACTATGGGAAGACACTAAAGGAATACATAAATTAATAAATGAATAAAACAAGGGAGTATTTAATGTGCTGTGAATTAAGGAGCATGATTAACTTAACCTGCACCAAGGGTTCAAAAATATTAATTTGTTTGCACTTTAGCCTCTTTGGGGGGCAGTGGTTCAAGTTAGGATGCAAATTATAATATCCCGAGGTACTTTTAAAAAATGCCCACACTTGTACCCAACCCCTAGATTTTCTGATTTAATAAGTCTGGGGTAGGAATTAGGAGTGTGAATTTTTTGTGACTAAATATTACAAAGTGAACACATCTGTATACCAGTAATCCAAAACATAGAACATTACCAGCATTTCAGATGCCCTTCTCTTTGAAAAGTAGTATTTTTAAAAGCTCCAGATGAAATTCTAATGTCTGCATAGGGTTGAGGACAATTCTTCTGGCTCAAACTCAGGCTGATGCCTTCTTTGCTCATGCCTTTCTTTCTCTTGCATTTCTTTATTTTGAAAACATTATTTACTCATAGTAAGTAGGGATGATCTGTAAACCTTCTCAGTCCTTTCATCTTAAAAATGTATTTCTTTTCTCAAGTTTGATTGATAGACTAACTATATGTAGAATTATTATTTTAAATCATTTTCCCATTCAAATTTGATAGCATTTTCCACTGTCTTTGAGCCTATAATTTTGGTAAAATCAACTTGATTTCATTTGTTGTACATATCTTTTGTATTATTATCTTTTCCCTGGAAGTTTTCTTTATTTCCTCTTTATCCTTGAAGCCTTGAAATTTCACAGAAATGTATTGATATGTGGGTTTCCTCTGTATACCCAACTCAATACATGATAGGTCCTTCAGTTAAAAATATTTCCATTATTTGTTTGATTATTTCCCTACCTTCATTAATCATTAACTCCTCCTGGAATGCCTATTAGATGAACATTGGCATCCTGGAATTGAACCTCCATGTTATAAAGAAACAATATTTACATATATTTATATTATATATAAATAAAATGTTTATTTATATATAACATAATTATATATGTGTGTATATATATATATTCTACAGTGTGAGAAATTTCTTAAACATAATTTTTCCAATATTAACCTTGGTCTTACTTGATTATTCTTTTATTCAGTGCCTTGACTAATTTGTTTCATGATCACGAATTTTTAAATTCCACTAACTCTTATTCTCTAGTGGTTCCCTTTTTAAAGAAATAAGAGTCTGTCCTTGTTTGCTGGACGCAATATCCTCTTAAACTTCTCTGAGGAAACTAATTGGAATATTTTAAACTTTCCTTTTGGTTCCTAACTTATTTTTGTTTCCTATAGGGTTAATTTTTTAGTTTATTCACTGCGATTTTTACCATGGATGTCACTGGTTTTCCTCCAGTATGTGGTGATTCTTAGATAAAAATCTGTATTTATTGAATAAAGGATTAGGATGATTAATGATCCATTTACATAGAGAAGTGTCAGTTACTACTACTGCTCTGTAGGTTGCTAAGCATGGACTTGTATAGCTGACTGGGGACTTGCATAATTAGGCAAAGTAAAGAGGGTTTTGGGCTTCCCTGGTGGCGCAGTGGTTGAGAGTCCGCCTGCCGATGCAGGGGATACGGGTTCGTGCCCCGGTCTGGGAGGATCCCACATGCTGCGGAGCGGCTGGGCCCGTGAGCCATGGCCGCCGAGCCTGCGCGTCCGGAGCCTGTGCTCCGCAGCGGGAGAGGCCACAACAGTGAGAGGCCCGCGTACCGCAAAAAAAAAAAAAACCCCAAAAAACCAAACAAAAAACAAAACAAAAAAAAAGAGGGCCTTATTCCAGATTAAAACTCTTTAGTGCATATCTCTCTTTAGAGCTGCTTTTCACCTTCCCTTTCTTTCCTCAGCATCTTCAGTGTCTATTGAAATCCTTTCTCTTAGCCTCTCTCTTGGGCTCCTATAGGAATAGTAGGTTTCTATCCTAGACAGATCAACTCCCTCTTTTATAAATTTATTTTGCTCTGAGTTGACTTATTTAATTAAAACATTATAAAGCATTTTAATTAAGTGATCCATTCCTGCTTTTTTATCTTTGTTGAGTTGGAATTTGGAGATAATCCTTAGTTATCTTGGGGACAGAATTTTCATTTAGTGTTTAGGGCTGAGGTTTCTCCATCTTGTTTTACCCTTCAGTCTGATTCTGTTTATTAGCTAGGATTCCCTCAAGCTTTCTAGTATACTGAAGGCTCAATTTCTTTAATTTCTAAACATTGTGATTTTCATTAAAAAATATATATATATATATACACACACACATGAAGAAAAAGTGGACAGAGTTGTTTGCATTAAATCTGACATCTTCCACTGAAAGTCCTGATGAGCATATGATAGATTTCCATTAATTAAAAGGAAAGTTTATATAGATATTGGAAAATTCTACTATATCAATGACCAGATTCAGTAAGTTTATTGCCTAAAACAGGGAAAGATACTGCTAAGGGAAAGCCATAGTGAAAATATCTGAGACAGTAGAGACATCGGAATGAAAAATTTAGAATTATTAAAGTAGATAAACTTAAGATGTATTGGTAATTATAGATCTAATATATACAGTCAATGTGTTTGCAAGTCAATAGATCAACATTTTGTAGATATGCATTATCCAATTGTCTATTCATTCATTTGTCCATTTGTTTCTATTACTTTATCTATCCTGCTTTCCATCTATCTAGCAAGTCTTAAAATGAACAATAAAAAATGCTCAAATGTCTTAGCCTTCCAGGTAAAGAAGAAGATAACAGCCCTAAAACTCTTTAACTTAATATTTAAATTACACCAGAATTTGTAACTTTTTTGTATCATGAACCCCTCTGGTACTCTGGTAAAGCCTATGGACTCTTTCATGAGGTAATATTTTGCTTTTGTTTAGTTTTTTGTTTTTAATAGGCACTTTTGGAAAAATGTTGGTGTAATAAAATGAAACCGTGACAAGTGATTGAATAATTTCATATATAAGAATTCGAATTTCCAGCTTTAGAAATTTTGACTTGCTCTGATTTCTTACTTTGATACCTAGACCTTACCATTCCCTAATACTAATATTCCAGGGGTGGCTTTGCTGAGGTTTATTTCCTTTTTTTTTAAACATCCTTATTGGAGTATAATTGCTTTACATTGCTGTGTTAGTTTCTGCTGTATAACAAAGAGAATAAGCTATATGTATAAATATATCCCCGTATACACTCCTTCTTGTTTCTCCCTCCCACCCTCCCTATCCCACCCCTCTAGATGGTCACAAAGCACCGAGCTTATCTCCCTGTGCTATGCAGCTGCTTCCCACTAGCTATCTATTATACCTTTGGTAGTGTATATATGTCAATGCCACTCTCTCAATTTGTCCCCTCCCCGTGTCCTCGAGTCCATTCTCTACATCTGCATCTTTATTCCTGTCATGCCCCTAGGTTCTTCAGAACCATTTTTTTTAGATTCCATATATATGAGTTAGCATATGATATTTGTTTTTCTCTTTCTGACTTACTTTGCTTTGTATGGCAGAGTCTAGGTCCATCCACCTCACTACAAATAACTCAATTTTGTTTCTTTTAATGGCTGAGTAATATTCCATTGTATATATGTGCCACATCTTCTGTATCCATTCATCTGTCAATGGACATTTAGGTTGATTCCATGTCCTGGCTATCGTAAATAGAGCTGTAATGAATATTGTGCAACATGACTCCTTTTGAATTATGGTTTTCTCAGGGTATATGCCCGGTAATGGGATTGCTGGGTCATATGGTAGTTCTATTTTTAGTTTTCTAAGGAACCTCCGTACTGTTCTCCATAATAGCTGTATCAATTTACATTCCCACCAACAATGCAAGAGGGTTCCCTTTCCTCCACACCTCTCCAGTATTTATTGCTTGTAGACTTTTTTTTTTTTTTTTTTTTTTTGCAGTACGCGGGCCTCTCAGTGTTGTGGCCTCTCCCGTTGTGGAGCACAGGCTCCGGACGCGCAGGCTCAGCAGCCATGGCTCACGGGCCCAGCCGCTCCGCAGCACGTGGGATCTTCCTGGACCGGGGCACGAACCCATGTCCCCTTCATCGGCAGGCAGACTCTCAACCACTGCGCCACCAGGGAAGCCCACTTTTAGACTTTTTAATGACGGCCATTCTGACAGGTATGAGCTGATACCTCATTATAGTTTTGATTTGCATTTGTCTAATGATTAGTGATGTTGAGCATCCTTTCATGTGTTTGTTGGCAATCTGTATATCTTCCTTGGAGAAATGTCTATTTAGGTCTTCTTCCCATTTATGGATTGGGTTGTTTGTTTTTTCAATATTGAGCTGCATGAGCTGCTTGTATATTTTGGAGATTAATCCTTTGTCAGTTGCTTCATTTGCAAATATTTTCTCCCATTTGGAGGGTTGTCTTTTTTTCTTGTTTATGGTTTCCTTTGTTGCCCAAAAGCTTTTATGTTTCATTAGGTCCTATTTGTTTATTTTTGTTTTTATTTCCATTTTGTAGGAGGTGGGTCAAAAAGGATTTTGCTGTGATTTATGTCATAGAGTGTTCTACCTCTGTTTTCCTCTAAGAGTTTTATAGTGTCTGGCCTTAGTTTTAGGTCTTTAAGCCATTTTGAGTTTATTTTTGTGTATGGTGTTAGGGAGTGTTCTAATTTAATTCTTCTACATGTACCTGTCAAGTTTTCCCAGCACCATTTATTGAAGAGGCTGTCTCTTCTCCATTGTATATTCTTGCCTCCTTTATCAAAAATAAGGTGACCAGGGCTTCCCTGGTGGCACAGTGGTTGAGAGTCTGCCTGCTGATGCAGGGGACACGGGTTTGTGCCTCGGTCTGGGAAGATCCCACATGCCGCAGAGCGGCTGGGCCTGTGAGCCATGGCCACTGAGCCTGTGCGTCTGGAGCCTGTGCTCCACAACGGGGGAGGTCATAACTCTAAGAGGCCTGAGTACCGCAAAAAAAAAAAAAAGTGACCATATGTGTGTGGGTTTATCTCTGGGCTTTCTATCCTGTGCCATTGATCTATATATCTGTTATCATGGCAGTACCATACTGCCTTGATTACTGTAGATTTGTAGTATAGTCTGAAGTCCAGGAGCCTGATTCCTCCAGCTCCGTTTTTCTTTCTCAAGATTGTTTTTGTTATTTGGGAACTTTTGTGTTTCCATACAAATTGAGAAATTTTTTGTTGTAGTCTGTGAAAAATGCCATTGGCAGTTTGATAGGGATTGCAATGAATCTGTAGATTGCTTTGGGTAGTAGAGTCATTTTCACAATGTTGATTCTTCCAATCCGAGAACATGGAATATCTCCCATCCGTTTGTGTCATCTTTAGTTTCTTTCATCAGTGTCTTACAGTTTTCTGCATACAGGTCTTTTGTCTCCTTAGGTAGGTTTATTCCTAGGTATTCTATTGTTTTTGTTGCATTGGTAAATGGGAGTATCTCCTTAATTTCTCTTTCAGACTTTTCATCGTTACGATATAGGAATGTAAGAGATTTCTGTGCATTAATTTTGTATCCTGCTACTTTACCAAGTTCATTGATTAGTAGTTTTCTGATAGCATCTTTAGGATTCTCTATGTATATTTTCATGTCATCTGCAAACAGTGACAGCTCTACTTCTTCTTTTCTGATTTGCATTCCTTTTATTTTTTTACTTCTCTGTTTTCTGTGGCTAAAACTTTCAAAACTAAGTTGAATAATAGTGGTGAGAGTGGACAACCTTGTCTTCTTCCTGATCGTAGAGGAACTGTTTTCAGTTTTTCACCACTGAGACGATGTTGGCTGTGGGTTTGTCATATATGGCCTTTGTTATGTTTAGGTAAGTGCCCTCTATGCCTAATTTCTGGACGGTTTTTTATCATAAATGGGTGTTGAATTTTGTCAAAAAATTTTTCTGCATCTATTGAGATGATCATATGGTTTTTCTCCTTCAGTTTGTTAATATGGTGTATCACTTTGAGTGATTTGTGTATATTGAAGAATCCTTGCATTCCTGGGATAAACCCCACTTGATCATGGTGTGTGATCCTTTTAATGTGCTGTTGGATTCTGTTTGCTAGTATTTTGTTAAGGATTTTTGCATCTATGTTCATCAGTAATATTGGCCGGTAGTTTTCTTTCTTTGTGACATCTTTGTTTTTGGTATCAGGGTTATGGTGGCCTTGTAGAATGAGTTTCGGAGTGTTCATCCCTCTGCTATATTTTGGAAGAGTTTGAGAAGGATAGGTGTTAGCTCTTCTCTAAATGTCTGATAGAATTTGCCTCTGAAGCCATCTGGTCCTGGGCTTTTGTTTGTTGGAAGATTTTTAATCTCAGCTTCAATTTCAGTGCTTGTGATTGGTCAGTTTATATTTTCTATTTCGTCCTGGTTAGTCTGGGAAGGTTTACTTTTCTAAGAATTTGTCCATTTTTTCCAGGTTGTCCATTTTATTGGCATAGAGTTGCTTGCAGTAATCTCTCATAATACTTTGTATTTCTGCAATGTGAATATTTCTTCTCCTTTTTCATTTCTAATTCTATTGATCTGAGTCTTCTCCCTTCTTTTCTTGATGAGTCTGGCTAATGGTTTATCTATTTTATTTATCTTCTCAAAGAACCAGCTTTTAGTTTTATTGATCTTAGCTATTGTTTCCTTCATTTCGTTGTCATTTATTTCTGATCTCATCTTTATGATTTCTTTACTTATGCTAAATTTTGGGGTTTTTTGTTCTTCATTCTCTAATTGATTTAGCTGTAAGTTTAGGTTGTTTATTTGAGATGTTTCTTGTTTCTTGTAATGCTGTAAACTTCCCTCTTAGAACTGCTTTTGCTATATCCCATAGGTTTTGGGTTGTCGTGTTTTCATTGTTGTTTGTTTCTAGGTGTTTTTTGATTTCCTCTTTGATTTCTTCAGTGATCTCTTGGTTGTTCAGTAGTGTATTGTTTAGCCTCCATGTGTTTGTAATTTTTTACTGTTTTTTTTCCTTTAATTGATATCTAGTCTCATAGCGTTGTGGTTGGAAAAGGTACTTGATATGATTTCAATTTTCTTAAATTTATCAAGGCTAGATTTGTGACTCAAGGTATGATCTATCCTGGAGAATGTTCCATGAGCATTTGAGATGAAAATGTTTTTTTTTGTTTTTGGATGGAGTGTCCTATAAATATCAATTAAGTCCATCTTGTTTAATGTATCATTTAAAGCTTGTGTTTCCTTATTTATTTTCATTTTGGATGAGCTGTCCATTGGTGAAAGTGGGGTGTTAAAGTACCCTACTATGATTGTGTTACTGTTGATTTCCCCTTTTATGGCTGTTAGCATTTGCCTTATGTATTGAGGTACTTCTATGTGGGGTGCATAAATACTTACAATTGTTATATCTTCTTCTTGGATTGATCCCTTGATCATAATGTAGTGTCCTTCTTTGTCTCTTGTAATAGTCTCTGTTTTAAAGTCTATTTTGTCTGATATGAGAATTGCTACTCCAACTTTCTTTTCATTTCCATTTGCATGGAATATCTTTTTCCATTCCCCTCACTTTCAGTCTGTATGTGTCCCTAGGTCTGAAGTGGGTCTCTTGTAGACAGCATATATACGGTCTTGTTTTTGTATCCATTCAGCCAGTCTATGTCTTTTGGTTGGAGCATTTAATCCATTTATATTTAAGGTAGTTATCGATATGTAGGTTCCTATTACCATTTTCTTAATTGTTTTGGATTTGTTATTGTAGGTCTTTTCCTTCTCTTGTGTTTCCTGCCTAGAGACATTCCTTTAGCATTTGTTGTAAACCTGGTTTGGTGGTGCTGAACTCTCTTAGCTTTTGCTTGTCTTTAAAGCTTTTAATTTCTCTGTCGAATTGGAATGAGATCCTTGCTGGGTAGAGTAATCTTGGTTGTAGGTTATTCCCCTTCATCACTGTAAATATGTCCTGCCTCTCCATTCTGGCTTGCAGTTTCTGCCGAAAAATCAGCTGTTAACCTCATGGGGATTCCCTTGTATGTTATTTGTTGTGTTTCCCTAGCTGTTTGTAATATTTTTTCTCTGTATTTAATTTTTGATAGTTTGATTAATCTGTGTCTTGGCGTGTTTCTCCTTGGATTTATCCTGTATGGGACTCTCTGCACTTCCTGGACTTGATTGACTATTTTCTTTCCCATATTAGGGAAGTTTTCAACTATAATCTCTTCAAATATTTTCTCAGTCACTTTCTTTTTCTCTTCTTCTTCTGGGACCCCTATAATTAAAATGTTGGTGCATTTAATGTTGTCCCAGAGGCCTCTGAGACTGTCCTCAATTCTTTTCATTCTTTTTTCTTTATTCTGCTCTGCACTAGTTATTTCCACTATTTTATCTTCCAGGTCACTTATCCGTTCTTCTGCCTCCATTATTCTGCTCTTGATTCCTTCTAGAGAATTTTCAATTTCATTTATTGTGTTGTTCATCACTGTTGTTTGCTCTTTAGTTCTTCTAGGTCCTTGTTAAATGCTTCTTATGTTTTCTCCATTGTTTTTCCAAAATTTTGGATCATCTTTACTATCATTACTCTGAATTATTTTTTCAGATAGACTGACTATTTCCTCTTCATTTGTTTGGTCTGGTGCATTTTAACCTTGCTCCTTCATCTGATGTGTGTTTCTCTGTCTTCTCATTTTGCTTAACTTACTGTGTTTGGTGTCTCCTTTTCACAGGATGCAGGTTCGCAGTTCCCATTGTTTTTGGTGTCTGCCTCCAGTGGGTAAGGTTGACTCAGTGGGTTGTGTAGGCTTCCTGGTGGAGGTGACTTGTGCCTGTGTTCTGGTAGATGAGGCTCGATCTTTTCTTTCTGGTGGGCAGAACCACATCTGGTGGTGTGTTTTGGGGGGTCTGTGACCTTGTTATTATTTTAGACAGCTTCTTTGCTAATGAGTGGGGTTGTGTTCCTGTCTTCCTAGTTGTTTGGCATAGGGTGTCCAGTAGTGTAGCTTGCTTGTCCTTCAGTGGAGCTGGGTCTAAGCGTTGAGATTGAGATCTCTGGGAGAGCTTTAGCTGTTTGATATTACATGGAGCTGGGAGATCTCTGGTGGACCAATGTCCTGAACTCAGTTCTCCCACTTCAGAGGCAGAGGCACAGGCCTAACACCTGCCTGGAGCTTGAAGATCCTGTCAGCCACATGGCTCAGAAGAAAAGGGAATAGAAAGAAAAGAAAGAAAGAAAGAAAGAAAGAAAGAAAGAAAGAAAGAAAGAAAGAAAGAAAGAAAGAAAGAAAGAAAGAAAAGAAAGAAAGGAGAGAAAGGAGAGAAAGGAGAGAAAGCGAGAAATGAAGGAAGGAAGGAAGGAAGGAAGCAAGGAAGGAAGGAAGAAAGAAAGAAAGAAAGGAAGAAAGAAAGAATAAAATTTTTTAAAGTTATTAAAATAAAAAAAATATTAAAAAGTAAAAAGTCATAGAAATAAAGAAGAGAGGAACTGAACCAATAAACAATCCACCAATGACAACATGTGCTAAAAACTATACCAAAAAACACGCAAAAAAAATGGACTGAACCCTAGGACAGATGGTAAAAGCAAAGCTATACAGACAAAATCACACAAAGAAGCATTCACATACACTCACAAAAAGAGAAAAAGGAAATATATATATATATATATATATATATATCTATATCTATATATAAAAGAAAAAAAGGAAGAGAGCAACCAAATCAATAAACAAATCTAACAATGATAATATACTGTAAATACTAAACTAAGATAATCATAAAACCAGCAACAAATTTGATGCAGAGAGCAAACCCCAAGTCTACAGTTGCTCCCAAAGTCCACCACCTTATTTTGGGATGATTCATTTTCTATTCAGGTATTCCACTGGTATAGGGTACATCAAGTTGATTGTGGACATTTAATCCACTGCTCCTGAGGCTGCTGGGAGAGATTTCCCTTTCTCTTCTTTGTTCGCACAGCTCTCGGGGTTCAGGTTTTGGTTTGGCCCCGCTATTGTGTGTAGGTCGCCTGAGGGTGTCTGTTCTTCGCTCAAACAGGACGGCGTTAAAAAGTAGCAGCTGATTTGGGGGCTGTGGCTCACTCAGGCCGTGGGGAGGGAGGGGTACGGATGCGGGGTTAGCCTGCAGCGGCAGAGGTCAGCACGACATTGCAATAGCCTGAGGCGCGCCGCTTGTTCTCCCAGGGAAGTTGCCCCTGGATCACAGGACCCTGGCAGTGGCGGGCTGCACAGGCTCCCGGGAGGGGAGGTGTGGAGAGTGACCTGTGCTCGCACACAGGCTTCTTGGTGGCGGCAGCAGCAGCCTTAGCGTCTCATGCCCGTCTCTGGGGTCCGCGCTGATAGCCGCGGCTCACGCCCATCTCTGGAGCTTGTTTAGGCGGTGCTCTGAATCCCCTCTCCTTGCGCAGCCCGAAACAATGGTCTCTTGTCTCTTAGGCAGTTCCAGACTTTTTCCTGGACTCCCTCCCAGCTAGCTGTGGCACACTAGCCCCCTTCAGGCTGCACAGCCGACCCCAGTCCTCTCCCTGGGATCTGACCTCCGAGGCTCGAGCCTCAGCTCCCAGCCCCCACACGTCCTGGCAGGTGAGCAGACAAGCCTCTCGGGCTGGTGAGTGCTGGTCGGCACCGATCCTCTGTGCGGGAATCTCTCTGCTTTGCCCTCTGCACCCCTGTTGCTGTGCCCTCCTCCGTGGCTCCGAAGCTTCCCCCCCCCCCTCCACCCCCGTCTCCACCAGTGAAGGGGCTTCCTAGTGTGTGGAAGCTTTTCCTTCTTCACAGATCCCTCCCAGAGGTGTAGGTCCTGTCCCTATTGTTTTGTCTCTGTTTTTTCTTTTTTCTTTTGCCCTACACAGGTACGTGGGGAGTTTCTTGCCTTTTGGGAAGTCTGAGGTCTTCTGCCAGCATTCAGTAGGTGTTCTGTAGGAGGTGTTCCACATGTAGGTGTATTTCTGATGTACTTGTGGGGAGGAAGGTGATCTCCACTTTTTATTCCTCTGTCATCTTGAAGGTCTCTTTGGATGTAGTTTTTTTGATGATGGCCTTTCTGACCTGTGTGAGGTGATACCTCATTGTGGTTTTGATTTTCATTTCTCTAATGATTAGTGATGTTGAGCATCCTTTCATGTGTTTGTTGGCAATCTATATGTCTCTTTAGAGAAATGTCTATTTAGGTCTTCCACTCATTTTTGGATTAGGTTGTTTGCTGTTTTGATGTTGAGCTGCATGAGCTGCTTGTAAATTTTGGAGATTAATCCTTTGTCAGTTGCTTCATTTGCAAATATTTTCTCCCATTCTGAGGGCTGTCCTTTCATCTTGTTTATGGTTTCCTTTGCTGTGCCATAGCTTTTAAGTTTCATTAGGTTCGAGGGGGAAGGGTAAGTTGGGATGAAGTGAGAGAGTAGCATTGACATATATACACTACCAAATGTAAAATAGATGGCTAGTGGGAAGCAGCTGCATAGCACAGGGAGATGAGCTCGGTGCTTTGTGACCACCTAGAGGGGTGGGATAGGGAGGGTGGGAGGGAGGTGCAAGAGGGAGGGGATATGTGGATATATGTATACATATAGTTGATTCACTTAGTTATACAGCAGAAACTAACATAACATTGTAAAGCAATTATGCTCCAATAAAGATGTTAAAAAAAAAAGAATTAGGAGCAACAGGTTGTTTAAGTAGTGAGAGAAATCAGCAATTCTGTAATCAGAATAGCTGTGTGACATTAGATAAGCACTCATTTAAATATCCTCATTTCTTAAAAACAGACAAAATAGTACCAATATTCCCTACATATTACTTCACTGTTCAACTTGGCAATGACTTTCCACTCCACTGAATATCAGAGTCCTCGAGTTATCCTTGGTTAATGCATATCTTCATACTGTCCCTGTGGCTTAAGCAGCTTCCACTTCATTCTCTGCTTTTCTTATTACACATTTCATGTCCTCCAATAAAGTCAAAGCTCTCTGAGGCCAAATTCACTTTTTTCTAACAGCACTGCTATTCCTAAAATGTTCATCCTATTATCACAGATGAGCACTTAGTAGGCTTGTACCTTTGAATTACTGCTTTCCTTATACAGGTACCACTAGATTTTTCTAAGGCAAGCTATACGCATCACATAGTGACGTCCCTAACTTTCCTTTCATGGGCCCATTTAGAAAATTGGTGCATTAGTTAAGGTATGAATGTTTTATACTGTCACCTAGTGGTGATTGCTTGCTCACCAATAGCTTAGTTTTGGCAGAACTGCCATTGTTATACACCTGCTTGTATAATTATTTGAACACTCTAGTCAACCAATTTTTGTTGAATGGCTAGTAGATGTCAAATTATTTTCCAGACATTAGAACTACAGTAGAAAAAGAAAATTAAAAAAACCCCAAAATAAAATCATTGTCCTTGTGGCGCTTATATGCTATTAAAATTTGTTCTCTTTTCTAAATAAAAATGAGGGAAAAAATAGAAAAATTAAAAAATCTTTAATAATATGAGAAGTGTACATAGGATACATATTTTATATAATTGAAACTCATTAGGTTCTAAAACTGGAAATTTTAATTTTATTTATTCATTGAATTACATTTCATTTACAATGTTGTGTTAATTTCTGCTGTACAGCAAAGTAACTCAGTTATACACATATATACATTCTCTTTTATATTCTTTTCCATTATGGTTTATCCCGGGATATTGAATATAGTTCCCTTTGCTATACAGTAGGAACTTGTTGTTTATAAAAAGTCAAAAATTTTAGACCTGGTTTGATCCTTACTGGGCTGAAGATGTTCAACTATGTTAAATAGCAGTACAAAATTTTGGAAGTATAGAACTTCCTAGGTGTGAAACGTTAAGGTCTTTACAATATGTTCTTCTAAAATGTACTGAACACAAATACTCTAGACTATAAATTATTTTCCACGGAGTTATGTGTTAGCAATACTGAAATTATTTTATGTGTATTCTGGGACTAAGAAAATAAGTATATTTTGAATAATGAAAGCCAAATTTCTTTTTTTTTTCGTGGAAAGTAGTTATAAATTAGGAAGGCAGTATAGTTAGAATGAAGCATGTGGTATTAGATTTGGAAGTGTGGGAATCAGTATTAAATATGATTTGATATGTAGATAGAGAAATAGACATAGATGCATTTAAGTGTATATACTCCCTCCATTGAGAGTACCTAGAAGCAAAGATAACTTAGTAGGAATGAGCACAACTTATATTCAGATCTTCATTTCTAAATGTCAATCCTTTAATGAACTAGTGCTTTTAGAGAAATACTGAATCCAGGGCTGGGCTGGGGGAAGTACAAAATGAGCGTGAAATAATGTGTGATGTCAGAGAGTATTTAAGTGCTCAAAAGACAATGACAGCATGTTGAAAGGATACTACAGCCAACTGGTAGTTCCCAGTGGCTGCATCTGGGTCAACTTGAGCAACAAATGAAATAGAGATAGCAATGGAGAATAATCCACAGAATAAAGTAAATTTTTATGAGCTATACTGATATAAATATATAATTGAATACAAAAAGGAAAGGAGGTAAGGGATAGCACTTCATTACAGTAGAACTCCAATTAACAAATAAAGAAGAAATGATGGAGTTTTTAAAAAAATTCACCATTTGGTGAATAACACAGTAGTAATTACTGTAGGCAAGAATTGTCAGTGTGGGCTTCCCTGGTGGCGCAGTGGTTGAGAGTCCGCCTGCCGATGCAGGGGACATGGGTTTGTGCCCCGGTCTGGGAGGATCCCACGTGCCGCGGAGCAGCTGGGCCCGTGAGGCATGGACGCTGGGCCTGCACATCCGGAGCCTGTGCTGTGCAACGGGAGGGGCCACAACAGTGAGAGGCCCGCATACCGCAAAAAAAAAAAAAAAAAAAAGAATCGTCAGTGAGTCCTAAAATTAATGGGAAAATTATGAGAAACAGAATATTTTCATAATTTCAAAGTATTTCCCCCCAATACAATACTTATTATTTATTTATTTATTTATGGCTGCATTGGGTCTTCACTGCTGTGCATGGGCTTTCTCTAGTTGCGGTGAGCGGGGGCTACTCTTCGTTGCGGTGCGTGGGCTTCTCATTGAGATGGCTTCTCTTGTTGCAGAGCACAGGCTCTAGGCACGTGGGCTTCAGTAGTTGTGGCTTGCGGGCTCTAGAGCACAGGCTCAGTAGTTGTGGCGCACGGGCTTAGTTGCTCTGCGGCATCTTCCTGGACCAGGGTTCGAAACGATGTCCCCTGCATTATCAGGCGGATTCTTAACCACTGTACCACCAGGGAAGTCCTCTCCATACGATACTTATTAATTATAAAGGGAAAAAGTAGTAACTACATGAATAAACCTGGTAGACGTCACCTTAACCAAACGATCAAAGATAATACACCAGTAACAACATCTTATTACAAAGCACTGAGAAGGGCATAGTATCATTTTAATGGTATTCTTGTCAGAAATGAATACCTTGAATTTAGTCACAAGAAAATATCAGACAAGCCTAAATTGAAGGTTATAGACAAAATAACTGGCTGACCTACATGCTTCAAAAGTTTCAAGGTCCTGAAAAACAAAGAAACAAAGAACTGTCCAACATTAGAGGAGATTAAGGAGACATGACAACTAAATGCAATGTACAATCCTAGTTAGAGCTTGGATTTGTAAAAGGATATTAATGGGACAACTGGTGAAATCTGACTAAGGTTTGCAGATTATTTAATAATATTTTCAATTTCTCAGATATGAATCTTTGCACTATGGTTATGTAAAGTGTTAACTGTTGCAGTAGTTGGATGAAGGGTATATTGAAACTCTTTTTATTATTTTTACAAGTATAAAATTATTTTGAAATGAAAAGCTTAAAATTAAAATATTTTAATCAAAAATATTTTTTCTTGGGCTTCCCTGGTGGCACAGTGGTTGAGAGTCCGCCTGCCGATGCAGGGGACACAGGTTCGTGCCCTGGTCCGGGAGGATCCCACATGCCGCGGAGCGGCTGGGCCCCATGAGCCATGGCCACTGGGCCTGCACGTCCAGATCCTGTGCTCCGCAACAGGAGAGGCCACAGCGGTGAGAGGCCCGCGTATTGCAAAAAAAGAATAAAAAATAAAAAAATATATATATATATATTTTTTTTTCTTATAAAATGGAATCTTCCCTTCCAATCACAAGAAGACATAAAATTTGTAAATTTGACAGTCTATTTCCACACATTCAAACCTTGTATGATTCTAGGAACTCATTTTGCAACTGCTTGAGATAATCTCCAGAGTAATAGAATCATTAATAGTGACTAATTGAGTAACTTTTTTTTTTACAACAGGTACAAAGCTAACAGACAATTCAATTAGAAAATTATAACTATATTCCACTTACAAGTGCAAATATAATTTGGTGTTGATCAGTGATTTTCAAACCTGAGATAGCATGAGAAGCACCTGGAGGGCTTGTTAAAATGAAGAGTCTGGCTCCAGCCTCTTGAGTTTCTGATTCAGTAGGTCTGGGGTGGGGTTTAAGGATCTGTATTTCTAACAAGTTTCCAGGTGAGGCTGACCCTGCTATCCCTGGGATCACAACAAACACTGGTCTAGAAAATAATCTGAAATTGTAGGATTAGTGTATCTACGTTTCCATTGTTTCTAGTGTATATAAATATGAAGACCAATTAAAAGGCTTGTTTTAACTACATTTTAACCCAGTCATTAATCTAGAACATAAATATTACAAAACTACAAACTAGTTCATGGCAACCTTGAAATCCTAATGGCCAATGTAATGAGATTAGTAGCTGGGACCTTTGGGAAGTGTTTGTCTTGTGAGTGAAACCTTCGTGAGTGAAATTACTGTTTTATAAAAGTTGCCTCAGAAAGATCCTCAGCCTCTTCCGTCATGTGAGGACACAGTGAGAAGGTGCTGGCTATGGACCCGAAGGAGTGTGTGACCTTGCTGGCACCTTGATCTCAGACTTCTCAGCCTACAGAACTGTGAGAAATGGAGACTTGTTGCTTATAAGTTACCCAGTGTGTAGTATTCTGTTACAGCTGCAGAGAGATGGAAACTCTAAGAAAGATACACAGGAAATGTTAGAAATCAAAAATACTGTACCAAAAATGAAGAAAGTCTTTGTTGGGTCATCAGTAGATTAGACGTGTCAAGGAAAGAATCTCTGAGTTGAAGGTTTGTCAATAGAATCAACAAACTGCAGATCCGGGAAGAAGGAAGCTCAGAGAACAAATACACCAAGCTAACAAAAACACTCACACACAGCTAAGCATATCATATTCAAATTGCAGAAAACCAAAGACAAAGAAAATATCTTGAAAGAAGCAGATATATGCCTGTTACTCTATAGATAAGCTGCACCTTATCTATAGAGTAACAGGCATAAGAATTATAGTAAACATCTTGTCAAAAATAAAACAAGCAAGAAATAGAGGAATAAAACTTTTTTATTTTTTTCTGTACGTGGGCTTCTCACTGTTGTGGCCTCTCCCGTTATGGAGCACAGACTCCGGACACACAGGCTCAGTGGCCATGGCTCACGGGCCTAGCCGCTCCGCGGCATGTGGGATCTTCTTGGACCAGGGCACGAACCCGTGTCCCCTGCATCGGCAGGTGGACTCTCAACCACTGCGCCACCAGGGAAGCCCTGGGAATAAAACTTTTAAAGTGTTAAAAGAAAAAATAAATCTACCAACCTAGAATTCTATATCCAGCAAAATTGTCTATCAAAAGTAAAGGAGAAAGGCTTTCTCAAATCAACAAAAACTGAGGGAATTCATCACTAGTAGACATTCCTTGCAAGGAATGTCAGAAAGTCAGCTCTCCATAAAGAGTGTTGGAGAAGGAATAAATGAAAGTAAAGTGAAATATTTTCTTTGTCTTCTTTTTAACTGATCTAAAAGATAACCATTGTTTAAACCAACATGGAATCATAAAACACTCTATTAAAATTAAAGAAGGGAGAAAAAGAAATGGGGGAAGAAACAAAAAGCAATGCAATGAGTAGAAAACAAAAACATGGTAGGTATTCATCTGACTATATCATTAATCACTTTAAATGTGAATGTCTAAATTCACAATAAAAAGACAGAAATTGTCACAATGGATCGGAAAACAAGACCCAATTATATGTTGTCTACGAGAAACCCACTTTAAATATAAAGGCTCAGATAGATTAAAAGTAAAGGAATGGAGAAAGATACACCATTCTAACACTAATCAAAAGAAAGCTGGAGTACTAATATTAATTTTAGACAGAGCACACAACAATGTAAGGAAAATTATCAGGGATAAAGAGGGGAGTTACATAATGATAATCGGGTGAGTTCCCCAAGAACACATAACAAACACTAATGCTATGCAGCTGACAACAGAGTCTCCAAATACATGAGACTAAACCTGAGAGAACTGAAGAAAAATTACTGTTTCATACTTCAACATCCCTCTCTAAGTAATGGACAGAGCAGGCATAAATCACTAAGGATATAGACGCCCTGCACAGCACCATCAATCATCCGGATCTAAGTGACATTTTTCAAACACTCTATCCAATAGCAGCAGAATGCACATTCTTCACAAGCTCATGTGGAACATTTACCAACATGGATCATAAAACACACCTCACAAAGTTAAAAACTATAGAAATCATAAAAAGTATGTCCTGTGACCACATGAAATTAAATTAGAAATCAATAACAGGAAGATAGCTGGAATGGAAAGATTCATGTTAAGTTAATTTTTGTATAAGTGTAAGGTCTGTGTCTAGGTTCATGTTTATGTATATGGATATCCAATTGTTCCAGCACTGCCTTGAAAAGACCACCTTTCTCCATTGAATTGTCTTTGCACCTTTGCAAAAATCAGTTGATTATATTTTGTTTGGATCTCTTTCTGGGCTCTTTATTTTGTTTCATTGATCTATGTGTATATTCTTTCACCAATGACGTACATGCTGGCTTGATTATTGTAGTTTCATAATAAGTCTTGAAATCAGAAAATGTAAGTCCTCCAACTTTGTTCTTCTTCAACATTATATTATTTTTTGTAGTCTGCTTGACTTTCCACATAAATTTTAGAATCAGTTTGTTCATATCTATAAAACAGCTTGTGGAGATCTTGATTGAAATTGTATAGACTCTATAGATCAAGTTGAAAAGAATTGACATTTTAATATTAAGTCTTCCAATCCATGGACATGGGATATCATTCCATTTTTTAATATCTACTTTGATTACTTTCATCAGAGTTGCGTAGTTTTCCATGTATAGATCTTGTATATATTTTGTTAGAGTTATACACAAGTATTTTTATTTTGGTGCTATCTTTCTGCTTTTCTAATTTCTAATTTAATACTTCTGCAGTTTGTGCAGAAACAGCTCTAAATATCTCATGGATTGTGAACCACCAGACTGTTTCAAAGGCAGGGGATTCCCCCAAATCCAAACTGATGATTCTGTATATCAAGATCCAGAATATGTTCAGTGGAGTGATAGTGCAGGACAAGAATGAAAGCAACAGGGACTGACTGATGTACTACTTTTGGATGTGATTAAGATTGCAACTGCTGGATTACATGGCAAACCTATGTTTTGCTTTATAAGAAACTGACAAACTGTCTTTCAAATTGTTGCACCATTTTGAAACCGTACCAGCAATGAATGAGTGTTCCTCTCGCTCCTCCTCTTTGCTAGCATTTGGTGTTGTCAGATTTTTTTTTAATTTATTCATTCTAATAGGTGTGTAGTGAAATCTTAATGAAAAATTACGTTGAGCATCTTTTCATATGTGTATTTGCCATATGTTTACCTTCTTGGGTAAGATATACATGTAGAGTTTTGGTCCATTTTAAAAATTGGATTGTTTGTCTTCTTATTGTTGAGTTTTAAGAATTCTTTGTATACTTTGAATACAAACACTTCATCAGATATATGATTTTTTTTTGTTTTTTTGTTTGTTTGTTTTTTGCGGTACACGGGCCTGTCACTGCTGTGGCCTCTCCCGTTGCGGAGCACAGGCTCCGGACGCGCAGGTTCAGCGACCATGGCTCACGGGCCCAGCCGCTCCACGGCATGTGGGATCCTCCTGGACCAGGGCACGAACCCGTGTCCCCTGCATCGGCAGGCGGACTCTCAACCACTGCGCCACCAGGGAAGCCCAGATATATGTTTTGCAAATATTTTCTCTCAGTTTGTGGCTTGTTTCTTCATTCTCTTAACAGTGTTTTTCACAGAACAGATGTTTTTATTTTTAATAAAATCCAAATTACATTTTTCTTTCACGGATTGTGCTTTTGGTGTTTTATCTAAAAACTCATTGCCAAACTGAAGGTCGCATGGATTTTTTTTCCTAGAAGTTTCATAGTTTTAGATATTACATAAAATTCTGTGATATTTTTGAGTTAATTTTTACGTGAGGTGTAAAAATCTGTGTCTAGGTTATTTTTTTTTCCTCACATACGAATGTCCAATTGTTTCAGCACCATGTGTGGAAAAGAATATCTTTTCTCAACTAAATGGCCTTTGCTCTTTTGTCAGTATATCTGCTTGGGTGCATTTCTGGCGGTGGGTCTATTCTGCTCAGTTGAACTACGTGTTCTATTCTTTAGCCAATACCACAATGTCTTGATTACTGTGGCTTTATACTAAGTATTGACATTGGGTCTTGTGTTTCCTACATCTTTGTTTTCCTTCTTCATTATACTGCTGGCTATTTTAGGTCTTTTGCCTTCTTGAATGCACTTTAAAAATCAATTTGTTGATTTCTACAAAATGACTCAGAATTTTATCTTTTTCTGCATATAGATCTTGTATATATATTTTAGATGTATACCTAAGCACTTCATAAGTTTTTGATGCTATTATAAATGGCATTTAAAAAAAATCAAATTAGAAGTGTTCAGTGCTACCTTGTAGGCACAGTTGGCTTTTGCATATTGACGTTATATCTTGCAATCTTGCTATAATTTATTATTTGTTCCAGGAGTTTTGGTTTGCAGATTATTTATAGTTTTCTACATAGACAATCATGCCATCCATTGAAAACGTAGTTTTATTTCTTCCTTCCCAATTTGTGTACCTTATGTTTTCTTTTCCTTTTTTAAAATATCTTAATTGCACTAGCTAGGACTTATAATACAATGTTGAATAGGAGTGGTGAGATGGGACACTCTTGCCTGGTCTTAAAACTTAGAGAAATTTTTCACCATTAAGTGTGATGTCAGCTTTAGGAGGCTTGTAGGTGTTCTTATCAAGCTGAGAAAGTTCTATTTATTCCAAGTTTTTATAGTGAATGTGTGTTGGATTTTTGTCAATTGTTTTATCTGTGTCAATTGATATGGACATATGATTTTTCTTTTCAGCCTCTTGATGTGGTGGATAATTACGACTGACTTGCAAATGTTGAGCCAACCTTCTATATCTGGAATAAATCCCACTTGGTCAGGGTGTATTTTTATTATATATTGTTGTATGTGATTTGCTAACATTGTGTTGAGAATATTTACATCTGTGTTTATGAGAGATACTAGTCTATAGTTTTTCTTTCCTGAGATGTCTTTAGCTAGTTTTGGTATTAAGGTAGTGATGGTCTCATAGAATAAGTTTGGAACTGTTCCCTCTGCTTTTAGTTTTTTAGATGAGGTTGTAGATTTGGATTACTTCTTCTTTAAATGGTAGATTTACCAGTGAAACCATCTGGGCCTGATGAAATTTCTCTTTTGGAAGGTTGTTAATTATTGATTCAATTTCTTTAATAGATATAGGTCTATTTAGATTATCCATTTTTCCTTGTGTGAGTGTTGGTAGTTTTTGTCTTTCAAGGAATTGGTCCATTTTAACTAAGCTATCAAATGTGTGGACATAGGGTTGTTCATAGTAATTCCTTATTATCTTTTTAATGTCCATGTGATAAGTAGTAAGGACCTCTCATTTCTGAATTAGGTAATTTGTGTCTTCTCTCTATTTTTCTTGGTTAGTCTGCTAGAGGTGTATTGCTTTAATTGCATTTTCTAAAGAAACAGCTTTTGATTTTGTTGATTTTCTCTGTTCTCCTATTTTTAATTCCATTTCAACTCTAACTATTTTATTATGTCCTTTCTTCTTGTTGTTTTGGCTTAACTGGCTCTTCTTTCTTAGTTTTCTAAGGTGAAAGGTAGGCTACTCCCTTTAGATTTGTCTTCTTTTCTAAAATATATATTTAATGTTATAATTTTACTCTATGCACTACTTTTGCTGCATCCCAGAAATTTTGATAAGGTGTATTTTCATGCAAATTAAGTTAAAATAAACATATTTTTTTCTCCCAAGCATTTTTTTCTTTAACTCATGTGTTATTTATAAGTACTTTGTTTAATCTCCAAAATTTGGGGATTTTGCCAGCTATCTTTCAGTTATTGATTTCTAATTTAACTCCCTATGGTCTGAGGACATACTTTGTATAACTTCTATTCTTGTAAATTTATAAGTTTTTTTTTTGTTTGGCCCAGAATGTGGTATACTTTGATAACTGTTCCATGTAAACTTGAGAAGAATGTACATTCCACTGCTGTTAGATGGAGTGTTCTATAAATGTCACTTAGGTCAAGGTGATTGATAATTCTGTTCAGGTCATCTATATCTTCACTGACTTTATGCATCCATTATCTATCAATACTAGCAGTGAGATGTTGAAGTCTTACCTGTTGTAGTGGATTTATTTCTCCTTGCAATTCTATCAGTTTTTCCCTGACGTATTTTGATGTTAGGTGCACGTGCATTAAGAATTGTTATATGTAGGGCTTCCTGGTGGTGCAGTGGTTGAGAGTCTGCCTGCCGATGCAGGGGACATGGGTTCGGGCCCCGGTCTGGGAAGATCTCACATGCCGCGGAGCGGCTGGGCCCGTGAGCCATGGCCGCTGAGCCTGTGCGTCCGGAGCCGGTGATCCACAATGGGAGAGGCCACAACAGTGAGAGGCCAGCATACCACTAAATAAATAAATAAATAATTGTTATATGTAATCGGAAAACTGATCACTTTATCATACGATATGCATCTCTTTATGCCTGATGACTTTTATTATTCCAAAGTCTGTTTCTTTGAATTTAGTATAGATCAGCTTCTTTTTCCCCATTATGTTAACATGGTATACATTTCTCCATTCCTTTGCTTTTAATCTATATGAATTCTTACATTTAAACTCAGTTTCTTTTTTTTTTTTTTTTTGTGGTACGTGGTCCTCTCACTGTTGTGGCCTCTCTCATTGCGGAGCACAGGCTCCGGACGCGCAGGCTCAGCGGCCATGGCTCATGGGCCTAACCACTCCGCGGCATGTGGGATCTTCCCGGAATGGGGCACGAACCCGTGTCCCCTGCATTGGCAGGCAGACTCTCAACCACTGCGCCACCAGGGAAGCCCTCTCCCTTTTATTCTGAGCCGTGTAGAGGACAGGCTCTTTGTGCCCTAGCCAGGCATGAGGGCTGTGCCACTGAGGTGGGAGAGCCAAGTTCAGGACACTGGTCCACAAGAGACCTCCCAGCTCCACGTAATATCAAATGGCGAACACCTCCCAGAGATCTCCATGTGAACGCCAAGATCCAGCTCCACTCAACGACCAGCAAGCTACAGTGCAGGATACCCTATGCCAAACAACTAGCAAGACAGGAACACAAACCCATCCATTAGCACAGAGACTGCCTAAAATCACAAAAATGCCACAGACACCACAAAACACACCACCAGACGTGGACCTGCCGACCAGAAAGACAAGATCAAGCCTCATCCACCAGAACACAGGCACTAGTCCCCTCCACCAGGAAGCGTACAACCCACCGAACCAAACTTAGCCACTGGGGACAGACAACAAAAACAATGGGAGCTACGAACACGCAGCCTACAAAAAGGAGATCCCAAACACAGTAAGTTAAGCAAAATGAGAAGACAGAGAAACATACAGCATATGAGGTAGCAAGGCAAAAAGCCACCAGACCTAACAAAGGAAGAGGAAATAGGCAGTCTACCTGAAAAAGAATTCAGAATAATGATAGTAAAGATGATCCAAAATCTTGGAAACAGAATAGAGAAAATACAAGAAACGTTTAACAAGGACCCAGAAGAAATAAAGAGCAAACAAACAGAGATGAACAACACAGTAAATGAAATTAAAAATTCTCTAGAAGGGGTCAAGAGCAGAATAACTGAGGCAGAAGAACAGATAAGTGACCTGGAAGATAAAATAGTGGAAATAACTACTGCAGAGCAGAATAAAGAAAAAAGAATGAAAAGAATTGAGGACAATCTCAGAGACCTCTGGGAGAACATTCAACACACCAACATTCAAATTATAGGGGTCCCAGAAGAAGAAGAGAAAAAGAAAGTGACTGAGAAAATATTTGAAGAGATTATAGTTGAAAACTTCCCTAATATGGGAAAGGAAATAGTTAGTCAAGTCCAGGAAGCACAGAGAGTCCCATACAGGATAAATCCAAGGAGAAACACACCAAGACACATATTAATCAAACTATCAAAAATTAAATACAAAGAACAAATATTAAAAGCAGCAAGGGAAAAACAACAGGTAACACATAAGGGAATCCCCATAAGGTTAACAGCTGAACTTTCAGCCGAAACTCTGCAAGCCAGAAGGGAGTGGCAGGATGTATTTAAAGTGATGAAAGAGTAAAACCTACAACCAAGATTACTCTACCCAGCAAGGATCTCATTCTGATCTGGTGGAGAAATTAAAAGCTTTACAGACAAGCAGAAGCTAAGAGAATTGAGCATCACCAAACCAAGTTTACAACAAATGCTAAAGGAATGTCTCTAAGGCAGGAAAAACAAGAGAAGGAAAAGACATACAATAACAAACCCAAAACAATTAAGAAAATGGTAATAGGAACCTACATATCGATAACTACCTTAAATGTAAATGGACTAAATGCTCCAACCTAAAGACATAGACTGGCTGAATGGATACCAAAACAAGACCGTATATATGCTGTCTACAAGAGACCCACTTCAGACCTAGGGACACATACAGACTGAAAGTGAGGGGAATAGAAAAAGATATTCCATGCAAATGGAAATGAAAAAAAAAGTTGGAGTAGCAATTCTCATATCAGACAAAATAGACTTTAAAACAGAGATTATTACAAGAGACAAAGAAGGACACTACATAATGATCAAGAAAGAGATGAATCCAAGAAGAAGACATAACAGTTGTAAATATTTATGTACCCAACATAGGAGCACCTCAATACATAAGGCAAATACTAGCAGCCATAAAAGGGGAAATCGATAGTAACACAATCATAGTAGGGGACTTTAACACCCCACTTTCACCAATGGACAGATCATCCAAAATGAACATAAATAAGGAAACACAAGTTTTAAATGATACATTAAACAAGATGGACTTAATTGATATTTATAGGACATTCCATCCAAAAACAACAGAATACACATTCTTCTCAAGTGCTCTTGGAATATTCTCCAGGATAGATCATATCTTGGTTCACAAATCAAGCCTTGGTAAATTTAAGAAAAGTGAAATTATATCAAGTATCTTCTCTGACCACAACGCTATGAGACTAGTTATCAATTACAGGAAAAGATCTGTAAGAAATAAAAACACATGGAGGCTAAACAGCACACTACTTAATGACCAAGAGATCACTGAAGAAATTAAAGAGGAAATCAAAATATACTACCTAGAAACAAATGGCAATGAAACCACAATGACCGAAAACCTATGGGATGCAGCAAAAGCAGTTCTAAGAGGGAAGTTTATAGCTATACAAGCCTACCTTAAGAAACAGGAAACATCTCGAATAAACAAACTAAACTTACACCTAAAGCAATTAGAGAAAGAAAAAGAAAAAACCCCAAAATTAGCAGAAGGAAAGAAATCATAAAGATCAGATCAGAAATAAATGAAAAAGAAATGAAGGAAACGATAGCAAAGATCAATAAAACTAAAAGCTGGTTCTTTGAGAAGATAAACAAAATTGATAAACCATTAGCCAGACCTATCAAGAAAAAAAGGAAGAAGACGCAAATCAATAGAATTAGAAATGAAAAAGGAGAAGTAACAACTGACACTGTAGAAATACAAAGGATCATGAAGGATTAATACAAGCAACTCTATGCCAATAAAATGGACAATGTGTAAGAAATGGACAAATTCTTAGAAATGCACAACCTTCCAAGACTGATCCAGGAAGAAATAGAAAATATGAAGAGACCAATCACAAGCACTGAAATTGAAACTGTGATTAAAAATCTTCCAACAAACAAAAAGCTCAGGACCAGATGGCTTCACAGGGGAATTCTATCAAACATTTAGAGAATAACTAACACCTATCCTTCTCAAACTCTTCCAAAATATAACAGAGGGAGGAACACTCCCAAACTCATTTGACGAGGCCACCGTAACTCTGATACCAAAACCAGACAAAGATGTCACAAAGAAAGAAAACTACAGGCCAATATCAATGATCAACATAGATGCAAAAATCCTCAACAAAATACTAGCAAACAGAATTCAACATCACATTAAGAGGATCCTACACCATGATCAAGTGGGGTTTATCCCAGGAATGCAAGGATTCTTCAGTATACTCAAATCAATCAACGTGATGAACCATATTAACAAATAGAAAGAGAAAAACCATATGATCATCTCAATAGATGCAGAGAAAGCTTTTGACAAAGTTCAACACCCATTTATGATAAAAACCCTCCAGAAAGTAGGCATAGAGGGAACTTTCCTCAAAATAATAAAGGCCATGTATCACAAACCCACAGCCCACATCATCCTCAATCATGAAAAACTGAAACCATTTCCACTAAGATCAGGAACAAGACAAGGTTGTCCACTCTCAACACTATTATTCAACATAGTTTTGGAAGTTTTAGCCACAGCAATCAGAGAAGAAAAAGAAATAAAAGGAATCCAAATTGGAAAAGAAGAAGTAAAGCTGTCACTGTTTGTAGATGACATGATACTATACATAGAAAATCCTAAAGATGTTACCAGAAAACTGCTAGAGCTAATCAATGAATTTGGTAAAGTAGCAGGATACAAAATTAATGCACAGAAATCTCTTACTTTCCTATACACTAATGAGGAAAAATCTGAAAGTGAAATTAAGAAAACACTCTCATTTACCATTGCAACAAAAAGATTAAAATATCTAAGAATAATCCTACATAAGGAGACAAAAGACTTGTATGCAGAAAATTATAAGACACTGATGAAAGAAATTAAAGATGATACAAACAGATGGAGAGATATACCATGTTCTTGGATTGGAAGAATCAGCATTGTGACAATGAGTCTACTATCCAAAGCAATCTACAGATTCAATGCAATCTCTATCAAACTACCACTGGCATTTTTCACAGAACTAGAAGAACAAATTTCATAATTTGTATGGAAATGCAAAGACCCTGAATAGCCAGAGCAATCTTGAGAAAGAAAAACGGAGCTGGAGGAATCAGGCTCCCTGAGTTCAGACTATACTACAAAACTACAGTAATCAAGACAGTATGGTACTGGCACAAAAAGAGAAATACAGATAAATGGAACAGAATAGAAAGCCCAGAGATAAACCCATGCACATATGGTCACCTTCTGTTTGATAAAGGTGGCAAGAATATACAGTGGAGAAAAGACAGCCTCTTCAATAAGTGGTGCTGGGAAAACTGGACAGCTACATGTAAAAGAATGAAATTAGAACAGTCCCTAACACCATACACAGAAATAAACTCAAAATGGATTAAACCTAAATGTAAGTCCAGACACCATTAAAGTCTTAGAGGAAAATATAGGTAGAACACTCTATGACATAAATCACAGCAAGATCCTTTTTGACCCACCTCCTAGAGAAATGGAAATAAAAACAAAAATAAACCAGTGGGACCTAATGAAACTTAAAAGCTTTTACACAGCAAAGGAAACTGTAAACAAGACAAAAAGACAACCCTCAGAATGGGAGAAAATATTTGCAAATGAAGCAACTGACAAAGGATTAATCTCCATAACATACAAGCAACTCATGCAGCTCAATATCAAAAAACAAACAACCCAATCCCAAAATGGGCAGAAGACCTAAATAGACATTTCTCCAAAGAAGACATACAGATTGCCAAGAAACACATGCAAGAATGCTCAACATCATTAATCATTAGAGAAATGCAAATCAAAACTACAATGAGATATCATCTCACACCGGTTAGAATGGCCATCGTCAAAAAATCTAGAAACAATAAATGCTGGAGAGGGTGTGGAGTAAAGGGAACCCTCTTGCACTGTTGGTGGGAATATAAACTGATACAGCTACCATGGAGAACAGTATGGAGCTTCCTTAAAGAACAAAAAACAGAACTATCATATGACCCAGCAATCCCACTACTGGGCATATACCCTGAGAAAACCATAATTCAAAAAGAGTCATGTACCAAAATGTTCATTGCAGCTCTATTTACAATAGCCAGAACATGGAAGCAACCTAAGTGTCCATCAACAGATGAATGGATAAAGAAAATTTGGCACATATATACAATGGAATATTACTCAGCCATAAAAAGGAATGAAACTGAGTTATTTGTAATGAGGTGGATGGACCTAGTGACTGTCATACAGAGTGAATTAAGTCAGAAAGAGAACAACAATACCGTATGCTAACACATATATATGGAATCTAAAAAAAAAAAAAAATAGAAAGAAAATGGTCAGAAGGACCTAGGAGCAAGATGGGAATAAAGATGCAGACCTACTAGATAATGGACTTGAGGATACGGGGAGGGGGAAGGGTAAGCTGGGACAAAGTGAGAGAGTGGCATGGACATATATACACTGCCAAACGTAAAATAGATAGCTAGTGGGAAGCAGCCGCATAGCGCACGATGATCAGCTCGGTGCTTTGTGATCACCTAGAGGGGTGGGATAGGGAGGGTGGGAGGATGGGAGATGCAAGAGGGAAGAGATATGGCGACATATGTATATGTATAACTGATTCACTTTGTTATAAAGCAGAAACTGACACACCATTGTAAAGCAATTATACTCTATTAATAAAGATGTTAAAAAATATTGTTAGTTATTGGCCTACAGAGTTTGCATGTTTATTGCGTTTTAAAAGTAAACTTCTTAATTAAATATTAACATACGTGGGGAAAAGTGTACTAATAATAAGTATATAACACAATGTATTTTCTTAAAGTGAACCACCCGTATAATTAGCACATAGTTCAGGAAACTGCATGTTACTACCATTTTAGAAACCCTCTTAGTGTCCTCCACCAGTTACTACAATCAAAGTAAACAGTTTGTTTTTGAATAAAATCTTTGGGAATTTATTTTTGTTCTTGTTACTTATGCTGGCTTTCATAGATGATAGTTGGTTTTCTTATTTTTGGACATTTCAAGTTGTATGCTCATATTTGGATGTTCTTAAACTTAGACAAACCTGATTACTCAAATGGTGGATGTTTTCCTCTACAGAGAATTTGTATTTACTTTTACTATGAGCCAGGTGGCAAGGCCAACTTCATAACTATTTTAATACCCCTCGAGTGTCTCCGGCTTCGTATAGGATTTTCAGGAACAGCTCCAGCACTATGTTGCTGATTTAATGTTCAGTCTTTCTACCATAATGTTGACATTAACGTTGCTCATGAGATCATCTAGCCTCTTGGGTGTGTTGACTGCTCACTGATCAGTTTTCAATGGACTTTTTTGTGGGAGGGGAGAGCGAAATACTTTCCTCACATCCTGTGAGCCCAGTCATGCAATCAAAACTACTTATTATGCATCCTTGAGTTGTTTTCTTGAAAAAGGGCTCTTAGCATCTCTAGTCAGCTATAGCACTGGAATCGGAAATCCACATTAATTTCATTCTTAAAATGTATAAATCAATACTATGCCTTTACCTTAATGGGTATTAGTAAAAAAGTGAGCCAATATCATCACTGTATGTTTCTTAATTAACTGATTGATACTTAAAAGTTACAGTTTTTTGCTATTTTAGAAAGTACTGGTCATATAAATATTTGGAAACAGTTAAAAAATGTGTAAGTCATGAAATCATTTTACGTGGGATTAGGAAATTTAATACTCCAACAAAATGATATACTCAGATGATTTTATTTGAGTCAAACAAATCTTGAGATTTCAAGACTATTGCTGTTTCAAAATTCAGGTATAATTGTTTTTCTACAAGAAGACATGTATGCATAAATATGCTCAGAAACATAGCTGTCTTTGTAAACCATTCTCTACCACTGACCCTCAAGGAGCTGTTTCATCTTCCCCTTGTATGTTGGGGCTTATTTCAATCATCACACCCAATTACAAATTAATGGCTAAAATGACTCAAAGATTTGATTGGCTCACAGCTTCATTGTACCTAGTGAGGTTGTTCTTAATAAATTATGTTTTATGATATGTTAAGCAATTTGTATCTGATGCACACATGTGTAAAACTCTGCCTTGAAGATTAGTTCAATCTAAAATTTGCAATTTATTAAGATAAATGCAAGTGTCTCACCCCCATAGTGGTGTTCTGCTTTTCCAAGCTATCAAGATGACCAAAGCAGACAGTTCAAAATTGAATTGCCTAAGAAGTATTTTTACATATAAATGAACACTTCGTGTTTTAAAAGTTAACTCTCATTTTCAAAACTCAATACAAACTAGAAAAAGAACTTAAATTTTTGGAGCTTCTAAATGGTTACTCTGCTTTTTGATCAAGAAGTTTAATTAAAGAGTTTTCTAAAGACTTGGGAGATGTTCATTTTAGAAGAAAAGAGACAAGAGAAATCTAAAACTTATTTTCTGCCTTGCTTTTCAATGCCTGTTAGAATAGTCCCAGGAAAACTAGGGGTAGTTTTCCCTTCAACTTCTTCCCCCCCACACCAAAGGACAGTATGTTTGCATTGTTACAGCTATTTTGCAGATTCTGATACTAGAACTCAGATGTCTTCCCGTGAAAACTATTTCTAGAGTCTGTGGTTTTAGCCAAGAAATATGTGTGTCCGTTCTTGTCACTTTTAGCCTGCAAGTTAAACAAATGTCCTACAATTATTAATAATATATTGTAAATAAGATATGAGGGTTAGGTGATGGTGGTAAGATATTAATTGGTTCATTCAATAGAAATAGGAGTGAAAACTGGAAACGCGCAAAAGTATAATGGGAGTTGGGCAGAGGTGCGTTGTTCCCTCTTCCCTGAAGAGTTGTTACTTTCCATGACAAAATAACTGTTCTAAAAATAATGCAGAAATTCTATAATCGTGCTGTCCACTGAGTTGAAGATGATATGTGGATTACTGTTTTAAGCCATATATTTTGGAAGAAAAGATAAGCCATATGGCTACTGGAAATAAAGCAATATTTGGGGCCAGAAAAAAATGTATTTTCTTCTCTGTTACAAGGGACATGAACACCAGACTTAGCGTTGGACTTCATCATAGTTCTGACAGCTAGATGAAAATGTCAGGTGGATAAACGTTGAATGAATCCATATGTGGCTGTTAAAATGCAGGGATTGGCTGTGCCATGGACTTGTTTATACAGAGATGTTAAAGGTAGGAACTAAAGAGAAATTCAGCAAATCCACTAGACCTGTAAAATCTAGTTTGTTCTTAGTTTGCACACAAGTATATATGGAAATTAACTGCTGACCAATGTATCATATTTAATGGTGATCACACCAAACAAACATAAAAGACAATCAACTTGGGGCCAAGCAAAAAACATTAAATTTCTAATCTTTTTTCTTTTGGTTAGAAAATGGAATAAAGATACTGATACTGTAGCTTACGAATTAAAAAATAAAACAACACTTTTTTGGTGTGTCTTAGTAATGACAGCCCTAAAGATCAGAGCAATATTTAAACTTTCTAAAAATCATTTTTTTTCTGAACCAAAAGATAGCTATAGCATACTAAAGATAGCTCTTTTCAAGATTATTTGGAAGAAGAATCATCATAATGGAAGTCAACTAATAAAATCAGACTTGTGACACTTTTTATGTAGTCTCAAATTTCCCTATTGGCACAATATGTACCTTTCTATTTCAACTTTGTTTATTCTGTTTCATTTTGAAAAGTTGCCATGCTGTACGGTAATCAAGTTGCTGACTGAGTTGGCCATTTGCTTCCTTTACAAATTCCTTTTCCATGGAGGAGTTATTTATAGATGGTTAAACATCTGGATGCATAATGATGTTTAGAACTTCCAGGTTTCAAAGTAGCAAGGACCATCTATCACACTCTCTGGTCTGGCTAAAGGGCTCGAATTCTCTTACTGACTTAACTCTGTAGACAAAGGCTTTATTTGATCCCTTCAATGACAGATTTGCTCATAGGCCATCTTCAAAGCGTAGATTCCTATTTTAGCATGCCTCCGTGTCCTGATTTAATGTAGAACAGGTCTAACCAAAGTTTTCAAGCTTTAAAAATTTTCTTTATTTATTTTGAAGTCAAATTTTATTTATTTTTATTTTTGACTTTTTAAAGATTTAATTCAATTTTTAATTTAATGAAAGATACTTTAAATTCTATAGTGCTTTACAATTTTCAAAAGTTTCACATACATGATTTCATATAATCCTATAATAACCCTTCCCCCCCATAGTGCCCCTCCCCATTCCCTCTCCCCACTGGTGCCCACCAGTTTGTTCTCTGTATGTGTGAATCTGCTTCATTTTTGTTTTATTAATTAGTTTGTTGTATTTTTCAGATTTCACATATAAGTTATATCATACAGTATTTGTCTTTCCTTTTTAAAATTTAAATGATTAGGAATCCCCTGGCCGTCCAGTGGTTAGGACTCTGCACTTCCACTGCAGGGGGCCTGGGTTTGATCCCTGGTTAGGAACTAAGATCCTACAAGCCATACAGTGAGGCCAAAAAATAAAAAATAAATTAAAAAAAAAACACTTTAGATGATTTTAGGGCCATGTAAATTTTGGAACTCACTAACAGTTTAGGTCCAGCCAAGGATTGATTCAAATTGCTTTGCTATTTTTCTCAGGCTTTCCCATCATCAGAGTTACACCAATGGGAAGCTAACTTTTGCTGTTCAGTCAGTACATCACATTCCATTTTAGCCCTAGGGTATCAGTTTATACAAAATCAGTATCAAAAGATAGAGTCTTTCCCTTTAGGGGGCTGGAGGAATGTGGATAGAGGTGATGTCTTTCATTCCCATGGCTTTAAATTTCCTGTATTTATATCTCCAGCCCAGACTTTTCTCTGTCGTTCAAGCTTCTATATTCAAATTCCTACATGAACAACTCTTTCCATATTTCAAATTTAACTTTTCTGAAATTAAATTTTTCTTCCTGCCTCTCCACCCCAACCTACTTCTGCTTCTACCTCAGCCTCCAACTCCCAATCTGTTCCTCTCTCAAACCCCCCTCTCTCGGTGTCCTCACTAGCCATACTACTAAAGCCAGAAGCCATCTGGTCATCCTTGACTCAATCTCTTCTCTCACTTGCCACATGCAGTCCATCAGCAAGCCTTCTGCTATCTTTAAAACGTATCTTCAATCCTTCACTTCTCTCCCTGTACCTCGACCATTACCTTTCTAATCCATTAGTATAATATTTCACCTAAACTACTACAACTACAGCAAGTTTCCTAATTGGCCATGCTTTCCTCCTCCTAATCCTTTCTTTTCAAAGTGGCCAGTGAAACTTCTAAAAATGCAACTCATATCACATACTTCTCCTGCTTTAAATACTTGATTGATTTTCCACTGGACCAATAATACAATGCAAATTCCTTATCATGGTGACCAGTGCCCTATAGGCTATGGCAGCAAAAGACAACTCAGACCTCATAGCCTACCTCTCCCTTTGAAGCTCAATAAGCTCCAGTTACACTGGTCTTCTTTCTAGTCCTCAAACATGCCAAGAGGTCTTGCCTTTGTGCTGTGCCTGTAGTTCCCCTCCCTGGCTTTTTGACTGGTTGACTTCTTTGCATCCATCATGTCTCACAATAAGTGTTACCTACCCAGATATATCTTCCCTGAGTCACCAAGTCCCTCTAACTCTGCCACTGTTTTCTATTATAGCACCATTTTTTTCCCTCCTGGCACTTACCTCAAGGGCTAATTATTTATTTCTTTGATTATGTTTTCCTTAAAAAATTTAAGTTCCATTAGATGATGGCCATATATATACATCAGTCTTGTTGACTACTTTAACTCTAGGGTCTATCAGAGAAGTTGGTGCTCAGTAAATATTTGTTGAATGAAAGTATAATTATATGGATGGATGAATGAAGGCTTGTTTATTCTTTGAATCTTTATTTTATGATTACGGATTATCTGTTGTTTGCACTGTAACATTTTGCTGATGAATATGTAGTGTTGCATGACTATTTGTGAGGGATATTAAAATGCAAGATTTTCCAGATGTTTTTAAATGTCATATGCAAACTGACCATGAGGTTGGAAGAACTTTTACTTTCATAATAAAATCATGTTGATTGTATTTCAAAATTTGGATTATCCTTCATTAAAATATAATATATATTTTACTATATATTACAATTCTGATATAATAATTTCTGACTTCCTCTCCCTATAAATGGCATGCAGAACCCTGGGCCAGGGCTTAGTGATTGGTGTTCAGATATAGGGGTGAAGAGTCACTTTTTTGGAGAGAGATGCTCTGTAGAGAATCAATTCTGAAGAAAGTGACTTGGGGGAAATGCCAATTAAATTCCAGGCAGCCTGTTCAATGAATAATTTAGCTGAAGGAAAGGCTCAGTATGACCCTCTAGGTGGAGCTGGGAAGAACTTATAGAGAAGTTAAAAGTAAAGGAGAGAAATGAATCCAGAGTGAGTTGCTGAAGCAGATTTTAGATATTTCAAGTGCTTATGCTTTTATGTAGATAAGATATGGTAAAAGATGTTGACCCAGCCCCCCAACTAATAATGAGGACAAGTACAGGACAGAGCACACTGGAGACCAGAGGATCCACAGGGCTCTGAGAAACTTGGCTCTCAAAGTCCTAGAACTCTCTTTTCCTTTAGTCCAATGTGAATACTCTTTCAATAGTTAAAATTTACCTCTTCCTTCGAAAAAGAATGTGTCTTACATGATCTCTTTCAATTCTGTAGTGTTTTTTTTTTTTTTGCTTACATACAAAATCTAGTTAATATGACTAGGGGTTGATGACATATTTGTTTGTATTCTGTGAATCCTTTATGTCTCAAGGGTTCTAATTTCCATACACTGGTGTGTCAAGTATAACCATAAATAGAATGAACACGTGTATGTGGTCAGTCCCTATGATTTCCTTAAGTGGGGCCCAACTTCGTCCAAACACCACCCAGCAAAAGGCAACAGGAATGGCCAAGAATTATGCCTGCCTGCTTCTTCCTTCCTTCCCTTCCTCATTTTTCCTTCCTTTAGTAATTAACTAACTCAGTATATATTTATTAAGTACTTACTGTGTGCATTGTTCATTGTGTTGGAGTTACTTGGAAAACAAGAAAATGCAACCTCTCAAGAGTCTTCCAAGCAAGATTCTATTTGAATAATGAAACATACTTACATGAAAATATATAGTACGAGGAGCAGTGCAGTTCTTGTGATCTAAAACCATGTTTTCCAAACTATAGTTGCCAGTCATCCTTTGCTGGATCATAAAATAAATTTATTGAGTTAGGACAATACTTTACCAAATAAAATAAATAAATAGGAGAAAATGGCAAATAGTGTGTATTGCATGTAATAAAAAAATACTTATTGCATAAAATTTTTGGAGGACAGATGTATGTATGCACTCTATGCCAAAGTAAAATATGTCTTACTATGAGACAAGGTTAAAAAAATGTTTGAAAGACTCTATCCAGAGGAGTTTAGAGAGGCAGATTACTTTAACTTGAGTAAGTCAAGAAAGGAAGTCTTTCTGGTTCTGAAGGTACTTGAATGAGGCTTAGAGCAGGTGGGGTGACTTTTCAAATGAAAGAGCTACCAAAACGAATTCTAAAATTGCGAATTCAGCTATAACCGTAAGAGAAAGTAAACTCTATAGAACCAGCTTAATCTTGAATGAATGACCACCCTGTGACCAACTATACTTCCAGAATCTCCTAGGAAACCTATGACCAATATACCAGAAAATCTAGATCTCTTGACTTGGAATCATCCTCCGTCTCTGATATCACCAGGGAAACTTTTAAGAGAGTTGTTTCTGTGAGGTACGCATTTAGAAGGGTGATGGAAAATACTATTCTGTCCAATTGCTTGTTCCAAATATTTATTTAAGATATTGAAAAAAAAATTTAATGTGAAAAGCCTAAAGATAAATACCCAATTCAATAAACTGAAAGTGAGTCTTCCCTTATATGTGATCCACTTGTGACTTCTCTTGGCCGGTGGATTCTCTGAGCTCTACCGGTCTAATATTTATTGGGCAAAAATAATTCAAGGACTCAGGACAACTGATTTATTTTAGCATTTTCTTTTTGATACAAAAGAAGGGAATAAAAAGAATAAAAGCAGTCAAGGTAGCCTCTAGAGGAGGAGCTGTCGATGCAGCAATCTTGCAAGTTAATGAGAATTCACCCGGGACTCTAGAACCCCCCCAGAGAGGGGAGAGAGGAGGAGATGGGGAGGGGGGGTGGATAAAAACTCTTCCTTTGCAGCTGGCCCTCTCCCTCATTTGTTGCTCCAATAAGCAGTAATTAGGTCCTGAGCTAATGGTGTCAGCTGATCTGCTGTTTTTAGGCTAGACCCAGAGGAATCTCCATGGAAACCCTGCTGGAGTCGTCCCCCCACCTGGATGCTGAGTGCTCCTTTCCGCCACCTGGCTGCCGCCAGGCCCGCTGCTACCTCCTCCTGCCTCTAACCTGCAGCCTGCAGCATGCGCACTGCCCCCGGGATCCCTAAATGGGACAATTCTGTCCGTGACGTCAGCGCCCAGCCGTCTCCACAGAAACTTTTGTCCCATTGGCCAATCAGAGAGCTTGGAAGGGGCCGGGGAAGGGGGGGCGGGAGGAGAGGGGAGTGGGAGGGGTGGGGGTGAGGGGAGAGGCGAGAGGTTTAGTGTGTGGAGCTGCTCGCGCTCCGCCTGGGCTGTCAGTCCCGGCTCCAGCCGCCGCGAGACCTTCCCGGAGACGCGCTCACACACGGCGCACCCCCTGCACACCGCACGCCCTCGCTCCCTGGCTCACACACACGCACACACTAAGCCTGGCCGAGCAGGAGCCACTGACCATTTTGCAAGTGCCGGGACCAGCTGCGGCGCACTGGGTACAAACACTCCGCGTTCCCAGTCGGGGCTTTCGTCTTGGAGACCACGACGAGGGGCGAAGGTGGGCTAGGACGCGGACCCGGCGCTGAGCGCTGGTCGGGCCGCCTTGCTGGCAGAGCCGCCTCCCGGGACGGGCGCGGGCCTCCGCAGAGAGTAGAATAAAGAGGAGCGGCCGCAATCGCAGCGCGAGGAGGATGGGAACTCTCCTATTCCAAGCTCTGTAACAAACGGATGGAAATCCTGAATTGGAGGAACCGCTGATTTCATTTGCTTGAGAAATCGTCCGGAGGAACTCATATTTGGCCACTCTGAGGTGTGGAGGGGGTGTCCATGACGTGGCAGGGGGAAAATAGACATCCGAAACCTCCCGTGTGAACTGCAAACTGTAACCAAGCAATGGGAAAATGATACCTCGCTATATTCTAATTTCATGCAAAGGGTTTTAAGCATCTGTATCATAAACTTACTTCTATGCCTTGTACCCAGTTCGCCAGAGACCAGAGTCCTGTCTGGGGACCCCATCATTATCCGGGAGACCCGCCGCCAGCGGCCTGCCTTCGTTTACCCACATCCCCCTGGAACGGATATCTGTTTGGGGTACCACAGGCTATCCTATAGAACTATGGCCAAATCTTCGTGAATGCTTTGCTAATTCTGGGACTTAACTCCTGGAACCTACCTCCGGGACTGGAATTTAGCCTAAATGCATCTGAAGAAATGACATTGTATGCCGCTTTAAAAATACCTTAAAAAATTTCCTGTGTAGCAGGATTTGATAGGTTTAACATCATGACAGGTAAGAACTTTCTCTCTTTCTAGTCCCTGAACGCCCCACGCAGGGAAAGGCCGAAGCGGAACAGGACCCTGGAGCGCGCTCTCAGGCGCTCGGCCGGGCAGCTGCTTTTGAGAGAGGCGCAGCCCTCTCTCCTGGACCGTGGGGCCGGAGGCTGGGGAAGCTTCTGGGGCTCGCGCGGGGAGGCGGCGCTGCGCTCCACCTGCCTGCCCCGGACACAGCCCCGGGCGAGGCGTCGAGGGACCACCTCAAGTCAATAGTGGGTTTTTGATAAACCAAGGAATGGGATTTTAATTATTCAAAACCCAGCTCCTCCGGGCCAGATGCTGTTAGGATGGTCCTACTCCTACAGTATTAAAGAGACCCATCACTAAGAAGACGAGAAAAGCGTCCAAGACATCCGTCGCAATTACGAACGAACCAGAGACTTGGTAGCACAGGGCATTGATCGCTGGTGCCCAACCGACCCTCCTCCCCACTCCCCATTCCCCACCCCCCCACACCCGAGGCAGGCTCTGGCGGCGGCCGGGACCTCGCGTCCCTACATCGTGGCGGGAGCTGCATTTTTCATGAGCCCGGGGTGAACAGGTGCGAAGTGCGCTGGGAGCATCCGGCCGGCGGCCGGGAGCAGGGAACATGGAGAGTGAGCGCGACATGTACCGCCAGTTCCAGGACTGGTGCCTCAGGACTTACGGGGACTCAGGCAAGACCAAGACGGTGACCCGTAAAAAATACGAGCGGATCGTCCAGCTCCTCAACGGCTGCGAGTCGAGCTCCACGGACAACGCCAAATTTAAATTCTGGGTCAAATCGAAGGGTTTCCAGCTGGGCCAGCCGGACGAGGTCCGCGGGGGCGGCGGCGCAAAGCAAGTGCTCTACGTGCCGGTCAAGACCACGGTGAGTGACTCGCCTTCCTCTGTTATTCGTCTGCCCGAGCAGCCCGGCGCTGGGTGGGGGGGGGGAGGAGAAAGGGGGAGCCGTGAGCCACCGTTGGCTCGTTTGCCCCTACCCTTCTCAACCCCCTCCCCAAGTCTTCCCCAGTCGCGTGAGCCAGGCGCGTTTCCCCCAACGTGGAGTCTTTGTGGTCCTTTATTTTAAAGCGGCAGCGCACCTTCAGAGCGCGCAGCCCTCCTGGCCTCCGGGCTCCCGGACCCGCTGCTGGAGCTTCCATCCCCTGGTCGGGCGGCGTCCCGCGTCCTCGGGCTGGGCCATTGTCCCACGTCCTTCGCTGGGCGCCTGGCGCGTGTCCCGCCTTCGCCACCGCTCATAAAGGCCACGCTGGAACCCCAGACGCACGCTCTGATAATAGACGATTCTGATCGATAGTCTACAGTGTCTCCTTATTGGCACAAAGCCCAAACGTGGCGCTGGTCGTGGATGTGGGGTTTTCTCCCGGACACTATCAGGTTTTATTGTTAGACCGCCGCTATTGGGAGACACCGGGCTGTCCGATCGCCTTTATCACTCCCGGAGATCTTACCACGACTATTTAGATTGTAGATAAGGTCCTGGAGATTCCTCCTCCTATTTCCCCCATTCCCTTCCTCACTTCCCCCTTTCACAAATAAAGCCGCAGCTACATGATGAACAACAAAGCGAGATGGGTTTGGGCGCAGTCAAGTGGTGTACGTATTTGTTCCTTATTCTGGGATGGTTCTAGTCTCATGGCCACAAAGCTCTAAGCCCAGGCGCTGGCACTGAGAGCTCAGTATACCTCAGCCTACTAGGCAGGAGCCTGTGAGGCTGGGGAGCGGCGGCAGCGTCAATTTCCTTTTTAAGGAGATGGGAATTGTGGGCTACAAGTAGGATTGCAGATCAGATCCGTAAGACCTCTTTCTTCATCATGCTAGGTGGGTACTCGTCTGGAGTAGGGGTGGGGGAGGGTATCTGGCATCCTGTACATTTTTGCCTCGCTTTCGGGTTTCTTGAGCATTTGCTCCTTTTCCTCCCTTCCTTACTGGCCACTGTTTCTCGTGCAGTATTCCTGGAGGATGCTAGAAACGAGATGCCTTGAAAGCTATTCTTCTCTATCAAACGGAGGTATATTCAATTGGAAATATGTGCATGAAAGGTTTTTCAAAGGATTATTTGGAGGACTCTTTTATGTTTGGAAAGCAGTTTATGGTTTCTTGAGATTAATTAGAGGTAGTTGTTTGAAGGGAGTGTATTTCTCTCGAAATTTATATGGAAAATGGGACATGGAAATAAAGGTGAAATGGAAACACACATAAAAGTTCTGATGTTTTTTAAAAAATGTACCATTGTTGGAAGGTTTCTAGAAGGTCGATCTATAAATGCAGCCTTCTCTTTTAACATGTGGCATTGCTAAAGACAATGGTGAGATTGCTTTACTAAGTAATGAGCACGGATGAACTGAGGTTTATTTACATCTGGATGAGCCAGAAGTCTGTCACAGAGAATGAAGTGCTTTGATTCATTTGCATTGGGAGTAACATGAAGAACCTGATTTAAAAAAATAACTCACTGTTAGACAAAGTAAATTAGAATTCACAGCATGTGGATATATTTTCCTTTGGGCAGTACGGGGCTAATTGATGAATATAATAATCATTTAAGATATATTTACCTGAATATTATTTAATAATTCTGTGTCTTTTCTTTTTAAATTGCTAGCTTGGGAGTTTGCTTTTCATTTTTTTATGTTATGCTTAGGCACCTCTGTTTACGTGTCAGATAGCTTCACTTGTGTATTGCACCAGTGAGTTTATACTTGCATGGATTTTGTTACATCCACTGAATGTATAAACAGGTTTGCCTTTTTAAAACATTAATTCAAAATTCTAACGTAAATTCTGTAATGGTTGTAGAGGCGCTAAGATAAACATGGATGCCAGTAATTCAAACCAGCATTCACATGCTCAGATACCATATTTTCATTGAAAAATTAATGCAGAGTTGTTAAAGAACTGCTGCTAAGACATCTAATATAGAGTAACAACTCCAGGGTTAATAATAAAGTAACACGTGTGTCTCTTTTCAGTAAGGATTCCATATAGTTAGGGGAGAAAATGTAACCCTTCAGGTGATGTTCTTGGATAATGGTTTCCCGTGTAGTATTTAAGAGCTCTGATCTTCATTCAGACCCGTTTGGAAATGTTGCAGATGTTTTTAATTCATGAACTCTCCTATTGCTGTTTATGAAATTTTTATGCTGCTCCTGACATAGAATTATAGGCTCCTCCTTCTCTGAGAGGCAGCCAATCATCATTTCAATGAGTTAAAAAATAAAGATCCCCTTTTATCATGTGTTTCCCCACATCTCAAAATATTTTTCCTTAAAAATATGTTTTTTTCTTTATGATAACAGGAGTGTAGTCACCAGAAAGACAAAGAATATCTTTTTCTTTTCATTCAAAGGCATATATCGGTTGAAAGAAAGTACTGTATTTGAATGGTATTTTCAAGTAGACTAAGAATCATGCTAGCTTTTTGAGGCTTGAAGGTTCATGGCTGGCTTTGCTGTCGTTGAGAGAGATTTGCGCCTGGTGTTTCAGTAACCCACAGTTGCCGGTAATTAGACATCATTACTACTGCAAAAAGGGAAAGAGAGAAGGGGAGAGGACAGGCTGGGGCTAATTAACTTCTTGTGTTTAATGAAAGAAAGGGAGACTGATAGCAACTGGGAGGTCGGACTAGAAGAGAGCAGACACCACACAGACTTAACTGAAACAGGACTATCTTTCAGTCTGAAAGAAGCTTGGTTCTACCTCTTGTTTTTCCAAAATAACATATGTAGGTTTGCAAATACTTTCCCCCCGAAGCCTAGATATAACTGATGATAAAAATCAAGCAAGTGACAACTGACTTAAAAATGTGGAAGATTGGAGAAGATAAACATGCCCTTTAATATTTGTCCTGGCCATGCCTAAAACTGAGGAGACATATCTGTCACTGTTTAGATTACTGTGTGGCTGAGGAGATACTGTTTGGTCACCAAGCAACAATATCCTGCAACTCAGCCATTTTAGGTCTGGAGTGGGAATGTGTGTGTGCACGTGCGCGCGTACACACACACATATGTAAGGTTTGCTGAGCATTGCATCTAAGTTCTTTTCCACGCTACCACTATTATTTTTATGTTCCTTCATTAAAGATGTGAGAAATTTAGAAGTATGAAATTATGAATAACTTAAAAACAGTTCTGAAAAAGATATAGCAAATGCCTGACATTGATTAGGAAAAAAATGTTTAATCAGTGACCGTTTAAAATTAGCGTGACTATGGTTACTCTATTTTATGTCTTTGATAGTTCTAGTTTAGTTTGTTTTTAGAAACTTTGCATCCTCATTGACATTTTGTTTCTGGCAACATTAGTTGAAACATCACATTTAAAATGTAAAGCACCAGAGCACATTCTACCACTTGATATTAGGAAAGGTAAACTTAGAAAAGAACCAGAAATTTCATTACAACTTTTCGTTAGTAATATTGTTAATGTGTTAACGTCGTTTTTTTTGTTGTTGTTGTTTTTGCGGTACGCGGGCCTTGCACTGCTGTGGCCTCTCCCGTTGCGGAGCACAGGCTCCGGAGCGCAGGCTCCGGAGCGCAGGCTCAGCGGCCATGGCTCACGGGCCCAGCCGCTCCGCAGCATGTGGGATCTTCCCGGACCGGGGCACGAACCCGTGTCCCCTGCATCAGCAGGCGGACTCCCAACCACTGCGCCACCAGGGAAGCCCCTAACGTGTATTTTTTAAAAAGTCGACTGCATTGTATAAAACATTAGGAAATTCAGTAAACTCACATTTTTTTTTTTCAGTCTTAAGAAAACAAGGTAATGAATATCCACACTGTAAAATCAAATAATGTGAGCAATGCTTTTCTTGACCTGTATTTGTAGGAACAGACACTTTGGCTTAATTTTTTTTTTACCATTCATGTGTATTTTTCCCCTTTATTTATTCCACTAGGAAACATAAATGAATCTTTCATCCAGAAAAGAAAATGCATTATCTCTAGTTATGTCATTTCAAAATGATGATTTATTCAGTTCTGCAATCTGTAGCCTCAAATTTCGTATTTTCTTGCTGTGTATACTACTAATTGATTATTGTACAGTGATTAGAATGAATATTCATGGACGGGTTCATAACGAGTTACTGTTTTTTTAGTTCTCTATGGTTTTTTGTTAATTTTTATACCACGTCAGAGTGAAGGAAATAGTACATAAGGAGTCTGTATACATTTCCACTTGGCCTAACCCCATGCCTGAGGCACACATCATATGTATTGGGCCTTGATCTGGAATTTGCTATAGAAATTATAGAAAACAAAGCTGAGGGACATGCCAGCTATACATGATGATACTTTGTAACTCTGACACAGAGACAAATCATAATAGTAGTCACTGAGATATGAGTAATTTTTTGCTTATCTCTTAATACTTCCATACTAGTGGGAATTGCTATTGATGACCAATGCATTTGTTTTCTTCATTTAAGTATTTTGGGACACTCTCTACCATAGGTCTCTGGTGGGGGGAGGGTTAAAGAGATCCCAAGTATGATTCTCAGCATTGTGGTTTATAAGCTGACTTAAGTGGTTCCTTGTGGTTTGTTGGGAGGGATAAGTCATCCATGTCAAGTCCCTAGCACAGCGCCTCCTTAAGGCTCTCAGGGAATGTGGGTACCTTTACTAGAGGCCAGTTGGCCGTGAGGATTAAGGGGCAAAGGACTTGTAGAGATAACCCCCCTGAATTTTTTTTTTTTTTCCGGTACCCGGGCCTCTCACTGTTGTGGCCTCTCCCGTGCGGAGCACAGGCTCTGGACACGCAGGCTCAGCGGCCACAGCCCACAGGCCCAGCCGCTCCGCGGCAGGCAGAATCCTCCCGGACCGGGGCACGAACCCGTAGCCCCTGCATCGGCAGGCGGACTCTCAACCACTGCGCCACCAGGGAAGCCCTCCCCTGAATTTTAGGAGGAAATCAGACCCTCTTAGTGTATGAGGACTATCCCACACTTACTTCCGAAGATACCAGCCCTTGACTTTTCCATTGGTTCTTCCTTGTCTTGCTAGTTAACTATAGTGGAGGTGAGGGGCAAGACTCGGCACTCATATGTATTCCCTCTAGAAACCTCCTGAGCCAGCGGAGATTCTGCTTGTCAAGATTTTAACTCTAGACTTTTTGCGTAGGATAAAGGAAAGATGAGGAAGGAAATTCAGGGATGTGGCAACAGAACTTCCAAAGTTTCCATCTCCATGTCAAGATCATAAAGACCTTTCACTAATAGCTGTTGTACTTGCCAAGACTTTTTATATCTAACTGGGAAAATTAAAGTGAATCTAATGTGTTTTAGGTTACGTTTATTTTCATAGTCCTGGGATAACAAGATAACATGGATGGCAGGAAACATGTTATAGTGGGCAGGGTATAGATTTTAGAGCAAGATTTAAATCCTGGATTTGACATTTATTGAACCTGTTAATTAGGGGAAGTTTCTTAACTAGAGACACAGTTTCTTCTTTGTAAATTTACATAATATTACTTGCCTAATTAGTTTGGGATAAGAATTAATAATCATAATTCATACTTCCTAAACATAGAGCATATATAGCATATGCCTGGCACATAGTAAATACTATAAAAAACAGAAGATGTTCTAAGTATTAACAAAGCAAGAACACCATGATGTAATTATAATTTGTGTTCTGAAGTAAAAATCACACTGTAACAGAGTTAAAATACAAGATACATATATATATATGTATTAATGTGTTTTTCACATATTTATTCTGCCTACTCCATTTTTAGAAAATAAAAATGACTTTGTCTTCTTAAAAGTGATACATTCTCATTATTTCAAAAATCTAAGGGAAAAGGAAAAAAATGCTAAAAATTCATGCTAATCTCCTGCCCAGATATAACCACCATTAGCTAATTTTGAACATGATTATAGATGTCCTTCTAAACATATATGCCAAAAGAAGATGAGACATATTGATTGATAGTGATACTGTATATGGACCAGGAAAAATAATTTTCTGAAACTAGTATGATAATTATATGCTAATTTAAATAAGAAGAATAAAATATAATATTACCAAAATACAACAAAAGAAAAAGAAATACACAGAATTCAAAAAATTGCTAATAAAGGCTTCTTCACAGAGGTATTTATTCGTAAAATTAATAGAAAAGATTAAGAAAAACATTAAGAGTGAATTACATTTATTTTTTAACTATAGACTTCAGTTTTATACCATATAATTGACTTTCTCCAATGGTAGGTAAGAGACAAATATATTTTCACTTCTCACCTCCTTATTACTACCTCCCTGTGTATAATCGATTACATTGATTATATTATAATTGTTATATATCTGATTTTATTATATCAGTTATATTATCTAATTGCTTTTACTCTCAAGGTTTTTTATATTTGTTATAGTACGTAATTTGCTTCTTACAATTATTGATATTTTCCTTTGCTGTACTTAAATGCTTATCATCCATTCTTTTACCTGGTTTTCTTTACTTCTAAATTCTTTGATTCATCAGTTGATTAACTGTGATTCCTCATCATCTTTTTTTTTTTTTTCCTATAGAAGAGTTCCTCTGTTCTATTCTTTAAGGTTTGTATGCAATTGAAAATATTTGTCCTTTGTCTTTGTACCTAAAGAGCAACCTTAGCTAGGTGTCATTTCTTCATTTCACTCTTTCCACCAGACATTATAGATAGTGTGTTAGCTCTGTTAAAATCTAAGGCAAACCTGTTTTCCAGATTTTATGGATTGTTTACTCAGGCATCCTTGAAAGTAAATAATTTCACTAAGGTATGTCTTGAATTCCTTTTCTCACTCTTCCTTTCTCCTGAGTAATGATACTCATGTCCATGGCTTCAGTTGTGTCTCTGTTCTGGGGACTTACTGCACATTTTCTGGGGTTCAGATCTGTGTTTTAGGTTTTCTACTAGATGTTTCCATCAAGATATTCCAAAGCACCTAAAATTAAACAAATTCAAAAATGAATTTCTCTTCTCTCCATTCCCCCATCCTAGGTCCTCCAAGCTGACCTCTTTCAAAAAAGAAAATTCTTAAAAAAATTTTTTTCCATGGATGGCAACACAATTTGCTTACCTATCCAAGTGAAAAATCTGTCTGATATGCTTGATTTCTCCCTTTTCTTCCCTCCTTATAGTCAGTACTTGACAGTGTATTGTTGATTCTACCAACTTAATATCTCTTGAATTGACCGACCATATTCTTACCACACCATACCATGCAGTATGTCTATTGCTTGATAATTTGGTAATTTTTCCAAAACCTGTTTTGAAGGAAGGGAGTGTGCAATGTGTAATACCTCACTGGTGCTCAGTATTAATGGAATAAATGAAAATCACCTCCCAGCCCAATACCACAGATGGGAACTTCTTATTTACCACCACAGAACTAGTTTTATAGCCATACTGGGAACTCTTTTTTAAAAAAATTATAATTATTTTTTTAAATTGTGGTAAAAAACACATAATATATATTTTCCATTTTTACATGTATAAGTGTATGGTGCAATAGTATATGTACATTGTTGTGCAACAGATCTCCAGAACTTTTTCATCTTGTAAAACTGAAACTCTAGACCCAATAAACAACAATTTCCCTTTTGCCCTTCCCTCCAGCCCCTGGTAACCACCACTCTACTTTCTGTTTCCGTGAATCTGACTACTTTTGATACCTCATATAAGTGGAACTACTCAATGTTTGTCTTTTTGTGATTGATTATCTCACTTAGCATAGTGTCCTCAATATTCATCCATGTTAAAGTGTGTGATAGGATTTCCTTCCTTTTAAAGGCTGAATAACATGCTATTGTATGTATTTACCACATTTTTTTTATTCATCTGTCAATGGACATTGGGTTGCTTCCACCTTTGGCTGTTGAAAATAGTGCTGCTATGAAAATGGGTGTGTGAAGGATGTCCCTTCAAGACCCTGCTTTCAATTCTTTTGGATGTATACCCACAAGTGGGATTGCTGGATCACATAGTAGTTCTATTTTTAATTTTTTCAGGAACTTCCATACTGTTTTCCTTAACAGTTATACCATCTAATAGTCCCACCAACAGGGCACAAGGATGGGCTCTTTTTAAGGCTGAGAAACTAGTGACTTTGCTTGTCATCTAGAGTTCTTTAACAAGCACGTTTTTTCTTTAGGCAATAGCAAGTATTGAATGTAATGATTAATAATAATGTTATAATAATGCTTTACATTTATCAAGTTCTTAATATATATTGGTTAAAGATTGGGCTAATACCTTTAAAAAAAGTCCCCTTTAATATTCACAATAGTCCTATAGTATGAACACTTTTCATTACATACTTGAGAAAATTGTGGTTTCAGTTAAGATAACTTTCTAAAGTCACACAGCTTCTAAGTGTTAGAACTGGGATAAGAAACTATTTCAGTGGGATTCCAAAGTCCTTGCTTTGGTCTCCAAACTTTTAAAATAATGCATTCCAATAATTTAAAAATTAAATATTCCCCCAGTATGTGTATTTTTATAAATTACATATAGTTCTGAATCAATACTTAACAGATAACACATGTTCAAAAATATATATAAGGCTGATATTAAATAGATATAAACATATATTTTTTCTTCATCTCAGTAGGTCATCTCTTGCGTTCCCTGGGGTGTGCACATGCCAATTTGGAGACAATTACTCTAATTCCTAGTACAGTGTTGCTTCACATTAAATCACTTTGGTTAAGACCTTACACTTCAGCTAAAATATCACCTCCTCTCTTACAGGGTGGGGTGCCTCTGTACTTAATCAACACAATATTAAAATAATTTCTTAGCCATTCAAATCCATGACACCCATAAAACAGTTATACACTTTTGCTGTTGGTTTGGTTGAGGTGAGAGTTTATTTCATCAAAGGCAAGTTGCGGAGATGGTACACAATCAAGAATAGCTGAAGTGAGGGTACAGTGAAAGTTGAAGTTGGAAAAGTAGGCTGGGACAAAATCATGGGAAACATCTACTGCCATGTTAAAAAGTTTGACCTTCATTCTATAGGGAATGGCAGCTACCAAGTGTTTGAGCAGGGATGTTATGATTTAGGTCTTATAGGTAGGGACTTGAGGTCTCTCCTTGGTTTATGCTGCAGAATATAAATCAGATGAATAAAGAATAAAAGTTAGTTTCTTTGGTTCAATATATTGTTTGAAATATTACAGTTATAAATAAATGTTATACAGTTATTGAAATCAAATTATCAAGCAGTAACTCAATATAATACAATAGCTTGATATTGTTGTGTAATTGAATCATGCGGTACAAAATTTCAAATTTGTTAATTCCAATAAAATGTTAAAAATAGGATTTGTGAAATATAAGAAAAAATAGATTTAAAGGCATTTAAAAGGAATATGGATCAAATCATCTTATAATAAACTGTTTTGTTTTTGGAGTTGAGGAGAAGTAAATTTTGACCTCTTAGTTGTTACTACATCCACAACTACAAAGATTTCCCAGAGAAATCCTTCTAAAAACCCAGGGGAGATCGATACAGAATACTTATTTAAGCACAGGCCTTTTCAAAGTAAAGTTACTGTTTCAAATATTGCTTAGAATATGGAGTTTTATACTTTAAGGCAGTATTCTAAATCTTACTCCAAGTTGTTTCTTGCTCAGATTTCTGTGATTTTAAATCCACATGCCAGTCTCTGCCACTAAGCGTCTTCCCTATGATTCTTCAATTTTTGTATACTGTGGTAGGCAGGATTCTAAGATAATTCCCAAATAACCCTCACACTTGTTTAATTCCCTTCCCTTTGAGTGTGGGTGGAACCTGTGGATATGATGAGCTATCACTCCCATGATTATGTCATGTTATATGGCACAGTTAGCTTGAAGAAGGGGGGCTCTTTCAGGTGGGTCTGACTTAATCACATTAACCTTTTAAAAGCAGAGTTTTTTCCCCTGGCTTATAGCAGAAGTAGAGAGTTTCAAAGTCTGAGATGGATTCAATGTAAGGGAGGTTCTCTATTGCTGAGATGGAGAGGGCCATGTGGTTAAGAGCTGAGAGCAACCTCTAGGAGCTGAGAGCATGCTTTGCCAGCAGCTAGCGAAACAATGGGGACCTAAGTCCTACAACCACAAGGAACGGATTCTGGCAACAATCAAAGGAAGCTTGGAAGTGGGTCTTTCCCTAATTGGGCTTCCAAGTAAGAATTCAGCTGTCTGACACTTGATTTCAGCTTTAAGAGAACCTGAGCAGAAGACCCAGTTAAAATGTGCTGGATTTTGGACACACAGAAACTGTGAGATAATAAGTTTGTGAAGTTTTAAACCACCAATTTGCAGTTATATAGCAAAAGAAAACTAATACATAATTTTTTGGTCTAAATTTTCCAAAAAGCATTTGCTCAGTTAAAACAACTTTTTAAAAAGCATATTTGACTAATATTATTTGTGGTTTAAGATACAACTGGGAATAATTTAAATGATATTCTTGCCTAATGCCTAATGTGTTGCCATTTTAATAGTTTTTGATGAGATGGTCCATAATTTAGTGAAATATATAATTTCTAACAGATCATTTGAAATATTTAATGATTGATCACATTAGGAATATATATATTCCTAATAACATATATGCATATGTATATATATACATATGTATATTAGTTTGATTTTTCTCAACGTTTTTACTTAAAAACTTTTTATTTCATTATCTTCCATCATATATTCCATTATATTCCATTCTGTCTCCTAAATAGAATATGAGGTGGCTTACAGTTTTAGGTTTTTCATGGGAGGATAGAGATAGAGGAGTGCACATATCAAAAGACATTATTATTCATATAATTATATTAATGTATGTTTAAGTATTCCTGAATATATAGAGAAAAATAACAAAATATAGCATCCATTATCATTTATTAGAAATAACTATTCTATAATTTTATTTTTAAATTATTATTTTGTTATAATATTATACCTTATAAAGAAGACCTGCCTAGTATTTGGGGAATATAATATAGAAAATAATATTAATAGGTATATCTTCTTCTGTTAAGATATTAGCTGGAACTGGAAATTATTTTCCCCTCTCTGTTGAGAAGAGAAAATCTTTATTTTGATTTTTTTTCTTTTTTCTCTATCTGAGGTTCATTCAGTAGTCTTTTATGTTCCACTCTTCCTAATTTTAATCAAGTATTCATCTGTGCTAGTTATTCTCACAGTTACAGAGCTGTTAGAAAACTGCAAGGTTGAGAAGGAGATTCAGAATATAAGTTCAGGAAGCTGGAAACTTCATTTTGCTAATAAGAAAGAATAACTTGTCTTACAGGCAGAGAGTGGGTGTTTTTGTTATTAGTAGTTATTTTCCTTCCTTTTTAAAAGTTAAAATATGTTTTCAGAAAATATTATTTGAATATTTGGGTCTCATATTATATATAAAGATAGTAGTCATTGAAATAAGGTTGGCCAATATTTCTGAAAGTATTCTTTTTCTTTTGGTTGGATGCCAGTGTGAGGGGGTACAGAGAGGATACTTATAGGTGAACATGACTGCAGTTGCCAGATGGCTAGAGGGCTTTAGGGGTTTAATCTAGGAACATGGGGCAAAACTAAGTGACATATATGAGGATCTAATGTCTAGCTTCGTCATAATAACACCATGCTCTAACCAATTGACCTAACTAGATACGATTTTCAAATCAAGGCAAGATGGCATTTTGCTTGAAAATATAATAAAAGATCTCTTAACAGAACTTCACTAACTAGTGAATTAACCAAAACTCTCTCTTCCCAGGGTGTGGACAGATTCATTCACAGTAGTCTACCCTGTAGTTACTTATACCTTGTGCACATAAAATTGAGTTGTGTGCATATTACTGGTTATGTTTTTCCCACATCCTTTTTAGTGAATTTCAATTATTATCATAATTGTGATTTAAATATTTCATAAACTGATGAATTGAGTGCATGAACTTAAATTCAGTGCTTTAGAAAGGCTCAAAATAAATGTTAATTGCTAAAAAACAATTAGGAAAAATAGAGAAAAAAAGAAGAAAACTTAGGTTTCTGCACAGCCTTGATTACTTTACAAGTAATAACTAACTTCTCATTCTACTTTAAAGTAACTGAAACTAGAAGGCATAGACAATGCATTATTGGGGAGCTTATACACTTGGAATGTCAATCAGTAGACCCATACGTAAAGAAGAGATCTTTGTCTTATCATAAATTTAACAAATAATTATATATTAGCATGTATTAAATGAAAATTTGATATTGAAGTGTGTATTATCATCTTCTCTGCCTTCCAACTTTAACTTTGTTTTTTTAGTTATCTATTTTATTTTATTTTTTAATTTTGCTTCACAATACTGTGTTAGTTTCTGTTGTACAACAAAGTGAATCAGCTGTATGCATACATATATCCCCATATCTTCTCCCTCTTGCGTCTCCCTCCCACCATCTCTCTCCCACCCCTCTAGGTCATCGCAAAGCACCGAGGTGAGCTCCCTGTGCTATGCTGCTGCTTCCCACTAGCTATCTATTTTACGTTTGGTAGTGTATATATGTCAATGCTACTATCACTTTGCCCCAGCTTCCCCCTCCCCACCCCAAGTCCTTAAGTCCATTCTCTATGTCTGCTTCTTTATTCCTGTCCTTCACTTAACTTTTTCTATGTTAAGTGGACAACTTCACAAAGGATAACAAGACCATTATGCACCAATATAGAAAGTTATAATAAGTGGTGTTTAGTCAGCCATGGACATATGAGTTAAGGATACACATACTGGCAGTGCTGATAAAATAATATACTGTCATGATAACGAAGAACTTAGTGATTCCTGAAGGTATATCCCTATTATGGAAGAAAATGTTTCCATCCAGATGAGCCAAATGACCTAACGTAGTCATGTGAGATTATTATGCCCTCTTTAAACCCATATTTAACAAGCTACCTTTTGATTATTTGGGTTCCCACATGACTAAAGAGAGAATGCACTGGTCAAACTGTTGCCAATGTTGGGAATATTTAAGTTGTATTTCTTAGTATAAGTGAAGTAATTTTAGTTTTTATACTATTATCTCTTGTCAGTTTGGGTGGAGTTCAGAGCCTCTATATCTAATCAACTTATATACACTGAGGAGATCTCCAAAAGAACGTTGGAGAGCTGTTGAGATGGGAAGGGGAAAATGGGTACTAGGGAGGCAACAAAATGAGGTCTGTTATCTGACTCATTTAGAAATCTTCCTTCTAGGCAATCATTCTGTCTTATTTCCAGTTCCCTTGATGTTCTGGTTGCTCTCTTCTGATTAAATTGCTTTCTAAAATATGGTACTTAGCATACTTTATAGGGTTATAATAATAGTTTAATATAACTTTGAATTGTGCTTTTTTCATTTAATTATTATTAAAATTTTCCCAATAGTCTTGATAATTATTTTTATGGCTTTACAAATACCTAATCAAGTATCTATACCATAACTATCTTTTGAAAAATTTATTTAATTAATTTGCCCATTTTTGTTTGATTTGATTAAAAGGAAGAACAACAGAAATTATAAATAGGCTATTTTTCATCTTCTGTAGTCTTTAAAATATATAGGACTCTTGAAAGCAAGAATTAATAGCATTGTCTTGTGGGGTTTTAAAATCTATGTAGATGTGATACATATAAATATATATAATATACAAAGGATATTCTCTAACCCAGAGATTTAAATTACAAATCAATAAGAGAAAATTATCTGGTAATTCCCCAAGTATTTAAAGATTAGACAACATACTTTTAAGTAATCTATAGGCAAAAGAGGAAATCCCAAAGGAAATTAGACAATATTTTGAACAGAATGAAAATGGTAGTGTAGCATATCAAAATTTACAGGATGACCTAAAGCAAGGCTTTGAGGAAAATTTATGGTGGTAAATGCTTATATTACAAAAGATGAAATGTCTCAAAATAATACTCTAAGCTTCCACCTAAGTAACTAGGTAAAAAAGAGCAAATGAAACCCTATGAAAGCAGAAACTTAATTTTAGTTAATTCCTGATAATCTCAGTAAGTCTAAAATACCCCTTTGCCTGGGGTTCTGAGGATTGAGGATGATTCATGTAGTTTCACAGCCTTAGAGTGAGAGGTAGCTGGGCCTTGTTTATCTGATGATGGTAACAGTATCTGCTGAGATATACATTTCCCCATTCAATTTACTCCTGTCATGTAGATTGGTAATGTGGTTCACTTTGCTTCTGAATATAGGGAATATGCAAATACGGGACTTTCTTAGGTATTTTGTTGTCTTATTTTTTGAATTTTATTTATTTTTTTATACAGCAGGTTCTTGTTAGTTATCTATTTTATACATGTTAGTGTATATATGTCAATCGCAATCTCCAAATTCATTCCACCCCCACCCCCCACCCTGCTTTCCCCCCTTGTGTCCATATGTTTGTTCTCTACATCTGTGCCTCTATATCTGCCTTGCAAACTGGTTCATCTGTACCATTTTTCTAGATTCCACATATATGCGTTAGTATACGATATTCGTTTTTCTCTTTCTGACTTGCTTCACTCTGTATGATAGTCTCTAGGTCCATGCATGTCTCTACCAATGACCCAATTTCGTCCCTTTTTATGGCTGAGTAATATTCCATTGTATATATGTACCACATCTTCTTTATCCATTTGTCTATCAATGGGCATTTAGGTTGTTTCCATGACCTGGCTATTGTAAATAGTGCTGCAATGAACATTGTGGTACATGATGCTTTTTGAATTATGGTTTCTCAGGTTATATGCCCAGTAGTGGGATTGCTGGGTCATATGGTAGTTCTATTTTTAGTTTTTAAGGAACCTCCATACTGTTCTCCATAGTGGCTGTATCAGTTTACATTCCCACCAACAGTGCAAGAGGGTTCCCTTTTCTCCACACCCTCTCTAGCATTTGTTGTTTGTAGAATTTCTGATGATGCCCATTCTAAACGGTGTGAAGTGATACCTCATTGTAGTTTTGATGTGCATTTCTCTAATAATTAGTGATGTTGAGAAGCTTTTCATGTGCCTCTTGGCATCTGTATGTCTTCTTTGGAGAAATGTCTATTTACGTCTTCTGCCCATTTTTTGATTGGGTTGTTTGTTTTTTTAATATTGAGCTGCATGAGTGTCTCTCTTGATATCATGGGATGAGTTCACCTGCTCTCGGGAACTTGTGAGACTGTCTCACACTAATATGCATCACATTTGGCTGTCTCTGTTCTGTTGCTCACAAACTATGTCAGATGCAGAAAAAGATTTAAAAACAAGCCACCCACCTATTATATTTGGCGTTTCAGGAATTCCCAAAGCTATCTGGGTTTAGCTTCTCAAAACTCTTAGGCTTAGACTTTAGGGAGGCATAGACAGCAGGGAACTTCTCAGGAACTCATGAATATGCAGCTTACATTTTCCTCTGTGTCTGTCTTCACCCACTGAGAGAATTGTTATCTCATAGGAAGTGTGAAATTGTTTATTACTTTTTCAGCATTTATTCAGGTCTGTTTCTTATGGCATACATATTATGTGATGGGTCTCCAGACTTTAGGTTTCTAAAGCTCCAAAGCTCAGGCTCTTGCAAGTCCAAGTAAACTTTTGAAACTGAAAATCCGAGACTTGAACGTTTTTAAATAATGTGTGTCATCATCACAACCTTTCCCCAGGGGAGTCACTATGGATAGCCCTAACAACCCAATTTGGGGAAAGGAACAAGATACACATAGAAAGTCAAATGGAAGAAAACAGTTAACACTTCAAAAGTTCTACCATATGTTAAGTAAGGAGAATAAATGATAGCTATTTCACATGGTTATTGTGATGATTAAATGAGTCAATACATATGATTCATCTGTCAGTTTCAGACAACCAAGAATTTAAATATTAATTTTTCCCCTTTTTGTCATCGTCATCTCCTCCTTTTCCCAATAAATACAATGCTGAAGTATCACCTATGCCTAGGGAGAATATAAAGGTGTCTTAGAGTTTATTAATTATGTGAAAAAATTCAGGAAAATAAGATGCTTGAGGAGAAGCTCATGGCTCTAGAATAGAACACAAATGGCCAAGGGAAGGGTAGGGACTGATTTTTTCCTTCATCCATTCTTTGTCTTACCTATTATCCAGGAGAGAGTTTGACCACAATACATTTTAAAAGTCTCCTCATATAAACCAAATGATTACTTTGAAATATAGTACATATATTCAAAATTATAAAAATCGAAGCATTAGGGAACCACAGAAAAGTGAAATGCAAAGTAATTATATAAGACAAGTATTATAAAGAATTTTATTATAAAGATTGCTGTACGGACCAGTGGATTAAAAACGCTCATTGCAGACCACAAGAACTAATCACTGGCTGAGATTATTTTTGATAAAGTCTAGAGCTCACTCTCAAGAGGTATAGATTCTACTCTTGTTGCAGAGATCCTGAGAACGAGATCATGTATGGGATTGTGGAGCAATAGGGTGTTATATTTGTGTATTATGTATACACAGATGTAGGTTTTGTTGAGAGCCATTTTAGTTCTCAACAAATAGCATTTTTATTGAGTCAGAACTGTACAGAGTGGAGTCAGATGAGGCAGGATGTAATGAGGAGAGGTATATATTGTCTATACTGCCTTATTAGCACTTGTCACACTGTGTTCATTTTTCAAACAAGCAGAAGATTTTTTTCTCTCATTCAAAACAAGGTCTAAAGGTAGATAGTCAAGGGATGACGTGATGTCAAAGTCCTGATGTCATAAGAATCAAGGCTCCTATTTTCCTATTTGCCATTTGTAATATACCTTTCATCCTCATTTGTTGGAGCAGCTCTAGTTCTGGTAGACATGCTGCTTTCCAGGCAGAATACTGTGTGTGTGTGTGTGTGTGTGTGTGTGTGTGTGTGTGTGAGTGTGAGAAAGAGAGAGACACAGAGACAGAGAAAGGATACTGAGACTCCTCCAGCTCCCTAATCCCTCTTTTTTATTTGTCCTGTATTTTTTTTTAATTTTTGAATTTTATTTTATTTATTTTTTTATGCAGCAGGTTCTTAGTCATCAATTTTATTCACATCAGTGTATACATGTCAATCCCAATCACCCAATTCATTACACCACCATCCCCACTCCCCTTCAGCTTTCCAACCTTGGTGTCCATACGTTTGTTCTCTACATCTGAGTCTCAATTTCTGCCCTGCAAACCGGTTCATCTGTACCATTATTCTAGGTTCCACATACATGTGTTAATATACGATATCTGTTTTTCTCTTTCTGACTTACTTCACCCTGTATGACAGTCTCCAGATCCATCGACGTCTCAACAAATGACCCAATTTCGTTCCTTTTTATGGCTGAGTAATATTCCATTGTATATATGTACCACATCTTCTTTATCCATTCGTCTGTCGATGGGCATTTAGGTTGCTACCATAACCTGGCTACTGAAAATAGTGCTGCAATGAACATTGGGGTGCATGTACCATTTTGAATTATGGTTTTCTCTGCGTATATGCCCAGTAGTGGGATTGCTGGGTTGTATGGTAGCTCTGTTTTTAGGTTTTTTTTTTTTTTTTTTTTTTGCGGTATTCAGGCCTCTCACTGTTGTGGCCTCTCCCGTTGCGTAGCACAGGTTCCGGACGCACAGGCTCAGCGGCCATGGCTCACGGGCCCAGCCGCTCCACGGCATGTGGGATCTTCCCGGACCGGGGCACGAACCTGTGTCCCCGGCATTGGCAGGCGGACTCTCAACCACTGTGCCACCAGGGAAGCCCTGTTTTTAGTTTTTTTAAGGAACCTCCATACTGTTCTCCATAGTGGCTGTATCAATTTACATTCCCACCAACAGGCAAGAGGGTTCTCTTTTCTCAACACCCTCTCCAGCATTTGTTGCTTGAAGATTTTCTGATGATGCCCATTCTAACTGGTGTGAGGTGATACCACATTGTAGTTTTGAATTGCATTTCTCTAGTAATTAGTGATGCTGCGCAGCTTTTCATGTGCTTCTCGCCCATCTGTATGGCTTCTTTGGAGAAATGTCTATTTACGTCTTCTGCCTATTTTCGGATATGGTTGTTCATTTCTTTAATATTGAGCTGCAGGAGCTGTTTATATATTTTGGAGATTAATCCTTTGTGTGTTGATTCATTTGCAAATATTTTCTCCCATTCTGAGGGTTGTCTTTTCGTCCTGTTTATGGTTTGCTTTGCTGTGCAAAAGCTTTTAAGTTTCATTAGGTCCCATTTGTTTATTTTTGGTTTTATTTCCATTACTCTAGGAGGTGGATCATAAAAGAACTTGCTGTGATTTATGTCAAAGAGTGTTCTTCCTATGATTTCCTGTAAGAGTTTTATAGTATCCTGTCTTACATTTAGGTCTCGAATCCATTTTGAGTTTATTTTTGTGCATGGTGTTAGGGAATGTTCTAATTTCATTCTTTTACATGTAGCTGTCCAGTTTTCCCAGCACCACTTATTGAAGAGACTGTCTTTTCTCCATTGTTTATACTTGCCTCCTTTGTCATAGATTAGTTGACCATAGGTGCGTGGGTTTATCTCTGGGCTTTCTATCTTGTTCCCTTGATCTGTGTTTCGGTTTTTGTGCCAGTACCATATTGTCTTGATTACTGTAGCTTTGTTATATAGTCTGAAGTCAGGGAGTCTGATTTCTCCAGTTCCCTTTTTTCCCCTCAAGAGTGCTTTGGCTATTCGGGGTCTTTTGTGTCTCCATACAAACTTTAAGATTTTTTGTTCTAGTTCCGTAAAAAATGCCAGTAGTAGTTTGATAGGGATTGCATTGAATCTGTAGATTGCTTTGGGTAGTATAGTCATTTTCACAATATTGATTCTTCCAATCCAAGAACATGGTATATCTCTCCATCTGTTGGTATCATCTTTAATTTTTTTCATCAGTGTCTTATAGTTTTCTGCATATAGGTCTTTTGTCTCCCTAGGTAGGTTTTTTCCTAGGTATTTTATTCTTTTTTGTTGCAATGGTAAAGGGGAGTGTTTCCTTAATTTCTCTTTCAGATTTTTCATCATTAATGTATAGGAATACAAGAGATTTCTGTGCATTAATTTTGTATCCTGCAACTTTACCAAATTCATTGATTACCTCTAGTAGTTTTCTGGTGGCAGTTTTAGGATTCTCTATGTATAGTATCATGTCATGTGCAAACAGTGACAGTTTTACTTCTTCTTTTCCAATTTGTGTTCGTTTTATTTTTTTTCTCTGATTGCCATGGCTGGAACTTCCAAAACTATATATGTTGAATAAGAGTGGTGAGAGCCGACATCCTTGTCTTGTTCTTGATCTTAGAGGAAATGCTTTCAGTTTTTCACCATTGAGAATGATGTTTGCTATGGGTTTGTCATATATGGCCTTTATTATGTTGAGGTAGGCTCCCTCTATGCCCACTTTCTGGAGAGTTTTTATCATAAATGGGTGTTGAATTTTGTCAAAAGCTTTTTGTGCATCTATTGAGATGATCATATGATTTTTCTTCTTCAATTTGTTAATATGGTGTATCACATTGATTGATTTGCCTATATTGAAGAAACCTTGCATCCCTGGGATAAATCCCACTTGATCATGGTGTATCATCCTTTTAATGTGTTGTTGGCTTCTGTTTGCTAGTTTTTTGTTGAGGATTTTTGCATCTGTATTCATCAGTGATATTGGTCTGTAATTTTCTTTTCTTGTAGTATCTTTGTCTGGTTTTGGTATCAGGGTGATGGTGGCATCATAGAATGAGTTTGGGAGTGTTCCTTTCTCCGCAGTTTTTTGGAAGAGTTTGAGAAGGATGGGTGTTAGCTCTTCTCTAAATGTTTGATAGAATTCACCTGTGAAGCCATCTGGTCCTGGACTTTTGTTTGTTGGAAGATTTTTAATCACAGTTTCAATTTCATTACTTGTGATCTGTTCATATTTTCTATTTCTTCCAGGTTCAGTCTTGGAAGGTTATAACTTTCTAAGAATTTGTCCATTTCTTCCAGGTTGTCCATTTCATTGGCATGGGGCTGCTTGTAGTAGTCTCTTAGCATGCTTTGTATTTCTGTGGTGTCAGTTGTAACTTCTCCTTTTTCGTTTCTAATTTTATTGATTTGAGTCCTCTCCGTCTTTTTCTTGATGAGTCTGGCTAATGGTTTATCAGTTTTGTTTAACTTCTCAAAGAACCAGCTTTTAGTTTTATTGATCTTTGCTATTGTTTTCTTTGTTTCTATTTCTTTTATTTCTGCTCTGATCTTTATGACTTCTTTCCTTCTGCTAACTTTGGATTTTGTTTGTTCTTCTTTCTCTAGTTCCTTTAGGTGTAAGGTTAGATTGTTTATTTGAGATTTTCCTTGTTCTTGAGGTAGGCTTGTAGAGCTATAAAATTCCCTCTTAGAACTGCTTTTGCTGCATCCCATAGGTTTTGGGTCATCGTGTTTTCATTGTCATTTGTATCTTGTGATTTCCTCTTTGATTTGTTCAGTGATCTCTTGGTTATGTAGTAACGTATTGTTTCCCCTCTATGTGTTTGTATTTTTTACATTTTCTTCCCTGGAATTCATTTCTAATCTCATAGCTTTTTGGTCAGATAAGATGCTTGATATGTTTTCAGTTTTCTTAAATTGACTGAGGCTTGATTTGTGACCCAAGATGTGATCTATGCTGAAAGAATGTTCCTTGAGCACTTGAGAAGAAAGTGTAATCTGCTGTCTTTGGATGGAATGTCCTATAAATATCGATTAAATCTATATGGTCTGTTGTGTCATTTAAACCTTGCGTTTCCTTATTAATTTTCATTTTGGATGATCTGTACATTGGTGAAAGTGAGGTGTTAAAGTCCCCCACTATTGTGTTACTGTCGATTTTCTCTTTTATAGCTGTTAGCAGTTGCCTTATGTGTTGAGGTGCTCCTATGTTGGGTGCATGTATTTATAATTATTATATCTTTTGCCTGGATGAATCCCTTGATCATTATTTAGTGTCCTTCCTTGTCTCTTGTAACATTCTTTATTTTAAAGTCTATTTTATTTGCTATGAGAATTTCTACTCCAGCTTTCTTTTGATTTCCATCTGCATGGATTTTCTTTTTCCATCCCCTCACTTTCAGTCTGTATGTGTCCCTAGGTCTGAAGTGGGTCTCTTGTAGACAGCATATATATGGGTCTTGTTTTTGTATCCATTCAGCGAACCTGTGTCTTTTGGTTGGAGCATTTAATCCATTTACGTTTAAGGTAATTATCGATATGTATGTTCCTATGGCCATTTTCTTAATTGTTTTGGGTTTGTTTCTGTAGGTCCTTTTCTTCTCTTGTGTTTCCCACTTAGAGAATTCCTTTAGCATTTGTTGTAGAGCTGGTTTGGTGGCGCTGAATTCTCTTAGCTTTTGGTTGTGTGTAAAGCTTTTAATTTCTCCATCAAATCTGAATGAGCTCCTTGCTGGGTAGAGTAATCTTGGCTGTATGTTCTTCCCTTTCATCACTTTAAGTATATCATGCCACTCTCTTCTGGCTTGTAGACTTTCTGCTGAGAAATCACCTGTTAACCTTATGGGAGTTCCCTTGTATGTTATTTGTCGTTTTCCCTTGCTGATTTCAATAATTTTTCTTTGTCTTTCATTTTTGCCAATTTGATTACTATGTGTCTCAGCGTGTTTCTCCTTGGGTTTATCCTATATGGGACTTGCTGCACTTCCTGGACTTGGGTGGCTATTTCCTTTCCCATGTTAGGGAAGTTTTCGACTATAATCTCTTCAAATATTTTCTCGGGTCCTTTCTGCCTCTCTTCTCCTTCTGGGACCCTTATAATTCAAATGTTGTGTTTAATGTTGTCCCAGAGGTCTCTTAGGTTGTCTTCATTTCTTTTCATTCTTTTTTCTTTATTCTGTTCTGCAGCAGTGAATTCCACCATTCTGTCTTCCAGGTCACTTATCCATTCTTCTGCGTCAGTTATTCTGCTCTTGATTACTTCTAGTGTAGTTTTCATTTCAGTTATTGTATTGTTCATTTCTGTTTGTTTGTTCTTTAATTCTTCTAGGTCTTTGTTAAAAATTTCTTGCATCTTCTCGATCTTTGCCTCCATTGTTTTTCCGAGGTCCTGGATCATCTTCAGTATCATTATTCTGAATTGTTTTTCTGGAAAGTTACCTATCTCCGTTTCATTTAATTGTTTTTCTGGGGTTTTATCTTGTTCCTTCAGCTGGTACATAGCCCTCTGCCTTTTCATTTTGTCTATCTTTCTGTGAATGTGGTTTTTGTTCCACAGGCTACAGGATTTTAGTTCTCCTTGCTTCTACTGTCTTCCTCCTAACCCCCACGTTGGGAATCCTGATGTGGGGCTCAGAACCTTCACTCCAGTGGGTGGACTTCTGTGGTATAAGTGTTCTCCAGTCTGTGAGTCACCCACCCAGCAGTTACGGGATTTGATTTTACTGTGATTGCACCCCTCCTACTGTTTTATTTGTGGTTTCTCCTTTGTCTTTGGATGTGGGGTATCATTTTTGGTGAATTCCAGTGTCTATCTGTCAGTGATTGTCCAGCCTCTAGTGGTGATTCTGGTGTTCTCACAAGAGGGAGTGAGAGCACGTCCTTCTACTCCACCATCTTGGTTCCTCCCTATAAAGTCCCCTCTTTTTTTAATTGAAGTTTTCATTGAGATCACTGTAGATTCATCTGTACTCACTTCTCACTAATGGTTAACATTTTGCAAAACTATAGTGTAATATCAAGCCAGTATAATTATATTGATATAATCCACCGGTCTTATTTAGATTTCCCCACTTTTACTTGTACTCACGTGTGTGTGTGTGTGTGTGTGTGTGTGTGTGTGTGTGTGTTAAATTCCACATAATTTCGTTATGTGTCTGGGTTTTTGTATCCACTACCATGCTCAAGATACTGAATAGTTCCAACAACACAAGGATACCTCAGTCTACCCTTTTATAATCATACTCATCTCTCTCCTGTTCCCTTTACCCCCCCATGACCTCTAACTGTAACTTTCCAATCAACAGTCTATACTAAATGTCTAAAATTTACAATTTCAAAATGAAACCATACATATAGCATACCTTTGGAGATTGGCTTTTTTTTTTCCACTCAGTATAATTCCCTGGAGACTTATACAAATTCTTGTGTGTATCAATAGTTTGTATCTTTTTTGTATCCACTACCATGCTCAAGATACTGAATAGTTCCAACAACACAAGGATACCTCAGTCTACCCTTTTATAATCATACTCATCTCTCTCCTGTCCCTTTACCCCCCCATGACCCCTAACTGTAACTTTCCAATCAACAATCTATACTAAATTTCTAAAATTTACAATTTCGAAATGAAACCATACATACAGCATACCTTTGGAGATTGGCTTTTTTTTTTTCCACTCAGTATAGTTCCCTGGAGACTTATACAAATTCTTGTGTGTATCAATAGTTTGTATCTCTTTGTTGCTGTGTAGTACTTACTCTACCTTATGGATTTTTAATCATTAATCTGTTGAAGGATATCTGCTCTGATTTCAGTTTGGAGATGTTACATGTAAAGCTGTTATGAATATTAGTGTATAGGTTTTGTGTGAACGTAAGTTTTAATTTCTCTGGGATAAATGCCCAAGAGTGCAACCGATGTGTTGCAGAGTAAGTGCATCTTTGGTTTGCAAAACTGCCAAACTTGGTTCCCAGAACATCTGTACCATTTTACTTTCCTGCTGGCTGTGTGTGCATGATATAGTTTCTTGTCCTATCCATTTTTTAGTGTAATAGCAAAAATAACTTATACCAATAACATCATAAAGGAAGTCCTACTTTGTCTTTGAGCTGTTATCCAGTTTGTAGTTTTCGTTTGAAGGTAACCATCACAAAAGCAAATAAGACCATAGAGAGGTATGATTGTAATATTTTCTCAATTTTTATTTTGTGAAAGTCATGGATATTTACTGAGTTTATTCATCTCCAGTGTTAATATCTATTGCCTAGAAGGTTGGACTTCACTGCCTTTGAAAAGTTTCCTAGTAGTGCTTGTCTGTATAGTCAAAATTAGAAAAATCAACGTTAACACCCAGCCAGTAACTATCTTCATAAAATGGAAGCTATAGAAAGAAATATGTTAATATTTATAGGCAATGAAAGGAGGGATTCGATTTTAATTCTAGGACAAAGATACTGAAGTGAATAATCTAGTTTACAGTTAATTTTTGTAGACCTGTAATTTGTTAACTAATGATTTCAGTCTGATGGACTAAATGGACATGCCAAAATTTATCTCTGAGCAGCAGCAATACTTACATTAATCTCAGTATCCCTAGAACTCTGTGTGGTATCTAACTCACAGTAAGTGCTTGATAAATATTTAATAAAAGAATGTGACTGTAGCAAAAGTGGGATTTTGACCTTCTTTTTTTTGTGGTACACGGGCCTCTCACCGCCGTGGCCTCTCCCGTTGCGGAGCACAGGCTCCAGACGCGCAGGCTCAGTAGCCATGGCTCATGGGCCCAGCCGCTCCATGGCACACGGGATCCTCCCAGACCAGGGCACGAACCTGCGTCCCCTGCATCGGCAGGTGGACTCTCAACCACTGGCCCACCAGGGAAGCCCTTGACCTTTTTTTAGGTCAATATAAGTTGAAATCAACTTTGTCAGTCATAAGTCTGATTGGTTACTAGAGTCAGGGCAAATAGAATTCAATAACATGTTTACTTTAACTTTTTTAATGCTCTAAAAAAATAAAGTAAGCAAATACATTTATTGATAAGAAAAAAATATATTTACAAATCTAGGTAATGAGCAAATTTTCCATATGGATTAAACGTGGATCTAGATAAGAGGAGAGGTAGTTTATTTCTTGACTAGAACATCAGTGTAGAATGTTGGTATTTTCATGGCACCAAATATAAAATTTGCATTTATGATACATATATATATATGCCTGATTATAATATCTCTATTATATATATATAATAGATTTACATAGAAAATTTACAAGTATTTTTTAAAATGTAATTCAGACATTAAAAGAATTTTGAAAAATTCCAAGAGACTATTATTGAACTGAGAACCCCAGACAAAACTTTTTGAACTAGGAAATTTATTGGATGTGGCCCAATATTCACTTGGGTGGGCTAACAGAGCTGTGAAAGAAACTGTAAGAGACATAATATTTTATTTCTAATGGAGAAAGGTTGCTGAGGAAATGTATCAAACAATTGGGATTTATTTGTTATACTTTATATTACTAACTCTGTACAGTCCTTAGATGTGGTTGTTTTGGTTTCCCGATTCTTGAGATGTACAGTGCCTACTATTAATTCATGGTGGCAGCAGTGGTAGTGGTTAAGAACATGAGCTCTAAAGACAGACAACTGCCTGGGTTTGATTTTCACTTCTATCACATATTGGCTGTGTGACTTTTGGCAAATTACCTAATATCTCTGTGCCTCACTTTGTTCATATATAAACCGAAGATAGTACTTACCTCATGGGTCTTTTTTTAATGAATATTAAATGAGTTAATATTTTTAAAACACTAGAGAAATGCCTGATGCATAGTACATGTCATAGAAGTAAAATTGCTAAGTAAAAATTGTGTATTTGGAAATGAAAATGCAGAAAGACAATAGAATATCATTTTCTTCTCTCTCTCTATTTGTGTGTGTGTGTTATGTGTTTGTGTGTCTATGCGTCTGTCTGTATTTTTCTTCTGTGTCTCTATTTCTCTTAATCTTTATCTTATAACAGAAAAGCAGCAACCCTATAAATAGGTTGAAAGTTAAAAGAAAAATGTTATGAAAGTTAATTTTTTCAAGACAAAAATGAGTATTTGTTTTTGATCAGAAGCTGATCTTCAGTTTTGAAATGTTTTCTAATCATAAGGCACTGTTCTTTTGGCTAGGACCATAAGACCATTCTGGAAAAAAACAAAAAGAAAAAAAAAAAACAACCAACTCCTTTCCTTAGGGAATTCCTCTTGCCATATAGAAATATTACATTGAATATTTTCATTGAATTAGCCAATTTACTTATTCCGAAAACATTTTCTATTCCTTTCAACTGATCAGCTCTCCCCTATTAGCAGCTGACTTTAAGTACCACTGTGGCATGGCTTCAGTGTCTGACCTGAATGGATTAGGGTCCTTTGTGTGCAATATATCAATATATTGCTTTTGTAGAGAGGTTCCTGGAGACTTTTTCATTTCCTGGATTAGTAAATTAAACATTTTTTAAACATGAGACTAAAACAAATTTGCGAAATTTTTGTTTTGCCATATAAGGATATAAGAACATTAAGACAAGACAAAACAAAAACTGTGTCACCTATTATAACAACATTTTGTGAAATAAAAACACTTTAACCTAACAACAACAAACCACAACAACAGAAACTAGGAAGGACAATTTGAGAATGAAGGACAGCTCTTTAAATGGAATAAGTTTAACCTAAGGAAAAACTCACTTAATTTTTACTTTATTATTTACCATGATGTGGTAAGAACTATATCACGGATTGATGCTAGAAATGGGACAACCACATCCCTTTATGGGCACATATTTCGTGGGTTTGTTTCTAAAGATCTATTGGTTATGAAAGGAAAGCCAGTGATGTGCTGTTAAATCAATGTGACTGGTGGTCCAGTTTATAAAATGGTGAAAGCCATGACTCAGAATGAAATTTCTAAAGAGCTGTTTAGAAAGTAACACAGTAACTTTTCAACCCTTATCTTTTCAGCTCTTTTCAACCCCGTCAACTCTTATTTATTTGCTTACTGCTGCAATGATAGTCAGTCGATGGTGCCAGGGGCTGAAAAACACCTTAACAGTTACTAGGATGAAAAGTGAAGAAAAAAAGTAGAAATTATAAAAGGAATGGTAAATGTAAACCCTTTTTTCTCTCAGTTTCAGAGACTGCTGCTGTTATTGTTGGTATCCAGTTATGTGAGTAGGCCGGGAAGTGTCAGTGGACACCAGCCACCATTTTTACTGTATATTTACAGGAATCCACCCCCTCCCTCTCCAAACTGCACCTGCTTCATGTGAAACAATATTTTAATATGCACAATTAAATAAAACTTTGGTAGTTTTTGATTGTAGGAAGACTTTTTCTCATCTCCTAGAATTAACTGATATTACTTATATTTTTTCTCTATCAATGCTATAATAAAGAAACTTCCAGAATATTCAAACCCATAATTAACCCATACCACTTATTTCTACGCTTGTGCATGATAACTAGAACTATAAATTCATAGAATTTTGAAGGATTCATCTTCTGGTGTTATATAAAATGTTTTATGGTGTTTATGGTTTGGTCTGGTTGAGAATGTAGTAAAAACTACATTTAGTGCTGTGGATACAGAGATAAATAAGTCTAGATTTATTTCCCTTAAGGAGCTCATTTTTTGTGTGCATGCAGAGGTAAAGCTGAACAGGTTTCGAGTCCTTTTTAGGTCACTCTTGCTCTTCTTTTCATTTGAAGCTACCATCCTATTTTAACCAGATTCATCTACTTAAAGTATTAATTATGTTAAAGTTGGCACTTTAACAGCTGTCTGTGGGCCAGGAGATATGGGCCTGGGACCTTATATGGTAGAAAATTGGAATTAAGATTCCTAGTAAAGCTGAAACCATCAAAGAATTTCATTCTTAGTGAATCGTAGACTAGGATATAACAAGGAAACATCTTTACTCAGATTTGGCTCTGGAAGGAAAGAAAACTTCTTAGGAGAATTTATAACCATAGACCTCCCCATGTATGTTGATCTGGGGTTCAAATATATAACAGCAGTGTGCTCTTGGAAATCCCAAGGTAAGAAATTAACATAAGTGAATCGGAGTTGGCAGCACCTGAGGGTGACTGGCAGAAGCTGATGCATACTCTCTTTAGAATGATCTACTTTAATCACACACCTCTTAGGATTCCAATAGATACAGCTCAACTGTACTTGAATTTGCCAAAATTACAAATTGTAAAACAAGCACTCATCACCAAGAGTCAGCAGAAATCACAAAGAGAAGAATCACACCTCCTAGAATTGCTATTAGAATTATTATGTACGACATATATGGGGAATATGTTTTATATGCCTTTCAAAATATAGACTCAAAATGTAAGAAAGAAATGAGATATTCATCCAAAAAAAGACAGGAATATTTTCAAAAGAACCAGATACTTCTAAAAGTGAAAAAATACCAAAATTTGTACTAGTTTTCTAGGGCTACCATAAAAAAGTAACAAAAACTGGGTGGTTTAAAACAACAGAAATATATTTTCTCACAGCTCTAGAGGCTAGAAGTCCAAAATAAAGGTGTTAGCAGGCTGGATTCCTTCTAAGGGCTGGGAGAGAGAATCACTCTTTTAGTTGCTGATGGTTTACTGACAGTTTTTGGTGTTTATTGGCTGTGACCATCTTCAGATGGCATTCTCTCAGTGTCAGTAGAGAAGTTAAACAGTAGATTAGACACAACTTATTTATTTATTTTTAACATCTTTATTGGGGTATAATTGCTTTACAATGGTGTGTTAGTTTCTGCTTTTTAACAAAGTGAATCAGTTATACATATACATATGTTCCCATATCTCTTCCCTCTTGCGTCTCCCTCCCTCCCACCCTCCCTATCCCACCCCTCCAGGCGATCACAAAGCACCGAGCTGATATCCCTGTGCTATGTGGCTGCTTCCCACTAGCTATCTACCTTACGTTTGGTAGTGTATATATGTCCATGCCTCTCTCTCGCTTTGTTACAGCTCACCCTTCCCCCTCCCCATATCCTCAAGTCCGTTCTCCAGTAGGTCAGTGTCTTTATTCCTGTCTTACCCCTAGGTTCTTCATGACTTTTTTTTTCTTAAATTCCATATATATGTGTTAGCATATGGTATTTGTCTTTCTCTTTCTGACTTACTGAACTCTGTATGACAGACTCTAGGTCTATCCACCTCATTACAAATAGCTCAATTTCGTTTCTTTTTATGGCTTAAATATTCCATTGTATGTATGTGCCACATCTTCTTTATCCACTTAGGTTGGACACTTAGGTTGTTTCCATCTCTGGGCTATTGTAAATAGAGCTGCAATGAACATTTTGGTACATGACTCTTTTTGAATTATGGTTTCCTCAGGGTATATGCCCAGTAGTGGGATTGCTGGGTCATATCGTAGTTCTATTTTTAGTTTTTTAAGGAACTCCCATAGTTGGGGTTCTCCATAGTGACTGTACCAATGCACATTCCCACCAGCAGTGCAGGAGGGTTCCCTTTTCTCCACACCCTCTCCAGCATTTATTGTTTCTAGATTTTTTGATGATGGCCATTGTGACTGGTGTGAGATGATATCTCATTGTAGTTTTGATTTGCATTTCCCTAATGATTAATGATGTTGAGCATTCTTTCATGTGTTTATTGACAGTCTGTATATGTTCTTCGCAGAAATGTCTATTTAGGTCTTCTGCTCATTTTTGGATTGGGTTTGTTTTTTTGTTACTGAGCTGCATGAGCTGCTTGTAAATTTTGGAAATTAATCCTTTGTCAGTTGCTTCACTTGCAAATATTTTCTCCCATTCTGAGGGTTGTCTTTTGGTCTTGTTTATGGTTTCCTTTGTTGTGCAAAAGCTTTGAAGTTTCATTAGGTCCCATTGTTTATTTTTGTTTTTATTTCCATTTTGCTAGGAGGTGGGTCAAAAAGGATCTTGCTGTGATTTATGTCATAGAGTGTTCTGCCTATGTTTTCCTCTAAGAGTTTCATAGTGTCTGGCCTTACATTTAGGTCTTTAATCCATTTTGAGCTTATTTTTGTGTTTGGTGTTAGGGAGTGATCTAATCTCATACTTTTACATGGACCTGTCCAGTTTTCCCAGCACCACTTATTGAAGAGGCTGTCCTTTCTCCACTGTACATTCCTGCCTCCTTTATCAAAGATAAGGTGACCATATGTGTGTGCGTTTATCTCTCGGCTTTCTATCCTGTTCCATTGATCTATCTTTCTGTTTTTGTGCCAGTACCATGCTGTCTTGATTACTGTAGCTTTGTAGTATAGTCTGAAGTCAGGGAGCCTGATTCCTCCAGCTCCGTTTTTCCTTCTCAAGATTGCTTTGGCTATTCGGAGTCTTTTGCGTTTCCATACCAATTGTGAAATTTGTTGTTCTAGTTCTGTGAAAAATGCCAGTGGTAGTTTGATAGGGATTGCATTGAATCTTTAGATTGCTTTGGGTAGCAGAGTCATTTTCACCATGTTGAGTCTTCCATTCCAGGAACATGGTATATCTCTCCATCTATTTGTATCATCTTTAATTTCCTTCATCAGTGTCTTATAATTTTCTGCATACAGGTCTTTTGTCTCCTTAGGTAGGTTTACTCCTCGATATTTTATTCTTTTTGTTGCAATGGTAAATGGTAGTGTTTTCTTGATTTCACTTTCAGATTTTTCATCATTAGTGTATAGGAATGCCAGAGATTTCTGTGCATTAATTTTTTATCCCGCTACTTTACCAAATTCATTGATTAGTTCTAGTAGTTTTCTGGTAGCATCTTTAGGATTCTCTATGTATAGTATCATGTCATCTGCAAACAGTGACAGCTTTACTTCTTCTTTTCCGATTTGGATCACTTTTATTTCCTTTTCTTCTCTGATTGCTGTGGCTAAAACTTCCAAAACTATGTTGAATAATAGTGTTGAGAGTGGACAACCTTGTCTTGTTCCTGATCTTAGTGGAAATGGTTTCAGTTTTTCATGATTGAGGATGATGTGGGCTGTGGGTTTGTGATATATGGCCTTTATTGTTTTGAGGAAAGTTCCCTCTATGCCTACTTTCTGGAGGCTTTTTATCATAAATGGGTGTTGAATTTTGTCGAAAGCTTTCTCTGCATCTATTGAGATGATCATATGGTTTTTCTCCTTCAATTTGTTAATATGGTGTATCACATTGATTGATTTGTGTATATTGAAGAATCCTTGCATTCCTGGAATAAACCCCACTTGATCATGGTATATGATCCTTTTAATGTGCTGTTGGATTCTGTTTGCTAGTATTTTGTTGAGGATTTTTGCATCTATGTTCATCAGTGATATTGGCCTGTAGTTTTCTTTCTTTGTGACATCCTTGTCTGGTTTTGGTATCAAGGTGATGGTGGCCTCATAGAATGAATTTGGGAGTGTTCCTCCCTCCGTTATATTTTGGAAGAGTTTGAAAAGGATAGGTGTTAGCTCTTCTCTAAATGTTTGATAGAATTCACCTGTGAAGCCATCTGGTCCTGGGCTTTTGTTTGTTGGAAGATTTTTTTAATCACAGTTTCAATTTCAGTGCTTGTGGTTGGTCTGTTCATATTTTCTATTTCTTCCTGATTCACTGTTGGCAGGTTGTGCCTTTCTATGTAGACAGAATTTAATATTGAATTTGTGAACTGAAGGGTAAGCTTGGATAATTTCTTTAGATGTAGTAGGTGGACATGGTGATAACAAATAAGGAAGAGGGATTAGGACACATGGAGGATAAAATGAGAAGGTCAAAAATTTAATTAGAGTTCCACAGGTAGAAGGTAGAAGATAAAAGAGATGAGCTTTTTGAGTATATATTTTCTTAGAATTAGGATCTTTGAAAGAGATGAATCCACAAATTCAGGAAATATAGCAAATATTGAGCAGGACAAAAAAAGGAAATTCGTAACTAGACACATAGTAGTGAAATATCATAAAGCCATGGAAAAGGAGAAAAACCTTAAAAGCAGAAAGGAAGAAAAAAATACTATTTAAGAACAATTAAGTAAACAGATAGCTTATGTCTGAAGATCAGTAATGGAAACCAAATGACTTCAAAATGCTGAGAAGAAATAAGAAGGTGTAATGAGACATTTTCCTATGAGAGACTACCATTAATAGACCCTCACCAAAGAAATTTTAGAAGGTATGTTTTGGGAAGAAGGAATACAGAGATCTCAACAAGAATGATCAGGATGTCAGAATAAACTGTGAACATAAAAATTAGAACACATGAGGGCATACTAAATATTATCATAAAATAATTATGTTAATATGTAATACTGGGAAATAAAAAGGTGGTAGCAAAGTTCTGAACAAAAATAACATCTTAAATGGAAAATGACTTATGGAATTTAAAGCAATTTAAGCTTGTATTGAATAAAAGGAGGGCTGAAATATTGTTTAGGTTGGACTTTATTAAATATGCATTTAAAACTTATAAATTTAATCATCTAAGAATAGAAAAAAATAATGTTCAACTTGTTAGAGAACAAAAGTGAAATAAAAAATAACTTCAGTATATTCTAAAAATTGTATAAATGGAGGAAAAAAGAAATGTATGTAAAGGAGAAAGATGAGCACAAAATGAACTCATACAATTCAATCTAAATATATCATTAAATACATTAAAATAAATAAATTTTTGATTAAAAAGGAAAAATGAGAACATTAGATAAAAATATAAATCCAGCTAATCTGGTCTTTAGAAGTGATGTATCAAATTATAAAGTTACAAAATTAAAATTAATAGATTTCAGTGAATATTAACACAGCTGGTGAATGTATATTTATGGCAAACTAAATACAATTTCATTATTAGTAACAATATTATTATGGATAAGGAGAGTCATTACATAAACATAAAAAGAAAACATAATTATTAACTTGTATGCTACTAATAGTGTAACCTTTATTATACATAAAGAAAAATTTGACAGAATTACATGGAATAGACAAAGCCACCATGATAGTTAGAAGTATATCACATATCTCCCTTTTAATTTTTGTCTGATTTTATTATCCTTTACGAAAGAAATACAAGATTTGATCCAACTGTAAATAAGCTTGGTCTGATAAGCATATATATTTAGCTTGTACCTAGCAGTTACAGCCTTCACATTGTTATCAAGAATATAAAAATCATTTGTAAAAATTAGATATGCATTATACTATAAGAACAGGTGTTGATGAATCTCTAAACCTCTGATTCATACATTCCATTTTGACTCAGATTAAAAGTTAAAAGTGAATTATTAAAAAAATAGAATTGGCAATTTTAAAAGCACACTTTAAAATAACTCATGCATTGCAGAAAAAAATCAAAATGGAAATTAGAAAATATTTTAAACTAGGTGATAAAAATTATATCAGAAAGTTAGTGATGCAGTCACGTTTGGTATTTGTCACTTTTAGTGCTTCTATTTGTACAGAATGAGGTGGACTGAAAATCAATGAGATATCCTGTTAAATTTGAGAAGTTAAAAAAAATAAGTAATCCAGAGAAAGTAAATAATACAAGAGTAGAAACTAATAAATCCCTTCAGAACTTTCAGATATTTTCCCACTGACTTCTGACTTGCATGCTTTCTAACGAGAAATCCACAGTAGTCTAAGTTGTTATTATTCTGTATGGAATAATGTTTTCTTACTTAGTTGCTTTGAAGATGATCTTTTTATCTTTGGTTTACAGCAGTTTTACTATGATATGATTACCTGGGGTTTTCTTTGTATTTTCTTTGGAGTCTAATGAGCTTATTGTGTCTTGTAAGTTTATGTCTTCATCAAATTTGAGAAGTTTTTGCCCACTGTTTCTTCAAATGTTTCCTTTGCCCCATTCTCTGTCTTCCTGTCTTCTGGGACTTCAGTTACTCATAGGATAGAACATTTGATATTTTCCCATAAAGCTTTGAAGCTGTGTTCATTTCTTGAATCCATTTCCTCTCTCTCTTCAGCTTAGGTGATTTCTGTAGATCTATATGTATTCACATTCTTAAACTGATGATGCTCTCACCCCACAAAGGCCTTTGCATACGTTGTTTCCTGTACCAGGAAATCGAACCACTCTCCCATAATCTCTTTCTGCTAGTTAACTCCTATACATGATACATTCTTCAGGTATCATCTCAGGCAATGCCTTTTTCAAACCTAAGATAGGTTTCTGTCTCATTAACGTTACTTCTTAGCACTTATCTCACTTTATGATAATACATATGCTAGTATTGATTTTGGACGCACACAGCAGTAAGCGGCAACTTGCAGTAAGTGGCAACTTACTGGCAGCTGGAAGCAAGACTTTAGTTCCCAGACCAGGATTCCTAACTGCTAGACCACAGAGGCCAGCTGCTAGGACCTAAGCCCCCAGTTCTTGCCTGCCTTGTCAAGAAAGAATTCAGGCATGGAGGCAGAAGGTAAAGAGAAAAGTAAAAAGTCTATTGGAAAAGCGGAGTACATGCCGAAAGATGCATGGGCGAACTCAGAGAGAGAGTCGCACCTTTGGGAAGTTTAAATCCTTTATAAGGGGGCAGTTTTCCAGGTCTTTGTCTTCCTTCTGGCCAATCATCTTGCTTTGTAACCCCTGGCTAATTTGTCTCAGGACCCTCCCCTTAGGCGCGCATGCACCTCTCAGCCAAAATGGACCCCGATACGAAGGCATCTGAGAGAAGCAAGAGTCACCATGGCCTGGGGTTGTTCCCTGACTTTTGACTCCCAAGCAGCCTTTCTGCACAGGTGTCATGTCTCCCTTGCCCCAAGGAGAGGGGAAGTGGAAATCCCTTGATCCTTTACTCAGACAAGGTTTTGCCTCTCTTTGTTCCTGCCACGACTGTTATCTTAAATCATCCACCAGAGATAAAGCTTGGCTATTTACCCTGTCTCTGTCATTGCTTCCATTTCGGAGAGCAAACAGGAGGCTGATTTTAAATGTCTAACCTGAAGCCCGCCTATCTCCTGTCTCAGGAAATGCAAACAGGATGCTAGTTGCAAGTGTCCAGCTCAAAGCCCACTTTTTCCTGCCCCATGAAATGTAAACATAAGGCCAGTTGTAAATGTCTAATCTGGAGCCCATCCATCTCCGGCCTCAGTGTGATTAATTAATTAAAGCTTGTCATTTCCATGAGATAAGTTTCATGGAACAGGCAGAATCTACCTTTCTCCCCACTATTGTGTAGCCCCTGGCACAAAGCAAGCATACAGTAAATGTTGAATAAAAACATATGGCTTTGTTCTTTTAGAGTATTATCAGCCCTCACGCACGTGTTTAATGTAGACAAGTCAAATATTAATTTGTCTCTTTTTTTAACCTCACCTTGCTGAACTATGAAATGAAGGTATTGGATTAGATTTTCCCTGTGGATCTGTTCAACTCTGAAATGCCATTTGTCATCTACCCTTGGTTTAAAAGGACGAACTTAAGAGAAAAGGATAAAGATGATACTATTCAGGTTTCTTTACATTTTCTTAATCGTAAAGACTAAATTAAATGAAATAATATATTGACTATTACTGAAACTTGCTTAATTCTTATATATGAGTTAGTGCTGTTTTATATTGTTTTCTCTATCTGAGTAGTAGATCTGTACAAATTCATCATTACATCCTCCTCCCCACCTTCCGCCAAACCCCTGCAACCGAGGAAGTTGTATATCTACTTAGTTATATTCTTAGCTATATCTACACTTTAAGTACATTTGAGAGACTGTGAAGGTAGCAGAAATCCATCTCCAAAAGCTCTAAAGTATCTGCCTAGCAGTTTAACAAAACCTTCTCAAAAGTGCTATTGAAAATATCTAAAAAGTTATAAAATTGTGATTCTTTTACTATGTATAATTAAACAACAATTATTCGATTTAGAGGAAATACCCATTGTTGAATATTATTTAGTTTCTTGAACTTTTCAGTGTGACTTTTGTGCATGGAGGAAGACAAAAGTTCATGGAAAATAAGTTAAACTGTTGCAAGGAGTAAGTCCCTTCCTGGTGGATTCTGTAAAAGCCAAATAATCTTTCCGTTGTGTGGAAATTTGCAGCAGATTCATCTGTTTTGCAGTTAACAGAGTGTGAAGAAATCTCCTAAGAAAGGTTTACTTGAGTCCCCATCACTCCCATTACCACCTGAATCCCACCCCCTCCACCCCTTGCCTGTTGAAAAATTGTCTTCCATGAAACCGGTCCCTGGTGCCCAAAAGTTTGGGGACCGCTGCTGTATACAGTTTAAAATGCTGTGAATGTGTGTGGTTTCCAGTCTCAAATGGCTCTGATCAGTAATTTCCATAAGGTGTGAGATTTTCGTACTTTGATTAAAATGAGGAGATTGAGTCTTTGTAATATAGTTGACTAAGGATTTCTATGAGGGAAAATATGTGCACACATTTCAGCAGCCATTTCCATGTAGCTTTAATATTTCATGAACCGGATACAATAGTACAAATAAATTGCTCCGTGTCCTCAAGGAATATTGAGGGAAACAGTGTCTTCAGCATAGACATTCCAGAAGGGAATCTGTTATTTAAAAATTAATGCATTTTTCAAACATAAGAAAAAAGAGAAGGTTCATTCACATATTGATCCTTTTCATTTTATCAGAAAATAAGATTTTACTACCTTTTTAGGGTATTTATGAATATATCTATTCCCTGCAGTTATCTAACTATTTTTAAGTGAGAAAATTGCGTAGAGATTAGCTTGCAGAGTAGAAAAATAAATTCTTTACATGCTGGAAGGGACTTTTTAAAAATAGGTTACTGATCCATTTTTGTACCTTACGCCAATATTATGCTACTTCACCTTACTGAAGCAATGCTGGTAAAGAATTCCAGACAAGGTGACTCTTATTAAGGTCTCAGATATCTTTCTTAAAGCTTTTTTTTTTTTTTCTTGCGGTACGTGGGCCTCTCATTGTTGTGGCCTCTCCCATTGCAGAGCACAGGCTCCAGACGTGCAGGCTCAGCAGCCACGGCTCACAGGCCCAGCCACTCTGCGGCATGTGGGATCTTCCCAGACCGGGGCATGAACCCGTGTCCCCTGCATCGGCAGGAGGACTCTCAACCACTGCGCCACCAGGGAAGCCCAAGGTCTCAGATATCTTGACCATTGCTAATGGAAAATAAAATGCATACAACCACTTGTAAAACAGGCATAATTGGCCTCAATGCAATGGCAACATAAAAGCTATTTTGGCAAAGACAGGTACATATGAAGTTAAATAGCATTCTTTTTGGAAAGAAAACCCCCCAAAACTAACATTTCTTTTACAAACACTGAGACTTCAAATAAAGGAAAACATGGCTTTTATGATTTTAAAAGGTCACCATGTGTCAATACACACATAAAATTTATACAAATGAAGTTTGGCCTTTTCATTATTTTGCATTAATAGAAACACCAAGATTTGCAACTTATGATTTTACTTAACTGCTTGGGTTTCTGTGTTGAGAGATATTAATTTTGCTATTTGTGACCCATCCTTGGGTTTTTCTTTTTATTAATTTCAACTTTGAGTGAGTGTAATTAGAAAGAACATATACAGGATACCAATTATCAGTAACAAATCATAAAATGTAGATATGAGAAAAAAGATACAGTCATGCTTCAGTGTTTCACGAAAACCAGTAATCTCAGTAATTTCTGATGTGTCATTTTCAATTTTATTTATAAATGATTTAACACAAGGATGTAATTATAAGATTCTGGTAAGTCATTTGAAAATCCTTTTCACTATACACTTTCCATTAATTTGAATCAATTGCATTGGAGTCAGTTAAATATCTGTATGTTAAATATTAGCTCTTTAAAGATACTTACATTTAGGTGAGTTGTTTCTGTATTAATTACATGCAAAAATGAACTATAACACTATAATCCCAAAACTGCTGAAGATGAGAGAGCTGACATAGTAGCTCTTAAAAAATGAATAAGGGGAAACAAAATGTGTAACATCTTTTAATATTTGAATTTTGAATAAAGGCATTTAGCAATGCTGGGAATGGGTACATTTTCCCCCAACTAACTTATAAGAGAAATACATGAGTCCAGCACACATTTTTATTGCTTTTCTCTTCTCTTCTTCCTTTTTATTTTATTTATTTATTTTTTTAAGAGCTACAAACCTGTGACAGCTCTTTGTTTTTACATGTGCCAAGAAAGGCTTCTGTAATCGTTGTAGGTAAAAATCCAGCCAAGATTTAAGGGTTTTTTTTTTTTTTTTTTTACATCTTTATTGGAGTATAGTTGCTTTACAATGGTGTGTTAGTTTCTGCTTTATAACAAAGTGAATCAGTTATACATATACATATGTTCCCTTATCTCTTCCCTCTTGCGTCTCCCTCCCTCCCACCCTCCCTATCCCACCCCTCTAGGTGGTCACAAAGCACCGAGCTGATCTCCCTGTGCTATGCGGCTGCTTCCCACTAGCTATCTATTTTACGTTTGGTAGTGTATATATGTCCATGCCATTCTCTCACTTTGTCACAGCTTACCCTTCTCCCTCCCCATATCCTCAAGTCCATTTTCTAGTAGGTCTGTGTCTTTATTCCTGTCTTACCTCTAGGTTCTTCATGACATTTTTTTTTCTTAAATTCCATATATATATGTTAGCATATGGTATATGTCTTTCTCTTTCTGACTTACTGCACTCTGTATGACAGACTCTAGGTCCATCCACCTCATTACAAATAGCTCAATGTCTTTTCTTTTTATGGCTGAGTAATATTCCATTGTATATATGTGCCACATCTTCTTTATCCATTCATCCAATGAGGGACACTTAGGTTGTTTCCGTCTCCTGGCTATTGTAAATAGAGCTGCAATGAACATTTTGGTACATGACTCTTTTTGAAGTATGGTTTTCTCGGCATATATGCCCAGTAGTGGGATTGCTGGGTCATATGGTAGTTCTATTTGTAGATTTTTAAGGAAACGCCATACTGTTCTCCATAGTGGCTGTACCAATTCACACTCCCACCAGCAGTGCAAGAGTTTTCCCTTTTCTCCACACCATCTCCAGCATTTATTGTTTCTAGATTTTTTTTATTTTTTAAATTTTTGGGGGGAGTATGTGGGTCTCTCACTGTTGTGGCCTCTCCCGTTGAAGAGCACAAGCTCCAGATGAGCAGGCTCAGTGGCCACGGCTCACAGGCCCAGCCACTCCGCGGCATGTGGGATCTTCCCAGACCGGGGCACGAACCCATGTCCCCTGCATCGGCAGGAGGACTCTCAACCACTGCGCCACCAGGGAAGCCCTTTTTCTAGATTTTTTGATGATGGCCCTTCTGACCGGTGTGAGATGATATCTCATTGTGGTTGTGATTTGCATTTCTCTAATGATTAATGATGTTGACCATTCTTTCATGTGTTTGTTGGCAGTCTGTATATCTTCTTTGGAGAAATGTCTATTTAGTTCTTCTGCCCATTTTTGTATTGGGTTGTTTGTTTTTTTGTTATTGAGCTGCTTAGCTGCTTGTAAATTTTGGAGATTAATCCTTTGTCAGTTGCTTCATTTGCAAATATTTTCTCCTATTCTGAGGCTTGTCTTTTGGTCTTGTTTATGGTTTCCTTTGCTGTGCAAAAGCTGTGCAGTTTCATTAGGTCCCATTTGTTTATTTTTGTTTTTATTTCCATTTCTCTAGGAGGTGGGTCAAAAAGGATCCTGCTGTGATTTATGTCATAGAGTGTTCTGCCTATCTTTTCCTCTAAGAGTTTGATAGTTTCTAGCCTTATATTTAGGTCTTTGATCCATTTTGAGCTTACTTTTGTATATGGTGTTAGGGAGTGATCTAATCTCATGCTTTTACATGGACCTGTCCAGTTTTCCCAGCACCACTTATTGAAGAGGCTGTCCTTTCTCCACTGTACATTCCTGCCTCCTTTATCAAAGATAAGGTGACCATATGTGTGTGCGTTTATCTCTCGGCTTTCTATCCTGTTCCATTGATCTATCTTTCTGTTTTTGTGCCAGTACCATACTGTCTTGATTACTGTAGCTTTGTAGTATAGTCTGAAGTCAGGGAGCCTGATTCCTCCACCTCCGTTTTTTGTTCTCAAGATTGCTTTGGCTATTCGGGGTCTTTTGCGTTTCCATAGCAATTGTGAAATTTGTTGTTCTAGTTCTGTGAAAAATACCAGTGGTAGTTTGATAGGGATTGCATTGAATCTGTAGATTGCTTTGCGTAGTAGAGTCATTTTCACCATGTTGATTCTTCCAATCCAAGAACATGGTATATCTCTCCATCTACTTGTATCATGTTTAATTTCTTTCATCAGTGTCTTATAATTTTCTGCATACAGGTCTTTTGTCTCCTTAGGTAGGTTTACTCCTCGATATTTTATTCTTTTTGTTGCAGTGGTAAATGGGAGTGTTTTCTTGATTTCACTTTCAGATTTTTCATCATTAGTGTATAGGAATGCAAGAGATTTCTGTGCATTAATTTTGTATCCTGATACTTTACCAAATTCATTGATTAGCTCTAGTAGTTTTCTGGTAGCATCTTTAGGATTCTCTATGTATAGTATCATGTCATCTGCAGACACTGACAGCTTTTCTTCTTCTTTTCCGATTTGGATTTCTTTTATTTCCTTTTCTTCTCTGATTGCTGTGGCTAAAACTTCCAAAACTATGTTGAATAAGAGTGGTGAGAGAATGGGCAACCTTGTCTTGTTCCTGATCTTAGTGGAAATGCTTTCAGTTTTTCACCATTGAGGATGATGTTGGCTGTGGGTTTGTCATATATGGCTTTTAGTATGTTGAGGAAACTTCTGTGTATGCCTACTTTCTGGAGGGTTTTTATCATATATGGGTGTTGGATTTTGTTGAAAGCTTTCTCTGCATCTATTGAGATGACCATATGTTTTTCCCCTTCAGTTTGTTAATATGGTGTTATCACACTGATTGATTTGCGTATATTGAAGAATCCTTGCAGTCCTAGAAAAAAACCCACTTAATCATGGTGTAGGATCCTCTTAATGTGCTGTTGAATTTTGTTTGCTAGTATTTTGTTGAGGATTTTTGCATCTGTGTTCATCAGAGATATTGGCCTGTAGTTTCCTTTCTTTGTGACATCTTTGTCTGGTTTTGATATCAGGGTGATGGTGGCCTTGTAGAATGAGTTTGGGAGTGTTCCTGCATGTGCTATATTTTGGAAGAGTTTGAGAAGGATAGGTGTTAGCTCTTCTCTAAATGTTTGATAGAATTAGCCTGTGAAGCCATCTGGTCCTAGGCTTTTGTTTGTTGGAACATTTTAAATCACAGCTTCAATTTCAGTGCTTGTGATTGGTCTTTTCATATTTTCTGTTTCTTCCTGATGCAGTCTTGGCAGCTTGTGCATTTCTAAGAATTTGTCCATTTCTTCCAGGTTGTCCATTTTATTGGCATAGAGTTGCTTGTAGTAATCTCTCATGATCTTTTGTATTTCTGCAGTGTCTGTTGTTACTTCTCCTTTTTCATTTCTAATTCTGTTGATTTGAGTCTTCTCCGTTTTTTTCTTGATGAGTCTGGCTAATGGTTTATCAATTTTGTGTATCTTCTCAAAGAACCAGATTTTAGTTTTGTTGATCTTTGCTATCATTTCTTTCATTTCTTTTTCATTTATTTCTGATCTGATCATTATGATTTCTTTCATTCCGCTAACTTTGGGGTTCTTTTGTTCTTCTTTCTCTAATTGCTTTAGGTGCAAGGTTAGGATGTTTATTTGAGATGTTTCCTGTTTCTTAAGGTATGCTTGTATAGCTATAAACTTCCCTCTGAGAACTGCTTTTGCGGCATCCCATAGGTTTTGGGTCGTCGTGTCTCCATTGTCATCTGTTTCTAGGCATTTTTTGATTTCCTCTTTGATTTCTTCAGTGATCACTTCGTTATTAAGTAGTGTATTGTTTAGCCTCCATGTGTTTGTATTTTTTACAGATCTTTTCCTGTAATTGATATCTAGTCTCATAGCGTTGTGGTCGGAAAAGATACTTGATACAATTTCAATTTTCTTAAATTTACCAAGGCTTGATTTGTGACCCAAGATATGATCTCTCCTGGAGAATGTTCCATGAGCACTTGAGAAGAATGTGTATTCTGTTTTTTTTGGATGAAATGTCCTATAAATATCAATTAAGTCCATCTTGTTTAATGTATCATTTAAAGCTTGTGTTTCTTCATTTATTTTCATTTTGTATGATCTGTCCTTTGGTTAAAGTGGGGGTTAAAGTCCCCTACTATGACTGTGTTACCATTGAGTTCTCCTTTTATGGGTTTTAGCATTTGCCTTATATATTGAGGTGCTCCTATGTTGGGTGCATAAATGTTTACAATTGTTATATCTTCTTCTTGGATCGATCCCTTGATCGTTATGTAGTGTCCTTCTTTGTCTCTTGTAATAGTGTTTGTTTTAAAGTCTATTTTGTCTGATATGAGAATTGCTACTCCAGCTTTCTTTTGGTTTCCATTTGCATGGAATATCTTTTTCCATACCTTCACTTTCAGTCTGTAAGTGTCTCTAGGTCTGAAGTGGGTCTCTTGTAGACAGCATGTATATATATGGGTCTTGTTTTTCTATCCATTCAGCCAGTCTGTGTCTTTTGGTGGGAGCATTTAATCCATTTACATTTAAGGTAATTATTGATATGTATGTTCCTATTACCATTTTCTTAATTGTTTTCTGTTTGTTATTGTAGGTCGTTTCCTTCTCTTGTGTTTCTTGCCTAGAGAAGATCGTTTAGCATTTGTTGTAAAGCTCGTTTGGTGGTACTGAACTCTCTCAGCTTTCTCTTGTCTGTAAAGGTTTTAATTTCTCCATCTAATCTGAATGAGATCCTTGCTGGGTAGAGTAATCTTGGTTGTAGGTTTTTCTCCTCATCACTTTAAATATGTCCTGCCAGTCCCTTCTGGCTTGTAGAGTTACTGCTGAAAGATCAGCTGTTAACCTTATGGGGATTCCCTTGTGTGTTATTTGTTGTTTTTCCCTTGCTGCTTTTAATATGTCTTCTTTGTATTTAATTTTTGACAGTTTGATTAATATGTGTCTTGGCGGATTTCTCCTTGGATTTATCCTGTATGGGACTCTCTGTGCTTCCTGGACTTGATTAACTCTTTCCTTTCCCATATTAGGGAAGTTTTCAACTATAATCTCTTCAAATATTTTCTCGTCCCTTTCTTTTTCTCTTTTTCCTCTGGGACCCCTATAATTCAAATATTGTTTCGTTTAGTGTCGTCCCAGAGGTCTCTGAGACTGTCCTTAGTTGTTTTTATTTTTGTTTCTTTATTCTGCTTTGCAGTAGTTATTTCCACTATTTTATCTTCCAGGTCACTTGTCCATTCTTCTGCCTCAGTTATTCTGCTATTGATCCCTTCTAGAGTTTTTTTAATTTCATTTATTGTATTATTCATCATTGCTTTTTTCATCTTTAGTTCTTCTAGGTCCTTGATAAATGTTTCTTGCATTTTCTCTATTGTATTTCCAAGATTTTGGATCATCTTTACTATCATTATTCTGAATTCTTTTTCAGGTAGACTGCCTATTTCCTCTTCATTTGTTAAGTCTGGTTGGTTTTTATCTAGCTCCTTCATCTGCTGTGTGTTTTTCTGTCTTCTCATTTTGCTTATCTTACTGTGTTGGGGTCTCCTTTTTGCAGGCTGCATGTTCATAGTTCCCGTTGTTTTTGGTGTCTATCCCCAGTGACTAAAGTTGGTTCAGTGGGTTGTGTAGGCTTCTTGGTGGAGGGGACTAGTCCCTGTGTTCTGGTGGATGAGGCTGGATCTTGTCTTTCTGGTGGGCAGGTCCATGTGTTGTGGTGTGTTTTAGGGTGTCTGTAGACGTATTATGATTTTAGGCAGCCTCTCTGCTAATGGGTGGGGTTGTGTTCCTGTCTTGCTAGTTGTTTGGCATAGGGTGTCCAGCACTGTAGCTTGCTGGTCATTGAGTGAAGCTGAGTGCTGATGTTGAGATGGAGATCTCTGGGAGATTTTTGATCTCTGGGAGCCGTTCGATTTTACATGGAGCTGGGAGGTCTCTTGTGGACCAGTGTCCTGAAGTTGGCTCTCCCACCTCAGAGGCACAGCACTGACTCCTGGCTGCAGCACAAAGAGCCTTTCATCCACACGGCTCAGAATAAAAGGGAGAAAAAGCAGAAAGAAAGAAAGAATGAAAGAAAGAGGATAAAGGAAAATAAAATAAAATAAGGTAAAATAAAATCAGTTATTAAAATAAAAAATAATTATTAAGAAAAAAAATTTTTTAGAAAGTAAAAAAAAAAAAAAACAAACGGATGGATAGAACCCTAGGACAAATGGTGAAAGCAAAGCTATACAGACAAAATCTCACATGGAAGCATACACATACACATTCAAAAAAAGAGGCAAAGGGGAAAAAATTATAAATCTTGCTCTCAAAGTCCACCTCCTCAATTTGGGATGATTCGTTGTCTATTCAGGTATTCCACAGATGCAGGGTACCTCAAGTTGATTGTGGAGATTTAATCTGCTGCTCCTGAGGCTGCTGGGAGAGATTTCCCTTTCTCTTCTTTGTTCACACAGCTCCCGGGGTTCAGCTTTGGATTTGGCCCCGCCTATGCATGTAGGTCGCCGGAGGGCATCTGTTCTTCGCTCAGACAGGACGGGGTTAAAGAAGCCGCTGATTTGGGGGCTCTGGTTCACTCAGGCCGGGGAGAGGGAGGGGTACGGAGTTTGGGGCCAGCCTGCGGCGGCAGAGGCTGGCATGATGTTACCCCAGCCTGAGGCGTGCCATGTGTTGTCCTGGGGATGTTGTCCCTGGACCCGGGACCCTGGCAGTGGCGGGCTGCATAGGCTCCCCGGGAGGTGTGGACAGTGACCTGTGCTCGCACACAGGCTTTGGTGGTGGCAGCAGCAGCCTGAGCATCTCACGCCCATCTCTGGGGTCTGCGCTGTTAGCCGCGGCTCGCGCCCGTCTCTGGAGCCCCTTTAAGCAGCGCTCTTAATCCCCTCTCCTCGCGCACCAGGAAACAAAGAGGGAAGAAAAAGTCTCTTGCCTCTTCGGCAGGTCCAGTCTTTTTCCCGGACTCCCTCCCGGCTGGACGTGGAGCACTAACCCCCAGCAGGCTGTGTTTATGCCGCCAACCCCAGTCCGCTCCCTGCACTCCGACCGAAGCCCGGGCCTCAGCTCCCAGCTCCCTTCCACCCCAGCGGTGAGCAGACAAGCCTCTCGGGTGCTGGCCGGCACCGATCCTCTGTGCGGAAATCTCTCCTCTTTGCCCTCCGCACCCCTGTTGCTGTGCTCTCCTCCGCGGCTCTGAAGCTTCCCCCTCCGCCACCCACAGTCTCCGCCCGCGAAGGGGGTGGAAACCTTTCCTCCTTCACAGCTCCCTCTCACTGGTGCAGGTCCCGTCCCTATTCTTTTGTCTCTGTTTTTTCTGTTTTCTTTTGCCCTACCCAGGTACGTGGGGAGTTTCTTGCCTTTTGGGAGGGCTGAGGTCTTCCGCCAGCGTTCAGTAGGTGTTCTGTAGGAGTTGTTCCACATGTAGATATATTTCTGATGTATCTGTGGGGAGGAAGTTGATCTTGTCTTACTCTTCTGCCGTCTTCCCCCTCTCCCCTAAGAGTTTTAATTACAATCTGGGTATAGTAGAGAGGTGATAATAAACAACATCTCCCTTACACAGCTAATAATTGCAGAGAAAAAGTGCACACATGGGTGCACGTATGTGTGTATGTGTGTCTCTGGTGTGGGGAAGAGGGAGAGAGAAAAAAGGGGGATAGGTAGGTACGTAGATGAATTTTGAACAACGTTGGATAAATTAGACAAATCTAGATATGTGGTAGACTTGCGGATAATTCTCCCAACCCCTGTCCCTGTCCTGGTCCTTCTCTGTTGGCAGAGCTGGCTTACCCTTGTAGGCTTATATACTTGCTTTCCCAGCTTCCCTTGCAGCTAGGACATTGGAATATAAACTTGACCGTGCCAATGGAAATGGAAAGGGAAAGTCTTTTGTAAGGTGTCAGGAAAGGTAATTCTCCGCAAATAAAAAGAGATGAAAAGCATAAAACACTCTTCTTTGGTGGTTGTGGCAGTGAGTGCACATGAAGTCTGGGATTTCTGAAGCCTTCTTGCAGTCATGAGAGATAGAGTTGATATGGGGAGGATAACAGAGGAGACCAATAGAAAGAATTTACTTGGGTCATAATAATACCTTCTTGACTTAGAACCAAATCTGAAACAACTCTGCCTCTGGAAATTTTTGTGTACAAAGTATTAGATGTATAAGTAATTTTAAGGTGGTTAATCTGTTAATTACAGCACAATCAATTGACACAAGTGATCAATTCTTATCATATATATATACATACATATAAATGTGCATAGGTGTGTGTGTGTGTATATATATATATATATATATATATATACCTACACACATTTATGTCAGTATGTATATGTGTATATATATATATATGTGTGTGTGTGTGTGTGTGTGTGTGTGTGTGGGTGGGTATATATATATGTGTGTGTGTGTGTGCTTTTTCCTTCAGTATTATGGAACTCACTTTTCCAAACATTTAGACCAATCGGAATGAAGAGAGTGCAACTTAATCACTGTTTTTCAATTGACAGTATGTTCTAAAATGATTAAGTAATTACAGTTGAGTGGAGATACACTCAAGTATTTATGGAATTTTTCTACTTTATCACATATGTCCAGAACCTTCTGAAACTATGTGCCATCATTACATAGCCATCTTTAGCAAAACACAGCTAAAGCTGAGTTCTTGTTTCCGTGCTGTGATTTCAAGCTGAAGTATATTAGCTTATTTGAGGATTTTAAAAAACATGGGACGTTTATGACTCTTGGGCCCCAATGGACTTCTTTGGCTCTGTTAGCATATTTGTGTGATTGTGTGTGAAACAGTTTTGCATTGTGTACCAGACCTATGTATAATATACCATTTACACTTGTTTTAAAATACAAAGTAGTTCCTATAATGTCCTGATCTGAATATATCATAGTACTTCTTTAGAGTAGAAAATAAACATATAACTGTAATAAAATGCAAAATAACTTTAAAATCATTGTCAGAACATAGTTATATGTGTATTCAAGTGAAAATATTATTTAAAATTTAAACTATCAAGACCTAAAATTCCATTACATGTTTTTGTATATTAATACTATCTATGAACTCTTTCCTTGACCCATTCCAGCCAGTTTATGAGTATACACCATAAAGAGGATTAAAAGACTGTGACTCACTGTAGACTGATAAATCCTACCAACAATTCAAATCACACATTTAACTCATGGTGACTGGATAATTTTAACTTCTTATGTAAAGGACAGCACATTCATTCATACAAATATTAAGTACATACACATAATAGAATTTTACTAAATTTATAATTATTTGACAATTATTTATAGAAGAGCATTGGATGTATATCATATATATCACTTTCCAGTTGCATTGTATTTTAAGAGATTAATTTACATTCCAAACTTTTATTTGCATGTGATCTGTTACAGATGGCCTCTAGCCATCCTTATCAAGAGATAAGCATTCTCAGCTCTTGTAAACTATGGTGAATGAATATCAATCTGTTTTCCCTCTTTATATAGACTATAATTCCAGACGGAAGCCTGCTGTTTATAAATCTGAATTTCTGCCAAAACAGAGATGTTGAAATTCATTTGGATACTATCTGTATGCAGTGGTATATATATATATATATAAAATTTTTTTTAACTTAAAAAAAAATTCCAGTATATAGTTTGGATGGGAAACCTGATGAAGTCATAGCAAAAAGCAAAAAGATGGTTAAAAATGAGTCTTCAAGTCCAAATGTCAAAATGAGTCTTCTAGATTCAACTGTCTCACAGCCATAAGGAAATTAAAATATACATATTTATTTTGCAAATGAAGAACAGAAATAAAGTAAATATTTTGAACGTGGTTTAAAGGGTTTTAACCTTATTCTTTTCAGATTTATTTATTTCTAAACTAAAATAACATTGATTTAAAATATACTGAATGGCATATGATCTTGAAATATTTTATTAGATATAGGGGGAAAAGCTGAAATGTATATCTTTACATTTGCTTTATCATTAACTTTACTGTAATCAACTTTATCATTAATAGAAACTGTTTGGTTTTGCTCACAGTGTGTTAACTTGTTCTAGAATAGTGCCCAGTATATAGTAAATAATAGATCTTTGCTGTATGAATTAACTTTGAATGTTAGATTGCCATTACTGAAGGTTTAGGGAGGTCCTGGATAGGAGTTAACATATTGGAAGTATAGCTCATTTTCCCTTTAATCTCTCTCAGTCTATGCAAACAAACAAAGCATCAGGAGTAGTACATTAAGGTCATGTACCTTGGACCTACAAATCTATTTCATTACAAGAAAGAATATCATCTGTGAACAAATAATATACACATAAATATTTGCAAATATAGAAAATTACTACCATTCTAGCAGTGACTGACTCTGGCCTTATAACTTAGACACCTGGGAGACTGCATTCATCCTTCTAATTAACTGAGACAATCCTTTTTAATTTTCTTTTATTCTTCACTAAAATCCTAGCATTTATTCATTAATTATTTTAAGGCATTATGTTACATTCAGTAGATGACAGAAAGGTAAATAACGTTGGCTACCCTTAAGAAGTCCATAATTAAAATGGAGATATGTGTACAAAAATAGTTATAATACTCAACACCATCTGTTATTAAGGAATTGCAAATGAGAACAATAATGAGATACTACTACACACTCCTAGAATATGGAATAAATCCAAAACACTGACAGCACCAAATACCGACAAGTATATGGAGCAACAGAAACTCTCATTCATTGTTGGTGGGAATGCAAAACAGTACAGCCACGTTGGAAGACAGTTTGCCAGTTTCTTACAAAACTAAACATTCTCTTACCCTTCAACCCATCAATTGTAAACTTTTGTATTTACCCAAGTTAGTTGAAAATTTATGTCCACACAAAACCCTGCACATGGATGTTTATAGCAGTTTGTACATAATTCCCAGACTTGGAAGCCATCAAGCTATACTTCAGCAGGTGAATGGTAAATAAACTGTTGTACGCCCTGACAATGGAATATTATTCATCTCTATAGAGAATTGAGATGTCAAGCTATGAAATGACCTGGAGGAACCTTAAATGCACAATCCTAAGTGAAAGAAGCCAGACTGAAAAAGCTACATAATGTATGATTCCAGCAACATTCTGGAAAATGCAAAATTGTGGAGACAGTAAATGATGAGTGGGCTCTACAGGTTATAGAGGAGGGAGGGATGCATAGGTGGAGTACGGAAGATTCTTAGGGCATTGAGACTATTTTGTATTACACTATAATGATAAGTATATGTCACTATACATTTGTCTAAACCCATAGAGTGTACAACATCGAGAGTGAACCCTGATGTAAACTATGAACTCTGGATGACAAAGTAGTTTCATCGACTGTAGCAAGTGTCCCACTCTGGTGGGCGATGTTGATAGTGGGTGAAGCTGTGCACGTGCGGAGTCAGGGAGTATATGGGAAATCTCTGTATCTTCCACGCAATTTTTCTGTGAACCTAAAACTGTTTTAAACTATAAATTACTTTTTAAAAATCTATATTAAAAAAGTAAGCAGTTTAGAAGCAAAATCCACGTGCTTTGGGGATTTTATAGAAGGTAGTTTTTTCCTGGTTAAGGAAATTTTTTCTGAAAAATGTTACCATGATGTATAGATAATATTTTATTAAGGGTAAGAGTTCAGTATTGCTCACAGAGAGGAATGGCAAGGGCAAAAACTCTGGCAGTTGTAGTATGAGTAAATGGCACATATAGTTGACCCTTAACAATGCGGGGATTTGGGGCACTTGACTCCATGCAGTTGAAAATCTTTGACTCCCCCCAGAACTTAACTACTAGTAGCCTACTGTTGACTGGAGGTCTTACTGATAAAATAAACGGTTGGTTAAGGCATATTTTGTGTGTAATATGTATTGCATACTGTATTCTTACAATAAAGTGAGCTAGAGAAAAGAAAATGTTGAGAAAATCATAAGGAAGAGAAAATACACTTACAGTACTGTATCATATTTATCCATAACCTAGGTTTATTTCCTCTGTTTATAAGATGAATCACCTATCAGTACCTACATCAGTATTATCCACAAGATACAAAACACTAGATGTCATACATATTACTAACAGTAGACATCAAAAATGAAAAGATAATGTGAAAAAGAAATTGATATTTATTTACAGGTATAACGATTCATGCATTAGTAATGAAGGGGCAGAACTATGATTGTTTTATGGTAGCCTAGTGTAATACATATGATTGCTTCACAGTAGCCTATCCTGTACACTAATGAATGAATCATTATCAATTTTTATAGCATGCAATGTTTCAGTCATATTCATAGTACAGTATTGGAAACATCATTACATTAAAAAAACTCCCTTACCTGTGATGATAGGCTGATATGAAGTTTCTCCAATTACGAGAGAGAAGCATACCATACAGTAATGTAATTATTTGAAAGCAAAGTTATGAAACAGAAAAATAACACATTATTAACTTTACATTAAATGTCACTCACCCTATGTGTTTGTAAGGATAGGCTATCTGCTTCAATAAAAGTTTTGCACACTATGTTGTACATGTACATTTTTGCATATTTATTGAAAAATTTAACCTGTAAGTGGACCCACACAGTTCAAACCCATGTTCAAGGGTCAACTGTAGTTTCATTGGACTGAAAAGTAGAGAACACTTAGTGGAATAATGAAAGCTAAGATTTGAAAGATAGACTTGTATAATTTTAAAGTTAGCTAGAATGTTTGTTTGATATACTCATTTTTCATTCTATAGGGAAAGAAGGAGACTTAGAATAGAATGTGTAATCATACACATTACTAATTGTGTTATCCTAGAGTAACACAATTAGTAATGGATAAGTTTGTTCACTTAATTCCTAATCCAAATTTTTGTTATTTTATGCCTTGGCAACTATAGAAGATCCTTGAATGTTAAAATAAGGAGTTTAGACTTTATTCAACTGGCTGTGTTTTTTGTTGCTGTTTTTGTTTTATTATGTTAGAGAGTGGCAAAATAGAACATGATCTTAAGATCTATATGTTGGAAGTGAGCAGAATAGATTATGGACGAAGTGGAAAGACTCAAACATGAAAAATGGTCATTTTGATAGAGCAGACCTGAGTTACGGTAGTTGCAGTAGAACTGGAAAGAGGCTTGGCGTGAATTTGGGTATCAATTAAGTAACAATAGTCATTGTGCCATAACAGTCTTGAAACCCTGATTGTGTAGAAGGGGCAGGACATGGATGTTGGGGTTGAACTATCAACTCTTTTATTATGCAGCTTTGGATTGTATTAGCTCTTCAAATAAGTCCATATTACAGTTGTAATTTAAACATAACTATAAATAAAATAAACAAGTTTTAAAAGGATAATAAGGCTTTAATATTGACAGTAGATATGGGAGAAAGAGGAAATAAAAAGCTGAGAAGGTGAGCCTCGATTACTAATGGAATAATGTGACAAGTGGCAGGGGGAAATGTGAGGCGCTTTTTATGTTATGTAGTACATAGTGATGAGTTTGTTTTGGAAATATTAAACTTGATAATTTTTACCACATAAGTGGAAATTTTCCAGCAGGGAAGTAGCAATAAGGGTTAGAAATTCAGAGAGGCCAAACTGGATTGAAAAGTCATGCTTACAAAAGTTGTCTCCTTGGAGTCAAAAGGATGTTAAGGCAAAGGAAGGGAAAGGACAAAATTTGAAATATACACATTAAGGACTGTGACCTTTTATTAGGCATATATTAGTTCTCTGCTGGTCTAGGTGTGTGGTAGTCAAAGGAATGGGTGAAAATCTTTGCGTTCAGGTAGCTAACCGATGAGTGTTTCTCAAAGCAAAATCTTTGACCTACTTTACGATCTGTCTGAGTATCAAATGGTCCAGAGGGGGAAAAGGATGAAACATTGCTTGAAATAGCTTTAATAAATATGAAATGCAGGATTAATTATGATATCATCATCAGATTACTTTCTCAATACACTCTCGATTGCGTTCTCCGTAATGGTTCATGACTATTATATCCTTGGTTGCTCAGGTACTGTGAGGGAAATATTGCTCACTTGGTCTTCGCTAACATTCGGTTAGCAAGGAGAAGGTCAGGTGCTTTCATGCTATTGTTTATATTTGTGAAATTTGCATATTATTTTATTGAGTTATATCCCGAATTCACAAAAGTGGACCAGGGAAATAAGATGATTTGTCAAAGTATGAGACTAATGTAACTCACAGTAAAGTAAACAGAAGAGAAAATAAGTGGATTTACAAGTGTATTATTTCCACCAAGCAGCCCAAAAAGAAGAGTTACATAGAAAATATGATGATAAACATCTGAAAATTGGATTTTGACTGTGTATCTACTTACCCTCTTTCCCTGGCACCCTGGCAATAATGAAACTATCAAACAATGCTTGACATCATGAAAGTTTTCGCTTAAATTTCCAAAAAAAGGAAGCATAACGATCCCTTTGTAAAGCAGTCAAAACTGTCTTTCAAGGAAAGAGTAAAATAACACTTTTTGTAATAAAATGGATCCGTTTTTGTCATGAAAGGCTAAAAAGATTCTAAAAGTAAAGTGACATTTTTCAGAGCTGAAGATATCTTTGCCAAAACAAACATGCTTATTTCTGATCATGTTGTAAAGCTAGTTATAAGCCTATTTAACACAAAGGGGAAAATAATTTCTTTGATCAAATGACTGCTGGTTGTCACATCATATTAGGCATACAGTGTAAAGTAAAAATTGCTATCATGTATATGTTCTAGATAGATAGATGATATTATAGGTCTTTTGAGGTAGAGTAAGAGGAGCTCATGACAATTACCTTTATCTCCTTAGTGAAGAAGGAGATTGGGCCACGATTTGAGTGGCTTGATGATCTTAGGAAGGTAAATTGTATTTAAGGGTTATTCAAGAATTGATAGGTGCAGACTATAAACCTACACTAAAAAGTTAAAGAAAATGTAAAACTACTTGGGGGTATTGTAGGGAACTTCACGGGAAACAAGAAATTATCGTGGAGCACAGTCGAAGATAATAGAGCTGGGCCTCATTGGAGCAAGAAAGCTTGTTTTTCTTCCCCTTTGTGGGATTGCCTGGTGGCTTGGAAATGCTTGCCACTGCATGACTGTTCCATTCTGCTCTCTAAAGATTACCTTTTTTAGAAAGTAAGACTTTGCTAGTTATCTTCTGTGTCTTCAGTTTGCACATGGCACCGTGTTGGCTGCCTCAGTCTTTTGTTTCAAGTGCAATTTCTTGGGAAGAGAGACTTTGGTCCAGTTAGGGACAGTTATGTGGTAAGGGTTTAGAGGACATCCTTTGCAGATTATCATTGGTTCTCTGCGAATCGGAGGTGAGCAATCAGACATCTCTAATATAGACAAAAGATGAAAATGATAAAGGTGAGTGTCTATGAGGACCACCTGAAATTCTTTTTCATAAAGGATGCTGTAGGGTGTGATTTAATAAATTTCTAGAGTAAATATAAGACCCCCAAACCAAGAGAGAAAATTTGGGGACTGTTGGAAGGCTGCTAGCATTTCTGCATGTCTTGTGAGTAGAGGCACTGACTGCCTTTGTTTGGAACTGTCTCTAAAGGATATTTGTAGAGTGAACAGGCTTGGACAAAAAAGATAATGTCTCCCCTTGGGGAAAAGGGTGGGTTTGCTGACTGTTCAGTATAATAAAGATGGTATCTTCCTCCAGGGCGAGGTCTAGGCTGACTTACTACCCATTATAAAAGATTCAGGTTCCCTGAGCTCGGGATTTCTTTCCTGTATGTATCCCACTATGTGTGCAGGTGACAACTGGCCTTTTTCTTGTTGCTCTGTGAGTCTTGTAACTTGGGGAACTGATGCAAGTGTTGGTACTCTGGCTACTACTATTCCTATAATGGCCAGTGGCCCTTTGTCACTAATGCAGGAGTCTTGTGTCTTCTGCCACCATCCATGAAACTGTGGCAGGCTGAATTAGCTTGCAAGTAGGGGAAAATCTCAGATCCTTCACAGTTCTTGACAGAATTATCCAGCTTTTAAGATAGACATTGTGTTTTAATGGTTGCCTATGGGGGCCTAGGGTAAGGAGGCAAGTGAAACTGAAAAGTGGACTGATAATTGGGAAGATAGGAGAGTGTGAGGTAACCGAAAGTCTTAACTAGGGACAAAATAGAGAGTGAGTGTAGTGAGAGAGTGGGTGACAGGAGAGTAAGAAAATTTTGAACCCCTAATCTGGAGTACTGTGTAAGCTTCACAGAAGTTTCTACTTACTACCTTTGAATACTAACTTCTGGTTTCTCCAATTTCAATTTCACCAATTTATCGCTTGTATGTCTTCTTCACTTCTTGATTTATACAAACACTTGATTTCTAGTGGTTTATTTTTGTAAGTTATTTGACAGTGAACAGTTTGATTGCTCTCAGATATCCCATATGTAACCCATATGCCAACTAGAGATTCCCTTCTCCTAAGAGATTGGTTTGAGCCTCCCTCCATTATGAAATTTGAAAAGTCAAATGCTCTCCCACAAATTTCTGTGAATTAATGAGGGGATTTTTATTTCCACGTCACCTTTGGATCTGAATCCCTGTCTCCTCAGATATCTTGCTATTTATTCTGTCCCTAGTGGGTCTTCCTTTATCATCAGACTGATGTCACTCAAACGTGAAACTCGGTCCCTTCCTTGAGTAGCACCTGCCCCACTCCATGTTCTCTGTCTTTGTTGTAGAGTTTACCATTATTTGGGGGAAGTGTCATAGTAATTAAAGCAACTCTTAAGTGTCAGTTATCCTCTTATAAGTGCTCTTAGATTCCTCTTTTGGTTACTTGCCCATCTTCTATCTTTTTTATTGATACATCTTTCTTAGAAACATAATTATAATGTGCTATTATATATAATATTTATGTATATACTGTATATACTTAATATATAATTTGTATATTATAACATTGTCATGGTAACAATAATAGTAACAATGTAAATTATTTTCTGATTCATAACAATTCAGCACTTACTCAAATTAGCTCTGAATTTCTCTTTGCAGTTAGAAGAGCTCAGTTGAAGCTTTAAATTCCTTGGCAGGGCTAATATGTTCAACGTTTAGACAAAAATTACTTTTCTCTCCAGGCCTAGTATGTATATATAAGCTTATGGGCTTGTATATGAATTGAGATAGAGTTCGTTTGCGTGATTACAATTACTTAATACTTTTCATCTTTTACCAATTGCTTATTTTGTTTTTCTTCTAAGATATTATTTATTCATTTTTTATTTGTATATTTTACTCACATAGAGTAACATTCTCTTTATGACATGCAGTTCTTTGGGTTTTGACAAAGGCATAGAGTTATGTAACCGCCACCACAACCATAAAATAGAATGGTTCCATCACACCTGAAACGCCCTCATTCTTTCCCTTTTTAAACAACTCCTGTCCCCACCCCCTACACCTGGCAACAACTGGTCCATTCCCTGTCCCTGTAGTTTTGCCTTTTACATGATATCATATGAGTGGCCTCACACAACATGTAGACTTCTGGCTCTGGTTCTTTCATTTAGCAAAATGAAATTGAGACTTATCCATGGTGTGTGAATCAACACTTTGTTCCTAGAAATCTCTGAGTACTATTTCTTTGAGTGAATATACCATAATTTATCCATTTACTTTATTGAAGGAAATCTGAGTGGTTTCCACTTTGGGTGATTATGAATACAGTTGCTGTAAACATTTGCATACAGGTTTTGGTGTGAATACGTTTTTATCTCTTGGATAAGTATCTAGGAATGCGAATGCAATGTTATATGATAGATGTATGTTTACTTTTATAAGACATTGACAAACTGTTTTCCAAAGTGACAGTACCATTTGCATTCCTGCTAGCAAAGTATAGAGTGCCAGTTGCTCCACTCCTAACTAATACTTGATGTTGTCAGGATTTTTGTTGTTGTTGTTATTCTAATAGCTATGTAGTAGTATCTCATTGTAGTTTTACTTTCCTTTGTCCTAATGAGTAGTGGTATTGAGCATCTTTTCCTATGTTTCCTTGAATCCACATATATTCTTTGATGAAGTGTTTGTTTAGATCATTACTCATTTATTTATTTTTTATTTTTTTTATTTTTAACATCTTTATTGGAGTATAATTGCTTTACACTGGTGTGTTAGTTGCTGCTTTATAACAAAGTAAATCAGCTATACATATACATATATCCCCATATCCCCTCCCTCTTGTGTCTCCCTCCCACCCTCCCTATCCCACCCCTCTAGGTGGTCAAAAGCAGAGCTGATCTCCCTGTGCTATGCGGCTGCTTCCCACTAGCTATCTATTTTACATTTGGTAGTGTATATATGTCCATGCCACTCTCTCACTTCGTCCCAGCCTACCCTTCCCCCTCCCTGTGTCCTCAAGTCCATTCTCTACATCTGTGTCTTTATTCCTGTCCTGCCCCTAGGTTCTTCAGACCTTTTTTTTTTTGATTTCCATATATATGCATTAGCATATGGTATTTGTTTTTCTCTTTCTGACGTATTTCACTCTGTATGACAGTCTCTAGGTCCATCTACCTCGCTACAAATAACTCAATTTCATTTCTTTTTATGGCTGAATAATGTTTCATTGTATATATGTGCCATATCTTCTTTATCCATTCATCTGTCGATGGACACTTAGGTTGCTCATTACTCATTTATTAATTTGGGATATTTGTTTGCTTATTATTGAGTTTTTGAGAGTTGACTGTATATCCTAGATCCAAGTATTTTGTCAAAAATGTGATTTGCAGGGGCTTCCCTGGTGGCGCAGTGGTTGGGAGTCCACCTGCTGATGCAGGGGACGTGGGTTCGTGCCCCGGTCCGGGAGGATCCCACATGCCGCGGAGTGGCTGGGCCCGTGAACCATGGCCGCTGAGCCTGCGCATCCAGAGCCTGTGCTCTGCGACGGGGGAGGCCGCAGCAGTGAGAGGCCCGCGTACGGCAAAAAAAAAAAAAAAAAAAAAATGTGATTTGCAAATATTTTCTCCCAGTCTGTGTCTTGTCTTTACACATTTTAAACCGTATCTTTCACAGAACAGGTATTTTTCTATTTTGGTATATCTAATTTATCAGTTTTCCTTCCATGGATCATATTTTGGTACCATGCTGAAGGACTCTGCTTAAACTAAGGTTGAACAGATATGCTCTTTTTTAAGACTTACTCTCTACCTCCGTACATTCATAGCCTCCCACATTATCAGTATCACTCCCCAGTTTGGTCCTTAAAAAATGTTTACCAGGGATGAACCTACATTGACACCTCATAATCCCCCAAGGTCCATAATTTAACTTAGGAGTTGTACATTCTGTGGGTTTGGACAAATGTATAATGACAAATATCCATCATTATAATATCATGCAGAGTATTTCCACTGCTCTATTCATCTCTCTCCCCCAACCCCTGACATCCACTGATCTTTTCATTGTGTACATAGTTTTGCCTTTTCCAGAAAGTCATATGGTTGGAATCATACAGTATGTAGCCTTTTCAGATTGGCTTCTTTCACTTAGTAATATGCATTTAAACTCCCTAACCCCTGCTGATGTCTTTTCATGGCTTGATAGCTCATGCCTTTTTAGTGCTGAATGTATTTCATTGTCTGGTGTACCACAGTTTATTTATTCATTCACCTACTGAAGGACAGCTTGCTTGGTTCCAAGTTTTGGCAATTATGGACAAATCTGTTAACATCCACACACAGTATTTTTGTGGGGGCATAATTTTTCACTCCTATGGGTACACATCAAGGAGTACTACTGCTGGATCATAGGTAAGAGTATGTTTAGTTTTGTAAGAAAAAGCCAAACTGTCTTCCAAGATGGCTGTACCATTTTGCATTCCTATAAGCGATGAATGAGGGTTTCTGTTGTTCCGTATCCTTGTCAGCATTTGATGTTGTCATTGTTCTGATCTTGGCCATTCTAATAGGTGTAGAGTTGTATCTCATTGTTTCAGTTTGCATTTTCCTGATGACATACGATGCAGAGCATCTTTTCATACGCTTGTTTGCCATCAGTATATCTTCTTAGGTGAGGTGTCTGTTAAGGTATTGGCTCATGATTTAATCGAGTTGTTGTTTTTCTTATTGTTGAGTTTTAAGAGTTCTTTGTATATTTGGGATAATAGTCCTGTATCAGATGTGTCTGTTGCAAATCTTTTCTCTCAATCTGTGGCTTAGCTTATAATTCTCTTGATATTTTCTTTTGCAGAGAAGAAGTTTTAAATCTTAATGTAGCCCAGTTCATAAATTATTTCCTTCATGGATTGTGCCAATGGTGGTGTATCTGAAAAGGCATCATCATACCAGAAGCCATCTAGGTTTTCTCCTAGGAATTTCATAGCTTTGCATTTTACATTTAGGTCTGTGATCAATTTGGAATTAATTTTTGTGAAGAGTGTATGATCTGTGTCTAGATTCGTCATGTGAAAGTCCAATTGTTCCAGCACCATTTGTTAAAAAGACTGTCTGTTCTCCATTTTAGTACTTTTGCCCTTTTGCCAAAGATCAGTTAGGTATATTTATGGGGATGTATTTCTGGGCTCTATATTATGTTCCATTGTTCTGTTTGTCTATTCTTTTACCAATAGCACAATGTTTTGATTATTTCAGCTTTATAGTAAGTCTTGAAATCAGGTAGTGTCATTCCTCCAACTTTGTTTTTCTCCTTCAATGTTGTGTTGGCTCTTCTTGGTCATTTGCCTCTTCCCACAAACTTTAAAACAATTTGTCGCTATCCATAAAATAATTTGCTGGGATTTTGACTGGATGTGCCTTGAATCCATAGATCAAGTTGGGAAGAACTGACATCTTGACAATACTGAGTCTTCCTATCCAGGAACATAGAATATCTCTCCATTTATATAGTTCTTCTTTTATTTTATTCACCAGAGTTTTCTAGTTTTCCTTGGATAGATCATGTACATATTTTGTTAGGTTTATATCTAAGTATTTTATTTTTTGGTGCTAATGTAAATGATATTGTTTTTATTTCAAATCCACTTGTTCATTGCTAGGATATGGAAAATCAGTTGACTTTTGCATATTTAGCCTTTTATCCTGCACCCTTGTTATAACTGCTTATAAATCCCAGGAGTTTTTATTGTTGTTGTTGTTGATTCTTTTAGATTTTCTACACAGATGATCATGTCATCTGTGAACAAAGACAGTTTTATGTCTTCCTTCCCAATCTGTATATCTTTCATTGCCTTTTATAGCATTAGCAAGGACTTCCGGTACAATGTTTAAAGGAGTGGTGAGGGGGGAAAATCCTTACCTTGTACTTGTTCTCAGTGGGAAAGCTTTGAGTTTCTCACCATTAAATATGACATTCGCTGTAGTTTTTTTGTAAATAGTCTTTGTCAAGTTGAGAAAGCTCCTCTCTATTCCTAGTTTACTGAAAGTTTTTACCATTAATGTGTACTGGTTTTTGTCAAAAGCTTTTTCTGCATCTATTGATATGATCATGTGATTTTTTTTTTTCTTTTTTAAAAGTTTGTGGACATGATGGATTACCTTAGTTGATTAACCAACCTTGCATACCTGGATCAAATTCTACCTAGTCATGGGATTCTCCTGTGTTTTCTAGTAAGACATTTTATAGTTTTACATTTTACATTTATTATATGTCCGTTTTGAGTTAATAAAGTATGAGGGGTGGGTTAAATTTTATGTGCTTTTCAGCTAATGGATGTCTATTGTTTTCTATCAAATTCATTTTATTAGGATTATAAGGTTAATTGAATTATTTAAAAATATGAGAAAGAGGAAGTTAAATTTAAAAAATAACCCTTAATCCCACCACCCCAAAATTGTCACTGTTAAACATTTTGGTGTGTTGCTTTCCACACTTTATTCTTTCTGCACTCAGTTTACAATAAATTGGGGAAGATATGAAACCATTCACAAATGTATTTTTGTATTGCTATTTTACTGATATAATTTATGTACCATAAAATTCACCCTTTTAACATGAACAATTTAGTGGTTTTAAGTATATTCACCAGGCTGTGCAACCGTCAGCACTACATAATTGCAGAATATATTCATCATCCTGAAAATAATTGCTCATATCCATTAGCATTCACTCTTCATTTCTCCCCCCTCCTAGCCCCTGAAAACTAATCAACTTAATTATCTCAATGGATTTGCCTATCCTGGAAGTTTTATATAAATGGAATGATACAATATGTGGCCTTTATGTCAGCCTTCTTCCACTTAGTGTAATGTTTTCAAAGTTCAACCACGACATAGCATGAATTAGTACATCATTTCTTTTATGTATGAGTAATATTCCATTGTATGGATATGCCAAATTTTGTTTATACATTCTTTAGTTGATTGATACTTTGAGTAGTTTCTACTTTTGGCTATCATGAATAATTCTGCTATGAACGTTTGTGTACAAAATTTTGTGTGGACATATTATTCAATTCTCTTTGTTTTATACCCAGGAGGGGAATTCCTGGGTCATATGGTAACTCTAACTATTTTAGGAACTGCCAAGCTGTTTTCAAAATAGCTTTACCATTTAAATTCACACAGCAACGTTTGAGGTTTCCAAATTCTCCACATGTTAACCAACACTTGCTATTTCCCATTTTTAAAAATTATAGTCATCCTAGTGGATATGGAATAGTATCATCTTGTGGTTTGCATTTATCTAAATGACTAATCATGTTGAGCAGCATTTCATGTGCTTATTGACCATTTGTACAATATATTTTCTCTAGGGAAATGTCTATTCAAGTTCTTTGCCCATTTAAAAATTGTGTTGCCTGTTTATTGTAGAACTGCTAAGACTTCTTTATATATTCTGGAACTATATCCTTATCCAGTATATTATGAGCAAATATTTTCTTCCACTCTGTGATTTGGATTTTCACTTCTTTGATAGTGTTCTTTAACATGTAAAACTTTTAGTTTTGATACAGTCCAAATTACCTCTCTTTTCTTTGGTTGATTATGCTGTAGGTGTCATATTAATAAATTGTCACCTAAAGCAGGGTGATAAAGATTTGCACCTATGTTTTCTTCTAAGAATACTGTAACTTTAGCTCTAACATTTAGGTTATTGATTCATTTTGAGTTACATTTTGGATATGGTATGAGAGAGGCATCCAGTTCAGCCTTTTGCACATGCATATCCAGTTGTCCTAGCACCATTTGTCAAAAACTATTCTTTGCTTTACTGAATTTCCTTGGCACCCTTGTCAAAAACCATGTGACTATGGATGTATGATTTACTTATGAGTGCTCAATTCTACTCCATTGATCTACATGTCTATCTTTATGGTAGTAGCATGCTGTCTTGATTATTGTACTTTTGTAGTATGTCTTGACATCAAGAAGAGTGACTTCTCTAACTTTCTTTTTTGTAGATGGGTTTAGTTTTTCTGAGTCTTGCATCTCCAGTGAATTTTAGGATCAACTTGCCAATTTCTTTTTTTTAACCTTTTATTTTTTTGTTGAAGTATAGTTGATGTACAATATTATATAAGTTACAGGTGTACAATATAGTGATTAACACTTTTTCAAGGTTATAATCCATTTATAGTTATTATAAAATATTAGCTATATTCCCCATGTTGTACAACATATCCTTGTAGCTTATTTTATACATAATAGTTTGTACCTCTTAAAAAAAGGCGTTGGAATTTTGATATAATTGTGTTGAATCTGTAGATTAATTTGGGGAATATTGGTATCATACCAATATTAAGTCTTCTAATCTTGGAACTTGGGATGTCTATTTATTTGTATTTTTTAAAATCAGCTTTATGAGGTAAATTGACATATAAAATTGTAAGATACTTAGAGTGTACACTGTGGTGATCGGATATACATGATGAGAAGATTCCTCCCATCTAGATAATTAACACATACATCAGCTTTCTCTCTTTTTTTTGGTGAAAAAATTTAAGTTCTATTCTCTTAGCAAATTTCAATGATATCGTACAGTGTCATCAACTGTAGTCACCATGTTTTGCATTAGATCTTCAGATCTTATTCATATTATAGCTGAAAGTTTGTACCCTTTATGCAGCCTCCCTGCCAACCACTTTTCTACTCTCTGTTTCTATGATTTTTGACTATCTTTTTAGATTCCACATATGATACCATGAGGTTTTTGTCTTTTTCTGTAGGGCTTATTTCACTTAGCATAATGCCCTCAAGGTCCATCAGTGTTGTTGCAAATTGTACTATTTCCTCCTTTCTCAGCTCTGAATAGTATTCCATTATATATATATATATATATATATATATATATATATACACACACACACACACATATATATATGTATGTGTATATATATACATATATATGTATGTGTATATATATATCACATTTTCATTATGTGTTCATCCATTGATGGACAAAGTTGTTTGCATATCTTGGCTATTGTGAATAATACAGTGAACATGGGTGTTGTATAAAAGGAGAAAAGGTTAGCAGTCCCCTCGACAAGGATGGAAGAGGGCTTGCACAGCAACAGGGATGCAGAGGGCAAAGCGGAGACATTCCTGGACAGAGGGTTGGTGCCGACCAGCCTGAGAGGCTTGTCTGCCTGCCCGCTGGGGTGGGTGGGGGCTGGGAGCCGAGTCTCTGGCTTCAGAAGTCAAATCCCAGGGAGAGGACTGGGGTTGGCTGCATGAACACAGACTGAAGGGGGCTAATGCACCACAGCTAGCCAGGAGGGAGTCCAGGAAAAAGTCTGGAACTGCCAAAGAGGCAAGAGACCATTGTTACTGGGTGCGCGAGGAGAGGGGATTCAGAGTACCACCTAGATGAGTGCCAGAGACTGGTGCGAGCCGCAGCTATCAGCGTGGATGCCAGAGACAGGCACAAAATGCTAACACTGCTGCTACAGTCACCAAGTAGCCTGTGTGTGCAAGCACAGGTCACTATCCACACCCTGCCTCCTGGGAGCCTGTGCAGCCTGCCACTGCCAGGGTCCCATGATCCATGGACAACTTCCCCTGGAGAGCACACGGTGCACCTCAGGCTGTTGCAATGTCATGCTGGCCTCTGATGCCTCAGGCTTGGCCCACATTCCATACCCCTCCCTACCCCCAGTCTGAGTGAGCCAGAGCCCCCTAGTCAGCTGTTGCTTTAACCCCATCCTGTCTGAGCGAAGAACAGATGCCCTCAAGCGAGCTACATGCAGAGGCAGGGCCAAATCCAAAGCTGAACCCCAGGAGCTGTGCAAACAAAGAGAAAGGGAAATTTCCCCAGCAGCCTTAGGATCATCAGATTAAATCTCCACAATCAACTAGACGTACTCTATATCAGTGGAATACCTGAATAGACATTGAATCATCCCAAAATTGAGGCGGTGGACATTGGGAGCAACTGTAGACTTGGGGTTTGCTTTCTGCATCTAATTTGTTGCTGGTTTTATGTTTATCTTAGTTTAGTATTTAGAGTTTATTATCATTGGTAGATTTGTTTATTGATTTGGTGGCTCTCTTCCTTTTTCTTTAATATATAGATAGATATATTTGTTTTTTTCCTTTTCCCCTTTTTGTGAGTGTGTATGTGTATGCTTCTTTCTGTGATTTTTGTCTGTATAGGTTTGCTTTTACCATTTGTCCTATGGTTCTGTTTGTCTGTGTTTTTTTAAATTTTGTTTTGTTTTGTTTTGGATAGTTTTTAGCACTTGTTATCATTGGTGGATTTGCTTTTTGCTTTGGTTGCTTTCTTTCTTTTTCTTTTCTTTTTATTACTTTTAAATTATTTTATTTTATTTTATTTTATTTTGCAGTACGCGGGCCTCTCACTGTTGTGGCCTCTCTCACTGCGGAGCACAGGCTCCGGACACGCATGCTCAGTGGCCATGGCTCACGGCTCACGGGCCCAGCCGCTTCATGGCATGTGGGATCTTCCCGGACTGGGGCACGAACCCACGTCCCCTGCATCAGCAGGCGGACTCTCAACCACTGCACCACCAGGGAAGCCCTAAATTTTTTATTTTTAATAATTTTTTTATTTTAATAACTTTATTTTATTTTATTTTTTTCTTTCTTTCTTTTTATCTACCTTTGCTTCTGAGCCGTGTGGCTCACAAGGTCTTCGTGCTCTGGCCAGTGTCAGGCCAGAGCCTCTGAGGTGGGAGAGCTGAGTTCAGAACATTGGTCCACTGGAGACCTCCTGGTTCTATGTAATATCAAACAGCGAAAGCTCTCCCAGTGATCTCCATCTCAGAGTAAAACCCAGCTCCACCCAACGACCATCAAGCTACAGTGCTAGACACCCTATACCAAACAACTAACAAGATAGGAACACAACCTCACCCATTAGCAGAGAGGCTGCCTAAAACCATAATGAGGTCACAGACACCCCAAAACACACCACCAGACGTGGTCCTGCCTACCATAAAGACAAGATTCAGCCTCATCCACCAGAACACAGGCACCAGTCCCCTCCATCAGGAAGACTACACAACCCACTGAACCAACCTTACCCACTGGGGGCAGACAGCAAAACAGTGGGAACTGTGAACCTACAGCCTGTGAAAAGGAGACCCCAAACACAGTAATTAAGCAAAATGAGAAGACAGAGAAGCACAGAAAAGATGAAGGAGCAAGGTAAAAACCCACCAGACCAAATAAATGAAGAGGAAATAGGCAGTCTACTGGAAAAAGAATTCAGAGAAATGATAGTAAACATGATGCGAAATCTTGGAAATAGAATGGAGAAAATACAAGAAACATTTAACAAGGACCTAAAAGAACTAAAGAGCAAACGAACAATCATGAACAACACAATAAATGAAATTAAAAATTCTCTAGAAGGAATCAATAGGAGAATAACTAAGGCAGAGGAACAGATAAGTGACCTGGAAGATAAAAGAGTGGAAATAACTACTGCAGAGCAGAATAAAGAAAAAAGAATGAAATGATTTGAGGACAGTCTCAGAGACCTCTGGAACAACATTAAATGCACCAACATTCGAATTATAGGGGTCCCAGAAGAAGACAAAAAGAAAGGGACTGCGAAAATATTTGAAGAGATTATAGTTGAAAACTTCCCTAATATGGGATAGGAAATACTCAGTCAAGTCCAGGAAGTGCAGAGAGTCCCATACAGGATAAATCCAAGGAGAAACACGCCAGGACACATATTAATCAAACTATCAAAAATTAAATACAAAGAAAAAATATTAAAACCAACAAGGAAAAACCAACAAATAACATACAAGAGAATCCCCATAAGGTTAACAGCTGATCTTTCAGTAGAAACTCTGCAAGCCAAAAGTGGCACAATATATTTAAAGTGATGAAAGGTGAAAATCTACAACCAAGATTACTCTACCCAGCAAGGATCTCATTCAGATTAGATGGAGAAATTAAAACCTTTAGAGACAAGCAAAAGCTGAGAGAGTTCAGCACCACCAAACCAGCTTTACAACAAATGCTAAAGGAACTTCTCTAGGCAGGAAATACAACAGAAGGAAAGACCTACAATAGCAAACCCAAAACAATTAAGAAATGGTAAAAGGAACATACATATCAAAAATTGCCTTACATGTAAATGGATTAAATGCTCCAACCAAAAGACATAGACTGGCTGAATGCATACAGAAACAAGACCCATATATATGCTGCCTACAAGAGACCCACTTCAGACCTAGGGACACATACGATGGAAAATTGAGGGGATGGCAAAAGAGATTCCATGCAAATGGAAATCAAAAAAAGCTGGAGTAGCAATTCTCATATCAGACAAAATAGACTTTAAAATTGCCCTTTCATTTTCTTGGTGGTTTTCTTTACCGTGCAGAAGGTTTTTAATTTGATATAGTCCTACTTGTTTACTTTTTCTTTTGTTGCCTTTGTTTTTGGTGTCGAATCCAAAAAATCATTACGAAGACCACTGTCACGGAGCTTACCGCCTATGTTTCTTTTAGGAGTTTTATGGTTTCAGGTCTTACATTCAAGTGTTTAATCCATTTAGAGTTGATTTTTGGATATTGTGTAAAATAAGGGTGTAAGTCTCCTTTATTTCAACAGTATTTTGAAATTTTCAGTGTTCAAGTAATTTCTTCTCGAAAATTTGTTCATAAGTATTTTCTATGGTGTTGCAAAGGGAATTGTTTTAGTAATTTCATTTTCAGATTTTTCATTGCTAGCATATAAAACACAACTTTTATATATTGTTCTTGTATCCTGCAACCTTGCTAAACTCATTTACTAATCCTATCAGTTTTTCAGTTGGTTTGTAAGAATATTCTTTATACATTAATTTTATTAGATTGAATCAGCTTTATATTCCTGTGACTAACCCATGTGGTCATTGTGTATATAATTTTTTATATGCTGCTGAAATTAGCTTGCTATTATTTTGTTGGAGATTTTTGTATCTGTATTGGTAAGGGATACTGATCTGTAATTTTGTTTTACTGTGATGTCATTGCATGGTTTTGGTATCAGGGTGATACTGACCTTAGAGAATCAGTTGGGAAGTATTTCCTCTTTTTTTTTGGAGGAATATATATAAAGTGATGGTATTAATTCTTCTTTAAACATTTGGTAGAATTCATTAGTGAGGCTGTATGGTCCTGGGCCCATATTTGTTGTAACTTAAAAAAAAATTGATATGCAATCTCTCTTTCTGTTCTTTATCTATTCATATTTTCTACTTTTTCTTGAGTCGGTTTTGGTTGTTTGTGTTTTTCTAGTAATTTGTCCACTTTCGTCTATATGATCTATTTTTTTGTAAGCAGCTTATCCCCTTGTAATCCTTTTTATGTAGGTTGGTAGCAGTGTTCCCTTTTTAATTCCTTATTTTAGTAATTTTAGTCTTCTCTCTTTTTGTAATTGGTTTATCAGTGATAAAGATTTATCAGTGTTTTTGATATTTTCCATGAATGAATTTTTGTTTTCATTGATTTTTCTCTCGTTTTTCTATACTCTATTTCTGCATGTCTTACATTTAGCTTGCTTTTGTTTTTCTTTTTTTTTTTTTTTTGTGGTACGTGGGCCTCTCACTGTTGTGGCCTCTCTCATTGTGGAGCACAGGCTCTGGACGCACAGGCTCAGTGGCCATGGCTCACGGGCCCAGCCGCTCCACAGCATGTGGGATCTTCCCAGACCGGGGCATGAACCTGCGTCCCCTGCATCGGCAGGTGGACTCTCAACCACTGCGCCACCAGGGAAGCCCTGTTTTTCTAATTTCTTATGACAGAAAATTAGGTTGAGATCTTTCTTTTTTAAACTGTAGTAAATGCCTTTACTACTATAAATGATATAAATTTAAATGGTATAAATTGTATAAATTTACTCCCTCAAAGCACTTCTTTTTCTGTATCCCCTAAATTTTGATATGGTTTTGTTTTCCTTCATCTCAAAGTATTTACTCATTGGTTATTGAAGAGTGTGTTGTTTTATTTCTAACATATTTGTGAGCTTTCCAAATTTCTTTGTTATTGATTTCTAATTTCTTTATATCATGGTTGTAGAAACATATCTTGTATGATTTCAATCCTTTTGAATTTATTGAGACTTATTTTTCGGGCCAGTATATGGCCTATAATGGAGAATGTTGCATGTGCACTTGAGAAGAATATGTATTTCTGCTGTTGTTGGGCAGAGGGCTCTAAATATGCCTGTTCGATTTAGTTCAGTAGTCCCCAAACTTTTTGGCACCAGGGACCAATTTTGTGGAAGACAATTTTTCCACAGACCGGCTGAGGGAGGATGATTTGGGGATGATTCAAGGGCATTATACTTATTGTGCACTTTATTTCCATTATTATTACACTGTAATATATAATGAAATAATTATACAACTCACCATAATGCAGAATCAGTGGGAGCCCTGAGCTTGTTTTCCTGCAACTAGATGGTCCTATCTGGGGGTGATGGGACACAGTGACACCCAAAGTGTGTTGCTTATGTCCAGTCTACTCCGTAAGATGCAGCTTGTCACTTGGCACTCACTGATAAAGTTTTGATATGAGCTTGCAAACAATTGATTTACTATAGTCTCTGTGAAGAGACCATACATTAGTTCTATGCTAATAATAATCTGTATTTGCAGCCGCTCCCCAGCCTAGCATCACCACCTCAGCTCCATCTCAGATCATCAGGCATTAGATTCTCATAAGGAGCATGCAACCTAGATCCCTTGCATGTGCCTTTCATAGTAGGGTTTGTGCTCCTATGAGAATCTAAGGCCACCGCTGACCTTACAGGAGGTGGAGCTTAGGTGGTAATGAGAATGATGGGGAGCAGCTGTAAATACAGATGAAGCTTCACTTGCTCACCCGCTGCTCACCTTCTAATGTGTGGCCTGGTTCCGGTACTGGTCCGTGGCCCCGGGGTTGGGGATTCCTGGTTTAGTTGGTTTATAATGTTGTTCAAGTTGTCTATTTCTTTGCTGATCTTCTGTCTAGTTTGATGCATTATTGAAAGTTGAGTATTGAAGTCTCCAACTATTATTTTTGAACTGTTACACCCTTTAATTCTGTCAGTTTTTTCTTCTTGTATTTTGTGGCTCTGTTCAGCATGTATATGTTAATGATTATTATGTATTCTTGAAGGATTGTCAATCTTATCATTATAAAGTGTCATTCTTTGCCTCTAGTAATAATTTTTATCTTAAAGTCTGTTTGGTCTAACATTGATATAGCCTCTTCACCTCTCTTTTGGTTTCTGTTTGCATGGTATATCTTTTTCCATCCTTTCACCTTCAACATGTTTGTGCCTGAATATGAAGTATGTCTATTGCAGATGTCTTTTTGAATGATTCTGTTAAACCATTTCGCCAGTATCTGTCTTTTAATTGTTGTATTTAATCCATTTACATTTAATGTAATTACTGATGAGGAGATAACGAAGGACTTATTTCTTCTACTTTGCTACTTGTTTTCTATATGTCATTTTTTTGTTTCTTAATTCCTTATTATTTTCATTCAATACTTATTTGCTTTGTACCATTTTAATTTTCTTTTTGTTTCCTTTACTATACATTTTTGAGTTATTTTCTTAGTGGTTGCTGTGAGGATTACCATCAATTTCTTTCTTTTTAAAAAATTTCTTAATATATAGCAGTCTAATTAGGATTTTTATCAGCATAATTTCAATATACAAAATTTTGCTCCTAAATTCCTGGAACCACTAAATCTCCCAGTATTTGCTAAGAGGCTCTCTGTGTGTATTAGGGCAAACCTTTGACACTCAGCTGGGTAGCCGACAGCTCTTTCTTAACATTTACTTCCTGTGTGTACAGAGCCTCAAGGTCAGCTAGAGGTGAGAACCTAGGTCCTTCTTAGACCTTCTCTGAGCATGCACACATTTCTATACATGTATGTGTTCTTCTGGATTCCTAGGGAATATGTTGGAGTCTTTCAAAACTGTATGGACATCTCATTTCATAGTTTTTTTTTTTTTTTTTTAATTTTTTTTTTGCGGTACACGGGCCTCTTACTGTTGTGGCCTCTTCCGTTGCAGAGCACAGGCTCTGGATGCACAGGCTCAGTGGCCATGGCTCACGGGCCCAGCCCAGCCGCTCTGTGGCATGTGGGATCTTCCTGGACCGGGGCATGAACCCGTGTCCCCTGCATCAGCAGGCGGACTCTCAATCACTGCGCCACCAGGGAAGCCCCATAGTTTTTATTTTTAAGCTTTTGTTTAGTCTATTGCTTGACCCAGATGTTATTCACTGTCTTAGGCAGCTATGAAAGTAAAACATTTTCCTGTAATTGTTTTCCATAAATGCTCCTGAGGGAAGGGCTTTTCACATTAGGTAAGTTCCAAGTCATTCAACTTCAGACAGACTGTTAAGTGGAGTCTCCCAGGGAACTACTAGACAGATAAAATAATGTGAACATTCTTTGGGACTAAGTCTTCAAAAAAGTTGCAGTTCCATTCTCTTTCTTCTGGTGGCTACAAGGTTGCACTAATAATGTGGGCTGTTACCTATCAAAGCTACTGCAGAGCAACATATTAGGAGATGGAACTAGAGGAAGTGAAGACACTTGTTCAAGGGTCAGACATAAAACGCATTTCTTGTAAATAGCATATAGTTGGGTCTTGCTTTTTTAATACAATGCCTGCCTTTCAATTGGGTGTTCATAAGAACATTTATATTTAATGTGGTTTGGGTTAAGTCTGTCATCTTGCTGTTTGCTTTCTATATGTCCAGTCTGTTCTTTGTTCTTTTCCCCTCTTCTCTGCATTTTTTGAATTAAATATTAGTGGTTGCTGTACAGTTTATAGTGTACATCTTTAAATAATGAAAGTCTGCCTTCAAGAATTATACAAATTGTATAGTTCAGGAAGCCTATAATAGTACACTTTCAGTACACTCCTGACATTTATGCTATTAATATATATTAACAGTGTTTTTCCTATAGGTATGTGATAAATCCCATAATACATTATTTTGTTCTGATATCAATGATCTTTAAAGATATTTACATAATAAGAATAATATTCAAATATATTTACCCATGTGGTTACCATTCTAGTGCTCTTCATTCCTTTTATACAACCATATTTCCATCTGGTATCATTTCTTTCTGCCTGAAAGACATTTCTCCATGAAGGATATTAACATTTCTTATAGGTCTGTTAGCCAAATTCTTTTGGCTTTGTATGTCTGACAGTATATCTTTTCCTCATTTTTAAAAGATACTGTGATTATTTATACATGTCTGTATATTTTAAATCTCATTCTTTGTTTTCTATTTACCTTGCTTTTCTTAATGTCCCTTTTCCATTACACTGACATTTTAAATTATTTTTTAATTCACATTTCCCATTTATAATTTGGAATTTATACACTAGATTTGTCTTAGTGCTTGCCATTTACATTCAAGATCATGCATAATTATTAAATTCTACATCTTGACCTTCCTGCTAGTCATTTTACTCTTACCATATTTTCATGGATTACAATTGTTTTGTTTAGTCTTTTGAACTCCAGAATGTAGATAATATTATTGTTCTTTTATATAATTATCTCTTCTAAATATATATTATATAAAACATATAAAGATTATTTATCTTTATTTCATAAATCCAGTTGTTTTTAGGCTTATATCCAAATTCACTAGTTTCTTTCCATATTTCTTTTTCTGGTTAGTTGGTATTTTCCTCTGCAGGTGTTTTTTCCCCCTAAAATTAGTGCTTTAGAAGTTCCTTTAGTTAGTCAGTGGTTGGTTATTTCTTAATTTTCTAGCTGAAAATATTTTTATTTAGACCTATTAACTCTTAAACTCTTTTTAAAAAGGTTATTTTATTTTCTATATTCCATTATACCTCCTGTTGAGAAATGTGCTGTCAGTCCTATTGTCCTCTCTTGTAGGTGATCTGTCTCTTTTTCTTGAAGGTCTTCACATTTTTTTTCTTTATCATTCTATGGTGTTCTACAGATTCACTACAATGTGTCTAGGAGGAGACCTCAAAATAGTTATGCTTTTTGATATATGTATTTTTTAAACTTCTGAATTCATGACTTTTATCAGTGTGGAGAATTATTATCTTCTTAAACTTAAAGAGGGAAAGAAGTTATGTAAAAATGAGTAGGAAGATTTAGAAAATAATAAAAGAGGAAAAAAAACAAATTTAGAAAGTAGGAACTCTAAGGTTTCAATAGAAATTTAGATAACATTAAAAAGAGAATTGATGAAGCAAAATCTGGATGTGCAGATATTTCCCCAAATGCAGTCATTGTTCATTCATTCCTTTCCCTCTAATTCCTTGCACTTAGAAATCTGCTTCATTTTCCTTACTTCGCCAGAATCCAAGGTTTAGTCTCTTCTTCCCCCCACTCTCTCCAGTCCCAGAAGCTGTAGGTTCCTGGTATAGGCAATTGCTCCCAGAGAAAATTAAGCTTTAGTTTTCTGTTATAGCTTACTCCTCTGGTTTCATTTTGCCATTTCTTTTAAATTTTAATTTTTAGGTCCTTGAGGATTACCTGTACTTATGAGTGAGCTCAATAATACATTTAAGATGCTTGTGTTCTCTCTCTCTCTCCCCATCTATCTATATATAATACTTAAATAAGCAGTCTCAGATTTTCATTTTAGAGAGGTACTTTTGGCTACTCTGAGAAGAATGAATTGTAAGAATCAGAAATAAAACAAGTGGAACAAAGTAGTAAATTGAATAAGTAATCCAAGCAAGAGATACAGGCAGATATCAGCAGATTAGAGAACAGTTTAATATGGATTATGTGGGAGGTGCAAAAAGTCAAAGATGACTATTTTAAAGCTTAACAGAACTTTGTATATCAATTATTACATACCTTTTGGGGTAACAGCTTGATCATTATAAATTTATAAACTATAGTTAATATTGTTCTGTTTCTTTAGTGGACATTATTGCATTGATAGATGTTTATTATTAGCTCAAGTTCAAATGCTATACCTCTGATAATGGACTTTGGGGAAATGGATATAGACAAATTTTTGTGTAATCTATTTTCTGTAAAAGACAAACATCTTTCTATTCCTCCCTGCTTACCTATGACAGAATCTGTTTATTTACTTCAAATTCAGGTGGCACACCCTGTTGAAGTGAGAATTACAAGGTGGCTATTTTTATGTTGTGTCCTTTTATTGTTTTATTAATGCCTTTCTAGCAAACATTTTATTTCCAACTTATAAACTAGTTGGTATCTACTGACCCAAATAAACTGTGATGTGATTATATTCTGATAGAGCTGTGGATAAAACTGTCAGCTTTCCATTATATGATACTTTGGGGGTTTGACAGTCTTGTACTAAGGTTAATGGACATTTAAAATATAACAATTTCTTTTAATATAACATTGTTTAGTGAGTAAGCTGGACATATGCATACAAGTTTCTCTCCTTCTGTATTTGATTTTAAGAACCTGGGAAATGTTCCCAACTCTTACAAAGATATATTTTATAAATTTTCATTCACTTGACTTTTTTTCTAGTACATAGTACAACCTAAAGATTTTAAACATTGAAAAAATACAACACTGTTAGTCACAACTAATAAATTAAAATAAACATGTGCTTTTAAAAGTGTAGACATTTATTAATAATAAATATATATGATGTTTATTATTATTAAATTACTATCTGCTTATTATAGATTTCTTGAAAAGTAAAGAAAAATGAAAGAAAAATACTACTGTTCTACTATCTAGAGACATCTGTTACCACAGATTACATATTGAATATATGATATATGTTTCTTTAAAATCATTTCTTAATATACTTTGCTTTTCCCAGCTTCCTCAGTTCTAGTATACACTAATATTAAATGATCAGATAATTACTTGTTTTGAAAGCTTTAGTTAGCAGCTCTGTTTCAAGTTTTATATTTTAATGCCCCAGTATATACTGTACCCTGAGGAAGTCGAACAGTACTTGAATATGCAAACATTGACACCTAACTGAAGGCATGCCAGACCTGCTGAGAGCTTCTAATACCATGTGAAATAATAGTGGTGAGAGGTGAGGCTAACCTTTCCAAGTGGCAAAAGCAGCAGTCCAGAAAGCTAAAACCTTTTCTTCTCACTTCCCATTCACTTAAACTTCACATTGTAACATGGGGTGCTCTGATCATGAGCCTGCTTCTGTGGGATCCTGATAACATAAACCGAGGTATTAAACATCAGTCAGTATACATTCTATGACTTATAGGCAGATCTGTCTCCCAATTGAAACATACATTTACTTTTAATCAATGTGGGCAAAAAAAATTTTTTTTAAGGGAACAAATCTGGCATTAAGAGCATGGATAATATCCTTAGGGAGATAGTAGAAACATTTCTACCAGTAATATTTGAAATAGTTTGGCAGTTTGGAAGGTGATTAAAGGAAGATTGTCTTTATTAATTATTAACTTTATTAATTATTAAATCATCTTTTGAAATAACTGCCTTGTAAAGTTGAATATTTCAGTGCAAAGACAACAGGACATATCTGAGTTAACAATCAGATAACACTTCAATTTGCATTTTAAAGCTTATATCTAATCTAAGAACTTTAACTCAAAGATCCTTTATGTTTTGGTAGCCAAATTTATTTAGTATTCAAATATATATATATTTATAACAAATTATGTATATATATAAAACAAATCACTTTCAAATTTCTTAAGCAAACTGTTAAACTTAATTTTATTTGATACATACTTTTCGTTTTCTTACATGTTTTCTCCAGTTAAATATCTTTTCTGTAAGTGCTAGGTAACAAACAATTGTTTAACAACAAGCTGATTCATCATCTCCATAAATATTCCGAAAAATCAATGATACAATGTATTTTCAGCAACATAGGTATTGCTTATGATTAATTTTCAAATTTTGTGCATCTTATTAAAAAGATAAAAGCTTTATGAAAACTCCCGGTTATAGCAATAAAATACTAATTACTGCTCAAGAAGAGGACAGGTCTATATTGTAAACTATAGAAAAATTGTCCTCAAAATTTCAACTAGAGAATGCAATGTAGTTTCTTTGGCTTTTTCTTTGTCTACATCCAAACAATAATTTCTTTCAAAATCATGGTGCTTTCTGATGCATTTGAAAGAAAAGCAACCATGTCCAGTGACTTAGCTGCCAGAAGAGACACCCTTCTCCACCTGTGCTTGTTTTGCTCCAGTAAGTAAACACACAACTTATTTCTTTTAGGCTCTGAGCAAAATCAGTTTCTGTATGCAATACTGAATCATCCCTCAGGGGTGCCTCTCCTGGACACGATTTACCTGGCTGGGGGTGGTAGGACACTGCCTACTGGAAACCCCCCTCCCGCGTCCCTCTCCCATGGGAGGTCTAGGCAGAGCGGAGCCACTGACCTTAGGGAAGCCTGACGTCCTGCTGCCTTCTGCAGGGCTCCGAGGGCCTCTACCCTTCGCTCCCCAAAGGCCAGGGAAGAGGAGAGAATAGGGAGAGGACTCGGTGTCCTAGTCCCTGGAGATAACCTTAAGTGGATGGAAGGGGCCGACAGAGGGTACGGCTGGGCTTGCTGGGACTGGAGGGAATCCCGCTAAGAGAGCCGATGGCCAGCAGGGACTCCTCTATTTCCCTGGGAAGGCGGCCTCCTTCCTGCTTCCATGTGGGAACGTGGCGATGGACTGGGTTGAGGCAAGCTTTTTTCTGGTCCTTGGACCTTTGGAAGGTGACATCACACCCCCAGCATGACTGCGCCTCTGACCCCAAGGAGTGAGGAGAGAGATGCCTTTCCAGGGCCAGGAGGTTGAGCTGCTACCCTGGCGGCTGCTGAGTCGGGGCCGGGGTCTGCAGCCTGCGTCGCCTTGTCCTCTGAGTGCTGAGTGCCCTGCGTGGCCCAGCCCTGCTAGGGAAGGACTCAGATCTCCTGTGAGCCCTCACACTCTGGGCATTGGGGCGGAGAACGCAGAGGAGAAAGGGCCTTGGCCTTCCTCCCCTCCAATCGTTGCCAAGGCAACCGTGCAGTTGGCGGTGGACGCTAGGGAGGCTGGAGCTCGGATCCCCTTTGCGGAGCGTGCGCGTGGTTGGAGGACTAGCCGAGAGCCAGCTCGAGGTCGCGGACAGGGGGCGGGGTTGGCGAGGCAGAGGTTTGCCGGATGGAGGGCGCCTTTCTCACCTCCACCCCTCCAGTGTTGCCATGGAGACCGTCAGGGCACCCTCACCTGTACACGCTGCTGCAGCTGCTGCTGCCTAAGTAAAAGAAACAGATACCGGAGCCCTCTTTTGCCCCAGCGGTCTCTACCAGGAACTCTAACCCAGCAGCTGCCACTGCTCGCCTCCCACAAACAGGAAACGAGGGCAGACGTCCAAAATTCGCCTCGGGTTCCTCCACCATGTCTTCCTTTATTCAGCTTTCCACCCAGAATTTTATATCTCCGTGTCTTGCACAATAGCCGGTCTGGAAGGATGAAAAAGCGGCTCCCTTGATACTTAACTGCGTCTGCCCTACACCTCTTAACAGCTTATTTAGTTCCACAGAACACTGTCCTGGGCCAAATCTAATTATCAACAGAAAGGGATTTTAAATTGTTTTTATTTTTAATTACCGCAGATATGTGAAATTTCTAGTTTTCATTTATAGTATATGGATAATATTTATAGGAATGTCTTTTTACTGAAATTAACCACTTTTGGACAAATGAGTGGAATAATTATGTGTCAGAATATCTATCGTAATAGAGAGAGAATGGACTGTTCAGAAGCCCCTTCCCTGTTTTTTTCCAGTTCTTTATGCCAGTCCAGTGCTAAAATCTCTCTTTTCTGGGCTCTATTCCATCCACATTTGAGATCAATTTTTGGCTTTGCAAGGGGGGTTATTTTAGCATGTGTCTGTCTTTGAAGTAGGGAGGGGGGGTAAATTAAATTCTCTAGAATACTTATACTCTGCTCAGGTTCAAAATTTAGTGCATGGTTGCATCTCTACTGACTACCAGCATGAATGCACTTAGCAAGAAGGACTCTCCCTGATTAGAGCAAGTTGACACATCTGTGATCTTGAATTGCCAGCCATACCCTGGCAGGCTCTATGAACTGCTGTTGGTCACAACCTCTTACCTCTCAAATTTCTTTCCTGTCTAATGTGTATATCATACAGCTTTCATTCTCTGAAAGCACCCTGGTAGCTTTTGCCACTGTTAATCATGAGTTTCCTTACATAGTTCTGCAGTTTTGAATAGAGCAGCCTTTTCAATTGACTTTAATGGTACCTCTTTAGAAAATCCCAACAATGCAGGGTAACTATTTTTTTCCTAAAGCTGATAGGCAAGGTACTTAATAATTTCATTTTGTCACACTTCCTGTGTCCCAGGGTTTTCAAAGCCACTGAAAAAGATTTTTATAGAGTCCAAGCCCTAGCTAAAGCTATGAATTGGAAACACTTTTCTCTTTGGTGTCCAAATCTGTTTGGTTGTAACCTCTTCCAAAGGACACTAGGGTTTCCTAAACAATAAATCTGATTCCCCCCTCTCGTTTGTCATCCTACTTGACTTCTCCCAAGAATTTGACCCTCTTGATTGAAACTCTCATTTTCCTTGAAAATCTGTCCTGCCTTCTCCTGGCCCTTCTCTGACCTCTTTGAAGGCTCTTTCATAGTCTTTTCCTTTTTCAATATTACTTGTTGGTCTTCTGCTTTATCCATCCTGCATATTTTCCCAGGCCTTGCTGTTGACATCCATAGCTGCATCGGCCCTATTATTCTCGTCTTCTAAATCTGTGTTATCTTGTGCAGACTTTTCTCTGAACCCTAGAACCCTATTTCTAGCTACTTCATGGGCATTTCTACTTGTCTTCCCTATGGGCATCTCAAATTCAACCTGTCTCTCACTGAACTACGTTCCTCTCCAAAACTTGCTTTTCCAACTGTATTTTATATCTCCATGAGTGACCCTCCTATCCCCCCAGTTACCCAAGATAAGAACCATGAGAGGCATTTATTGATTCTTACATTTATCTGATCACATTTCTTATTGGTATCTAGCATATGCCAGGCCAACACTGTCATGAAGCTTAATTCTAGTGGGAAAGACAGAGGGCTACACTTACAACTGAGTAATCAAATGACAGCTTTTGACAAAGTCTACTACATAAGTAAGTTGGGGTGCTGTATGACAAAGAATAAGGTGGGAGGAGCATGGGATGATCAAAGCAAAGTTCTGTGTGTTAAGTTGCAATGAAGGATGAGAAGAAGGTGAACATTTAAGTTGCTGGAGAAAGAACAGTCTACGCAGAGAGCAGAGCATCACAACGATCCGAGGTGGAGAAGCACTTCTTGTGTTCAAGGAATTGGCATAAAAGCCAATGTTCATGTTGGGAAGGGAAAAGTGGGGCACAGGGAAGGGAAAAGTGGGGCACAGTGAGAGTGAAGAGGGAGGCTGGGGACTGATTTTACAGGACTTTGTGCGCCCTGCTGAGGAGTTTGGATTTCATCTTATGTGCAGTGGGAAGCTGCTGAATGTTTTTAAGAAGAGTAGCATGAACTGTTTTATCATTTTAAAAGATGATTCTGGCTGTGGGGTGGAGAATGAATTGGAGGAGGTGACAGTTTGGAGGTGGAGAGGAAATTAATGACTATGGAAGTGATTCAGATTAGTGACAGTGCGGGTGTGGGCATGGAAAGGGAGATAAGGGAACAAATACGAGGTATTTTCAGTGGTCTTTTTTATCACTCAGTTGGGTCTCAATCTCATTTCTGTCCTTAGAGTGTACTGTGCCATTTGGGGCTTCCCACACCCAGGTCCTGACTACTACCTCCTAAAAGAATAAGGCCTTATTCTTTGAAAACCTTAACTGTCAGTGATCGTCACATGATAGCTGACAGGGAGAATTTAGGTAGATAAGAAAGAAAGATAATAGATAGGAAAGCAGGTTCTAGAGTTAAGCTGCCTTGGCTCCTATCCAAGCTCCATGACTTACTAGCTGTGTCACTGTGGACAAATTGCTTAACCTTTCTGTTTCATCTTTTCCAGCTATACGACAGGAATCATAGTAATAATACTTATTTACAGGACTTTAGAGGGCTTAACTAATACATATAATACACAGTACATGGTAAATGCTCAGTAAGTGTTAGATGATGATGCTGGTGCTAATGATAATGATAGATGACTTGAGATCTCACTCTGATGAGCATTTGAATGTAACCATTAGAGGGAAGTTCTACAGCCTTTACTTTTAACTTACTAGTAAGTCTAAGAATCGGAAGAAGAAGGGCATTATGGCTAAACTTTAGGGTGAAAGGAAATGGGAAATGTTTTGACAGACAGGCATCCTAGGGTTGCTGCCCCTCAAATATCTCTACTTGGAAAAATTGACCATGAGAAAAGAGTTTTCTCTTCCATTCTGATTTTTTAAGCCTGTGTTTTGCTATTTTATTTTTTCTTATTTGAGTGATCTGCAAGAAAAAGGAATATGGAATTTTAATTGTGGCGAGGATGACAGAATGTCTTTAAGTTGGGAAAAATTGGGGCTTGTTGCTACTTGGTGATCTTTTTTTTTTTTGTCTTGCTGATTCCATATTAAAGGCTCCTCAGTAATTCCACACTTTCATTTTCCTAAGTTCTCATCTGCCAGTATTGATTGCCTTGTTTTATGAAGTAATCACTGTCCTTCATGAATGACCTATGTTCCATAATTTTCCAAATCAGTTATCAAGGCTTCTCAGTATTGAATAAATAAATGGATGAATTAATCAATTATACAGTATCATTTTCATCATTTTCCTTGTTTTTCTATTATTGTTGCCCTCTGTCTAAATTAGACCCTCATTCACTTTCTCCAGGAATATATGTGTTATCTTTTTAAAATCTCTCTGCTTGACTTTTACATATTCATGGCAGATTAATTTTCTCAAAGTATGCAACTATTCATGTCACTCCTTCATTCAAAAAATTCAAAAGCTGTTCACTGAGATGAAAGTTACAAACTGGCAAAGGATTCATATTCAGACTATATACAGAACTATAAATTAAAAAGACAGACCACCCAATAAAAAATTGAGCAAGAGACTACGAGAGATACCTAACAAAAGTGGCTCTCCAATTGACTAATAAATGAAAGCAAGGATCTTCAGTCTCATTAGTCATGAGAGAATGAAAAAACCACAAGAAAGTCATCAGAGAAATGAAAATCATACCCACCAGAATGACTGCAATGAAAAAGAATGACATTGCCAAGTGTTGGTGAGATTGTAGCACAAGAAGCATGCTCAGATACTCTGGTGGGACAGTAAATTAATACTGATGTTTGGCATAATCTACAGAAGTTGAATACATGAATCTCTATGGAGAAACTCTACTCCTTGGGTATATACTAAAAAGAAATGAGTGATGGGTGAACCAAAAAATAAATAAATAAAGGAAACTGTTATAGCAGTATTATTTTTAATAGCTGAAAACTGGAAACAACATAAATGTTTATCTTGAGGGAAATGGTTAAGTAAATTATGGCATATTCTATAATGGCATAAATGCTATATAGCAGTAATAGATAAAAAATACTGCTCTACGCTACAACGTGTATGAATCCCACAAACATAATGGCATAACAAGATAGGCAACCTAAATCTATTTTAAGTTAAGGTAGTGGTTATCTTTGGGGAGGTGAGCAAAGTTAGTGATTGGGAAGAGGCATGAGGAAGCTTGTGGTTATGCTGCTACTCTTTTTTTACGCGGGCCTCTCACTGTTGTGGCCTCTCCCGTTGCGGAGCACAGGCTCCGGACGCGCAGGCTCAGCGGCCATGGCTCACGGGCCCAGCCGCTCCGCGGCATGTGGGATCCTCCCGGACCGGGGCACGAACCCGTGCCCCCTGCATCGGCAGGCGGACTCTCAACCACTGCGCCACCAGGGAAGCCCTATGCTGCCACTCTTATATTTCTTAATCTCAGTGATCTTTATATGGGTGTGTTTAATTTGTGTAAATTCATCAGGATGTATACGTTTTGTGCATTTTTTACTCTGTGTTATATTTCAATTAAAATATTTATTTTTAAAAAAAGGCTTCTCATTAACTGTTGTATTAGGTTACTCCAGATTGGCGTTCAAGCCTCCCCTAATTGGATTGTAATTTAGTTTTCCAGGCCATCCCTCTTCTATCTTTGCACAAGTCCCATGTTTCCATCAGAATTGATTAGTAAATCAGGCAGAAGCTTCCATTTGTTCTTCATATATATCATTTTCTTCATTTTAGAAGCAGAACCCTCTGAATTTCAGTTGGACACCTGACTGCTTTTGACCAATCTACTGACTACATTTTGTAGCTTTCCTTGCCTCTAGGTGTGGCCCTGTGGTTAATTTTGGACTGGTGTTATGTAACCAGCCGTGCTGAATGCAACTTATTCACTATACTTTCTCTTTTTTACTTTTATTTCTGGGTGGGAACTAGTGATGTCTGGAGAATCCTCAGAAGTCACATGCTTCTAATGGCAAAGCTACCAGGCTGGCTTTGACCCACTAGACTTTAGATGAGAGAGGAATATGTTTCTATCTCACTTAAGCTACAACATTTTGAGGTCTGTTTATTACAAGCTAGTCTCTGCATTTAGCACACTTAGTATTTCGTAAACATTGTGATTCATTATGTGCTTCTGTCCATTAAGTGAGGCAAATCACTCTTTCCAGAGGTTTCCTAGGTTCCTACTGAAATGACCTCCAGGCTGTGCCATATTCATTGTTTGTCTCCTGCAGTGCTTTCCATTTCCTGTATATGTGACCATGAGCCTCAGCTTCCTTATCTGTAAAATGGGAATAGCATGATTATTATCAAGATTAGAAGATATAATACATGTAAATGTTAAGCACAGCCTGGGGTACATATTAAGCTGTCAACAGATATAGTCTTATTTTCACATAATAGTTTGCATTTACATTCATGACATTATAGAATTAAGCAAAGACACAGCACAGAAGATCAGTGTATGTTAGAGGGAGATACCCAAGTTAAGGGGATTTAAAAGACTAGCTCATCTTGTCTTATGACTCCAGGCCTTCTAGAAATTTGTGATTATTTCATAAATATTGGAAATAGTGCAATGTGTACATAAATATACTCATGACTAAGCAACTCTACCTTAGTTATATATCCAAAAGATGTAAGTGCATGAGTATTCCAAAACCATGCACAAAATATTCACAGCAGAATTCTTTTTAATAGACAAATGGAAGCGACTCAGTTGTTTCCTATCTGTAGGAGCAAAACTAGCTCTTAATGTTGGCATATTTCTTTTAACTGTCCCATGGTTCTCTTTCCCCTTAAATATAGGGGATAATAACTCCTGACTGTTGACTCCTTAAGAATGTGACTTATATATTACACAGTGCTATGGGAAAAGTTGCTAAAAACATGTTACAAATAAATTATACTTCTAATCTGAGTATTTTCTAGAATCGTCTAGCAATTTTCTTGTATCTAAAGTACTTTAAATTCTCTGAATAGGGTGGTTAATGCCTTTGGTTTTTGTTTGTCTGAAAATTCTCATTCTGGAATGATCATTTACCTGACTATACAGTTCTAAATTAATATGTATTTGCACATAGAATCATGAAGCTACTATTCTACTGTCTTCTGACTTTGTGACTATTGAGAAGTTTGTAGTCAGATACAGAGTTGGTCCTTAAGAGTGATTCGTCGTATCTTTTTGGCTGTTCGTTGTTATAGTTATCTGCAATTTTACTATGACGTATTCAAGAGTGTATTTTTTAAAACAAAATTATCCTGATTGGGATTCCTTGTATTTCTTAAATCTGAGGGCTAATAGCTGTATCAATTTTCCCTCAATGTTTCCCCCAACGAAGAGACAAATGAAAGCAAAACAAGTCACCATGTCGCCTCTATTTACAAATGGGCGGATTTTTTTTCTACCCCATCCTTTCACTATATGTCTTAACCTTTTTTTCAGAGTCCTGTTTTTAGGTGGTGGTTTCTGTTTTAAGTCATTGTTCGCATGACCCTAGAAATTTGCCTTACTTGGTGGAAAATTTCTTTAAAAAAAAAAAAATAATGGAAGTGGATGTTTTAGATCCTTGGCAGATTTTTATTTTTCAATATGAATTGTTCTAAGAATATGAAGAAATATTTTTAGAAATATATATAGTTAAAAATAGGTATAATAGATTTTTGTTATATTTTAATTTTCTGTGAATTTTCAATCGATTTTTAAAAATCGACCAAGGTTACTTTACAAAAAATGTCTTGAATTGATTTTTGGTCCCCTTGAATAACTTCCTACTGTGTCACACAGTAAAACAAGGCTTTCACTCTCCAAAGGAGTCCATGGCCTTTTACATTTTTTCTTTTAAAATATATATTTTAAACTACTTATAATTTTTTTCTAAATTTAAATGTTATATGTTTAATAAAATTTTAAATAATTTAAAATTATTAAAAATAATTATATTTTAAATTGTTTTAGATCAATTTTAGGTTCATGGCAATATTGAGTAAAAACTACGATTTCCCGTATAACCCCTGCCCTTACACATATGCAGCCTCCCCCATTATCAACATTCCACACCAGAGTGGTGCATTTGTTGTAATTGAGGAACCGACACTGCACATCATTATTATCCAAAATTGACAGTTTACATTAGGATTCGCTCCTGGTATACATTCTATGGGTTTTGACAAATATATCCATTATTACAATACTGTAAAGAATAGTTTCTCTGCCCTAAAAATTCCCTTTGCTTTGCCTATTTGTCCCTTCCTCCCTCTTAACCCCTGGTGACCACTGATCCTCTTACTGTCTCCATAGTTTTGCCTTTTCATATAGTTTGAATAGTATAGTGTGTGGCCTTATTAGATTGGCTTATTTCATGAGTAGTATGCATTTAAGATTCCTTCATGTCTTTTCACGGTTTGCTAGCTCATTCATTTTAGCACGGTATACCACAATTTATTATCCATTCACCTGCTGAAAGATATCTTGGTTGTTTCCAAGTTTTGGCAATTATGAATAAAACTGCTATAAACATCCGTGTGCAGGCTTTTATATGGACATAATTTTCAGCTCCTTTGAGTAAATACCAAGGAGCATAATTACTGGATCACATGGTAAGAATATGTTCAGTTTTGTAAGAAATTGCCAAAGTGTTTTCCAAATCGGCTGTCCCATTTTGAATTCCCATCAGCAATAAGTGAGAGTTCTGTTGCTCCACAACCTGACCAGCACTAGGTGTTGTCAGTGTTCTGGATTTTGGCCATTCTAATAAGTGTGTAGGGGTATCTTATTGTTTTAATTTTCATTTTCCTGATGACATATAGTGCTTGCTTTCCATCTATATATCTTCTTCAGTGAGCTATCTGTCCAGGTCTTTTGCCCATTTTAAAATCAGTGTGTTGGTTTTCTTATTGTTGGATTTTAAGAGTTCTTTGTCTATTTTGGATAACAATCTTTTCTCAGATATTTTTGCAAATATTTTCTTCTAACCTATGACTTGTCTTCTCAATCTCTTGATACTGTCTTTCACAGAGCAGAAGTTTTTAATTTTAGTGGAGTCCAGCTTATCAATTATTTCTTACCCTTAGTGTTGTACCAAAAAATCATTGCCATGCCTAGGGTCATCTAGTTTTTTTCCTATATTATCTTCTAGGAGTTTTTATAGGTTTGAATTTTACACTTAGGTCTGTGGTTCATTTTGAGTTAATTTTTGTGAAGAATATAAGGTCTGGTGTCTAGATTCCTTTTCTTTTTTTTTTTTTTCACCTATAGATGTGCAGTTATTCCAACACCATTAGTTGAAAAGAATGTCTTTTCTCCATTGTGTTTCCTTTGCCTCTTTTTCAAAGACCAGTTGACTATATTCATGTAGATTTATTTCTGCACTTTATATTGTGTTCCATTGTTCTATTTGTTCTTTCACCAATATGACACTGTCTTGATCACTGTTGATCACTTCATAGTAAGTCTTATTTTTTTATTTTTTTGCAGTATGCGGGCCTCTAACTGTTGTGGCCTCTCCCAATTGCAGAGCACAGGCTCCGGACGTGCAGGCTAGTGGCCATGGCTCACGGGCCTAGCCCCTCTGCGTCATGTGGGATCTTCCCAGACCAGGGCACAAACCCATGTCCCCTGCATTGGCAGGCAGACTCTCAACCACTGCACCACCAGGGAAGCCCCATAGTAAGTCTTGAAGTCAGGTAGTGTCAGTCTTCTGACTTTGTTCTTCTCCTTTAATACTGTGTTGGCCCTTCTGGGCACCTTTTACTTTTTCTAACATTTTTTAGAGAACTATCCCCCAAACTGTCTATTTATTAAAAGACCTAGTCAGATAGTTGAAGGATACATATTATCTATAATAAAGTAACAACTAACCTTTGTTGAGTCCTTATTAAATTATATGTAAAGTTAAAGTAATTCTCAAATTAACTCAAAGAGGTCAGTGCTATAATTATCTTCATGTTTCAGATAAGGAAACCAAAGCCTTGAGAAATGTAACAGAATTTCCCAAGGAAACTTAGGAAGTAAATGGTGGAATATGGTAGTTTGCCTCAAAGAGGCAAAATGTGGTATCACTTCCCAATACCTACAGCATGAGCCAGCTGTTTGACAAAGAGATTCTAGAAATTATCCAGGTTATAGAAATACGATTTATACTCTGATTTGCACCTTTACTGATCAAGTACTATATGCCATGGACTACTCTAAGTATTAAAATTTCAAAATAATTGTCACCAAACATCTTCTCTGGATGAACTCATTGTGCAGATTAAGGACCTTATGGTGAAGGGACCATTTAAAATACAACATAGCTGCTTTCTTTCATAATAGTGCCAAACTGGAACCAAGCTAAATGCCCATCAACTAGAAAGTGGACAAATTGTGGCTTAGTCATGCAATGGAATATTATTCAGAAATAAAAATAAATAACTATTCATGCACACAAAACATGAATAGATCTGTAAATCATCATGCTAAATGAAAGAAATGAGACACAAGTACACAAATACATACTGTATAATCCCACTTATAAAAACATTTGGAATAGGCAAATATTAGCCTCTGGGGATTTAAATCATTAGCCATTGCTTTGAAGGAATTGAATAAGAAGGATTATGAAAGAACTCTGTCGGATGGAAATGTTTGTTGTTTGATGCCTTTTTCTTAACTGGATGAACAGTACACTTAAGATCTGAGCATTTCACTGTATATAAATTATAAGAAAATTTTAAAAACACCAAATAGCATATTAAATGCTAAAAACAGGAATGAACAAACAGAGGTAGAAACACAGGGGAGATACGTGAGTAACTTAACTTTAAAGAATCAGGGAAAGCTTCATGGAACGCTGGATGTGTGAGATGGATTTTGAAGGGTGAACAGGAATTTACCAGTTGAAGAGAGACATTCTAGGAAGAAAGCAGATAATATTCTTTATTAATTCCTTAATTTATTCATGTATCTGCTCAGAAATTACGGTCCATTTATTCTCTGCTTGGTACAATTCTAGGTCCTTGTGATATAGCAGTAAAAAGACAAACTCAGGGGCTTCCCTGGTGGTGCAGTGGTTGAGAGTCCGCCTGCCGATGCAGGGCACGCGGGTTCGTGCCCCGGTCTGGGAGGATCCCGTGTGCCGCGGAGCGGCTGGGCCCGTGAGCCATGGCCTCTGAGCCTGCGCGTCCGGAGCCTGTGCTCCGCAACGGGAGAGGCCACAACAGTGAGAGGCCCGTGTACCGCAAAAAAGACAAACTCAGTCTTGGCCTGCAGAAAGCTTAGATTCTAGTGGGGAAGTCAAGAGTCACAAGTTTATGGAATTTTCAGGGAATGTTGAGAAGTTCATTGTGATTAGCGTGTGTTGGACAGTGAGAGACAAGTTGGGTCATGGTAAGTAAATTGGAATCAAATTAAGATTTATGTGTAATAAATTAAGGAGCTTGAATTTTATCTTATAGGCAGGAAAGCCTAATAGAAATTTATAAATCATAAGTTGATATGGTTATCATTTTTAAGGAAGACTATTTTAGTCATTTGAGGACAGAGTGGAAAAGAGCGAAATTAATGGAAAAGGGATAAAGAAAATGCCAGGGTTGGCAGAAACTCAGTACATGTGCCACCTCATATTTTTGAGTCCATAGTAGACAGTGCTAACTCAGAAAAATACTCCTCCTCATCAGCCCAGATCAAGGCTTTACATACTTTATAGCCACCATCAAAAATAGATTTGGCGATGCAATTCGACCTATCTGCAATTCCTGGTCTAGACTCCAAAAATCATTTCCTGGACTAGTAAATCAAGAGCCCAGTAGAAAAGGGGGTAGGAGTGGATTGGAGAGCCAGTCCAGAGGTAGAATTATTTGATTACTTGGTAAGAGGAATATTCAGAATTCTAGATTGCCAGTCTAGGTGTCAGTACTATTAATCAAAATATGATAATAATAATAGGAATAATATTAATAACACAGGGCATAGAATGTGTTGGGGAAGTGTGATAAAGTTTTTTTTTAATTTATTTTTTTTGAAGTAAAGTTGAGTTAACAAATGTTCTGTTAAATACTGCTGTACAGCAAAGTGACTCTTATACATATGTGTGTGTATATGTATATATATATATACATATACACACACATATACATTCTTTTTCATTATCGTTTATCACAGGATATTGAATATAGTTCCCTGCACTATACAGTAGGACCTTGTTGTTTATCCATAGCTTTATTCTTTTTTTTTTTTAGAAAGGAACCATTTACTAACTAACTTACATGTAATTCTACTAACGTTGTATGTCTCATAGTCATGACCATTGTCAGGAAGTTGTTAAGGACACTATGTCCCCTTTATGAGATCCATCAGGAGACACTCCTGACTGGTCTTTTTTTTTTTTTTTTTTTTTTTAAACATCTTTATTAGAGTATAATTGTTTTACAATGTTGTGTTAGTTTCTGCTGTATAACAAAGTGAATCAGCTATACGTATACATATATCCCCATATCCCCTCCCTCTTGTGTCTCCCTCCCACCTTCCCTATCCCACCCCTCTAGGTGGTCACAAAGCACCGAGCTGATCTCCCTGTGCTATGCAGCTGCTTCCGACTAGCTATCTATTTTATATTTGGTAGTGTATATATGTCCATGCCACTCTCTCACTTCGTCCCAGCTTACCCTTCTCCCTCCCCATGTCCTCACGTTCATTCTCTACGTCTGTGTCTTTATTCCTGTCCTGCCCCTAGGTTCATGAGAACCATTTTTTTTTAGATTCCATATATATGTGTTAGCATACGGTATTTGTTTTTCTCTCTCTGACTTACTTCACTCTGTATGACAGACTCTAGGTCCATCTACCTCACTACAGATAGCTCAATTTCATTTCTTTTTATGGCTGAGTAATATTCCATTGTATATATGTGCCACATCTTCTTTATCCATTCATCTGTCAATGGACACTTAGGTTGTTTCCATGTCCACAATTGTAAATAGTGCTGCAGTGAACATTGTGGTACATGTCTCTTTTTGAATTATGGTTTTCTCAGGGTATATGCCCAGCAGTGGGACTGCTGGGTCATATGGTAGTTCTATTTTTAGTTTTTTAAGGAACCTCCATGCTGTACTCCATAGTGGCTGTATCAGTTTACATTCCCACCAACAGTGCAAGAGGGTTCCCTTTTTTCCACGACGTCTCCAGCGTTTATTGTTTCTAGATTTTTTTGATGGTGGCCATTCTGACAGGTGTGAGGTGATACCTCATTATAGTTTTGATAAAGTTTTGACAGAGATCTTACTTATACACCTCACTAGCTGAATCTTCACGTTTACTTCCCAGTGAAACTCTGTTGCAGCTCTTCTGATCAATTTGAAGCAAAGAAATTTTCTTTCTAGGCTTTAATTCCTTGCCTTGTAATTAGATTAAAAATTCTTGCTTTGTGACCATATGTAACCAATTCACTTACTGCCCTCAGAGTTTTCCTAAAATTAAGTCTTTCTCCACCCCCCACCCCGGGATTGTGACTCAAAGGATAGCCTTCTTATCTCCAAAGGCTTTAAATGATTTGTTTCTTGTTATCATTTTCTTCTGAATATACTCATGCATTATAGGTTATTGGCCATGAACACTATACATCTTTTGACCTTTTAATTTTTTATCATTAAGTTTGCTATGAGTACCAGTATCTCTAAAATTCATTTTTTATTTGCCTTGCTCTAGGTTCCTGGTACCAAAGTATAGAAGGGACTTTACCACTCTTTTAGGTAACGATTGTGACCGTTAATTAATGGAAAATGCAAGAAGATGCATTTGAACTTCTCAAATCAGAGCAAAATACTGAATGATCTACAGTGATGACTAAAAGAGATAGTCATCAGATGAATGATTAAATCTCCAGATGAATGCTCAGTTTATATTAAACATATCAGTTAAGGAGAGATATTTAGTTTTTACCTTTTTGTTGGTTATTACATAGACTGTTTAATAGATGCTAATGCAGTGAAATAATGAGAAAAGCAGGAAACATGCAGCCTAAATGTTAATTGGTTAATCAGAACCTCAAAATTGAAAGTTATTTGTACTTCAAAGGCAGCGACAACGTCTGTGAGAGATATGGTGAAAAGTCCCTCCTATAAGACTGTATCTGACAAGGAGAGCTCCTTTTGCCAGTATCTGAACATATGGCAAAGCAATGTTTTTCCAGACTTCTTTGTGCTGGCGGGGATTGGCCTCCTAGTAACTTGGACTTTTGTTTGTGCTGCAGAGAAGATGAATATTCCACATAAATAATTATAATTTACCTTCTCATTGAAGAAACATAAGCTTGGAATTCAATGCTGTTTTCTTGGGTAAATCATCAAGTTTAGAAAGAAGTAGAATTAAGTTTTCTCTATTTTTTTGCAAACAAGTTGCTGGTACAAAATTAATAAATTTTGTAGAGGTTTGCCTTTCACATGAACATGTATTTTTTAGGTTGAAGTGCTTCATTTTTCTCTTTATGCTATCTTTACTTTGTACTGTTTTTCCCCTGAAATATTGTTTGTTTAAAATTCTACATGTTATTTTCCTTTTTAAAATACAGTCAGTAACTCAAACCCTTTAGAAGGTGTTAGCTAAAAAATGCCACTGATTCAAAGTTTTTAATTTCATTTTTAAACATACTATATTTCACACATAAGTAGGGTGAATTTCTTCAATAATCAATACATAAAATCAAAATTTTTTATTAGCTGAAGGCTTCTTGTAAATTATTTATCAGATTTTTTTTTTTTTTTAATATACTAGTAAACTGAAGCCCTGAGGGCCAAGTGGCAGGATCTTCCCTAAGGTTAAAAAGAAAGAGTTTAGGGCTGCAGATGGCCTCTTTGAAAATGAGCACATTCTGCTTGAATAAGAGTGGAGGTGGGTATTGTCCTGTCACTTTTCCCCTTCATAGGGGTAACTGCTTGTGCTCCAGAGTCCTGCCTTGTACCCTAGCACCGTCTAGTGATTTGAGAAAGTTACTCTGTGCCCAGTGTCCTGTATGTAAACTGGGAATAGCAGCATTGTCAGACCCCAAGAGTAGCTACAAGGGTAACCACCTTGTAGCAGGGACCAGGGCAAAGCAGCTTCTTGTTTCCTCTAACCTCAGCCCCTTGGCTTCTACTTCATCTACCAATTTCTCCCTTTCATTCTACTCTTTACTCCACCCCATCTACCACCCCACCCCCCGCTTTTTTGGTCTCATTCACTTCTCTGCCTCATTTTAAATCCATTCATTCTTCAACTCACCTTTACATGTAAGCCATCACCAGCAATGGGTGAATTTTACCTTCTCAAATTTTCTCTTAACTTTGCCTTTCTTTCCTCTCTTGTCACTACCTCCCTTGTTTAATCTGGTTATACTTTACATTTTACTGTTACAGGAGTTGTTTTAGGGCACTGATCTATTTTAGAATTCTCATTGTAAAAAATCCTTGAATGGTTTCCCACTGCATGTAAAGTAATAAATGACTAGCAGGTCTGACGTCCGTGAGCCCAGCATTCTCTTCCATCCTCATCTCTAATTCATCCCTCTCCTGATTTCTCAACTTTGGCTGTATGTCAGAATCACTGAGGGAGGTATTTAAAAAACCCATGCCGAGGTACACCCCTGACCTATTCAATCACATTCTCTTGTGGGAGGAATCTAGGTATCAGGCTATTCTTTAAAGTTCACCAGGAGATCCCAGTGTGTAGCCAAGTTTGGGAACCTGTCTTGGAGCACATTGGCTTTATCATACTCTACTAATTATAGTCTCTTTCAGCATACTTCATCAAAACTTCTAGTGGTAGACCACAAGCTCTTTCAGGAAGGGAAATACATCTTACAAATACAAGTTGGTTTAAAAAAGAAATCAGCTAAAGATCTATTGTAGTATCTTGCACATAGTAGAGGTAAATTCCTAAGCCTTGCCAATACCTGTATTTCATACTGCCCTACTGCTGGGCTTCCTGATTGCTTCTCTCCTACAGAGCTGTATTCCACAGCATCTGGGTGTCCTTATGTAGGTGCGGTAAGCTATGTTTTGCGTACCTTTCAGTCTTCGCAGACTGAACCCTCTTCTTTCGTCTTTCATCATTGTATCTCAGCCTAGGACAACTAATCTGCCAATGGAGAGTGAGCAGAAGGTGTCAACAGAACAGGATAGGAGCAAGGCTAACTCTCAGTGTAGGTGGAGCCTCAAAGGTATTGGTAAAAATTAGGTTAGATTATTTATAGATGTTCTCTGCGAATTCTTGAGTTTAGGACTCTTGAAAATTGAATTTTGGGGATTTAGATTTATTTCACTATCTCTTCTTTTTTCTTTATTATGTTGTTTTATTTGTTGCTTATGAATTGGAAACCCATCATACGGCTTTTATTTCTAGATATTTCACTAAAGTTGTTATCTATCACATCAGTTAGTTTATGATAATGATTTTGCCAGTTAGGATATCTGTTTGATAAGAGTTGGACTGAGGGAGAGAAGGTGATAATCATTTTCATTCATTGATTTCTAGGCAGTATATGTGCTTCATTGACCTTAGTTTGAATTCTCTATTATAATTTAAAAGAAAATTATTTCAGTAGATGTTATATTTGATGTATCAAAAATTGGACTTTTAATTACAATTTTTTTTAATAAATTTATTTTACTTTATTTATTTATTTTTGGCTGCGTTGGGTCTTCTTTGCTGCTCATGGGCTTTCTCTAGTTGCAGCAAGCGGGGGCTACTCTTCGTTGCGGTGCATGGGCTTCTCGTTGCACAGCACAGGGCGGGTGGGCTTCAGTAGTTGTGGCACGCGGGCTCAGTAGTTGTGGCACACGGGCTCAGTAGTTGTGACTTGCGGGCTCTAGAGCGCAGGCTTGGTAGTTGTGGTGTGTGCGCTTAGTTGCTCTGTGGCATGTGGGATCTTCCGGCCCAGGGATCGAACTCGTGTCCCCTGAATTGGCAGGTGGATTCTTAACCACTGCACCAGCAGGGAAGTCCCAAATTACAATTTTTAATTGAGTGGAAAACTCTCATAAATGTTCCTGTTTTGATCTGAATAGTATGCTTGAGTGATATACTAGTGTCAATGTGTATCCATGTCTTGCCATATTACCTCCCAAGCAGATACAGTCTCCTGTGGAGAATGGTAGTCAGGAAGGATTTCAGGAGAGAGATCTATCCCATAATGGTTCAGGAATAGTATCTTCACAACAGATCCTGTAGGGCCAAGAAGATACATGTAGAACTACATGGTAGTCTTTTAACATGAATGACATTTTGATTTCATCATAATAATGTTAGCATCTCTAGGCTTGGTGTCTCTCATTTATCAATTTCATATGATTGCCTTAAATTTTTATGTGTACGTGTATCATCTTAACAATTGGCAATCAGTAAGCTAGCAGAAAGTAAGTGAGGGTGACTCATTTTTGAGCTTAACCATTGTTTTCCTTCAGTATAATTTTAATATGTTAATATAATACAATAAGAGCGTTAAAAAAATCTTTTTTTTAAGCACAGATTTGCCATCACAGACTCAATTTACAAACTTGATTAGTTTTGCTATTATATTAGCTTTAATATAAAGTTTATCCAAAAGAAGCTGTATTTCTTTTATGGCACCCTGAATTGTCACATTAGATCAGTTAATTTTTTTGTTGTTGTTATCAGAGGCTTTTTTGGTCAGTGGTTAACCACAGGAACTATACTATAAATGACTCATTTAATTCGTTAAATATGTCATTCACTCATCTTGAATGACATAAAAACAGTGGAATCCTGGAGGTAGGTTGTATTAGCTCATGGGAGCTAATTGTCTATATGGAATTTACAATAAAAAATATTGTATATTTTATTATTATTTATAAGTTACATGCTACACATCTTTTATATCATTAAAATTTACAGTAACCTTATGTATTTATTTTTTATGAGACAGCTCTTAAACACTTACCAGTATACAACTATAAGCCTTGGTGATTAAACCACTTCTATTTGCACCGGATGCTCATGTGTTTGCAGACTGTTTAAATTTGTATCGTATGAGCTCCTCTTCCTGTTTTTTTGCATCTTTAGACTCAAAATCCAAAACTGTTGGAGGTCACATAGTTAACAGCTTTATTGAGATATAACTCACACACCACACAATCCATTCATTTAAAGTGTACAATTCAATGTTTTTAGCATATTCACAGGGTATAAAAATATCACCACCACCTAATTTTAGAACATTTTTGTCCCTTCTAAGAGACACTTGTACCCATTAGCAGTCAATCCTCATTCTCTCCTCTTCCCAAGTCCTAAGCAATTAAGAATGGACTTGAGGACACGGGGAGGGGGAAGGGTAAGCTGGGATGAAGTGAGAGAGTGGCATGGACATATACACACTACCAAATGTAAAATATATCTATGTAAATTTGCCTCTTCTGCAGTCATATAATATGTGTTTTTTTGTGTGTCTGGCACTTTTACTTATCTTATCTTCCAGGTTCTTCCATGGCATAGCATGAATCAATATTTCATCTCTTTTTATTTCTTTGTATAGTTTTTTGTTTTGAATAAACACACTTTTTTATATATATTCATCAGTTCAGGGACATTTGAATTGTTTCGACTTTTTTGGCTATTACGAGTATGCTGCTTTGTTATGTACAATATATTTTATGTGAATGTATGTTTTCAGTTCTCTTGAATATATACAAATGTGTGGGCTTGTTGAGTCATTTGGTAAGTCTACGTTTGATTTTCCAGGTTACTGCCACACTTTCCAAAGCAATGGCATTATTTTGCATTCCCATCACCAATGCATGAGGGTTCTAATTTTTCTATATCCTCACCAATATTTATTATTTTTGATTATAACAATCTCAGTGAATGTGAGGTAGTATCTTATTGAGGTTTTGATTTATATTTCCCTAATTACCTATGATGTTGAGCATGTTTTGTTGTGCTTTTTTGCCATTTGAACATCTTCTCTAGAGAAATGTCTGTAAGACTTTTACCAATTTTTAATTGGGTCATTTTTCTTTCTATTATTGAGTTGCAAGTGTTTTCATGTATTACAGATGAAAGTCTCTTATTAGACATATAATTTTCTCTCATTTTTATGGGCTCTCACTTTTTTGATTGTATCATTTGCAGCATGAATTTAGAAAACATTTTGGTGTAGTCCGATTTATTAGTTTTTCTATTGTTGCTTTTGCTTTTGGTGTCATAACTGAGAAGACCTTGCCTTACTAAAGATTAAAAGTATTTACTCCTGTTTTCTTGTAAGTTTTAGCTCTTATGCTTAGATAGATGATCCATTGTGATTTAATTTTTGTGGTGTGACGTAGGGATTCCACTTCATTCTTTTGCATTGGGTATCCAGTTGTCTCAGCACCACTTGTTGAAAAGACTGTTCTTTCCCAGTTGCGTTATCTTGACACTCCTGTTGGAAATGAATTGAAAATAAGTGTAAGGATTTATCTCTGGAAGCTCAGTTCTAACCCATTGATCTATATATCTGTTCTCATGCCAGTACCATGCTATGTTTATTACTTTAGATTTATAGTAGGTTTTGAAATTAAGAAGTGTAAGACCTCCAAATTTCTTCTTTTAAAAGACTATTTTGTTTTTTCTTAATATTTTGCAGTTACATATGAATTGTAACTTGTCAATTTCTGCAAAAAAGCTAGTTAGCTTTTTAATAGCAATTGCATTGAATCTGTAAATTATTTTTTGGAATATTGCCATCTTAACAATATTAAGCCTTCTGATCCATGAACATAGGATGTCTTTACATTTATTTAGATGATTTTAAATTTCTTATAATGTTTTGCAGCTGTCAATGTTCAAGTTTTGCACTTTTTTGTTAACTATAACTTAGTTAAATCTAAATTAATACCTAGTATTCTGTTCTTTTATATGCCATTATAAATAGAATTATTTTTCCTAATTTATTTTTGGGTTGTTCATTGCTAATGAACAGAAATACAACTGATTTTTGTATATTGATTTTGAATGTTAACTTTGCAGAATTCATTTATGAATTCTAAGGTTTTTTTAGTGGATTCCTTAGGCTTTTTTATGTAAAAGATTATGTCATCTGCAAAAAGAGATAGTTTTATTCCTCCTTTCCAATCTAGGGGCCTTTTCTTTCTTAATTGCCCTGACTAGAAGCTCAAAATACATGTTAAGTAGAGTGGCTTGAGAAGACATTCTTGTCTTACCCCTGTTCTTAGAGGGAAAACATTCAGTCTTTCACCATTAAATAAGATATTTCTTGTGGGGTTTTTAAAGATGTCCTTTATCAGATTGAGGATTCCTTTCTATTCCTAGTTTACTAAGTTTTTGCCAGAAAAGCATGTTCCTTTTGTCAAATATCTTTCTGCATCTGTTGAGGTGATCATATGCTTTTTTCCCTTTACTCTATTAAAATGGTTTATTACATTAATTCATTTTCTTGAGTTAAACCAACTTGGGATTATCCTACTTGGTTGTGGTATATAATAATAATTACTATATATATGATTGGAATTTGTTAGTGTTTTGTTGAAGATTTGTATATCTATATTCATAAAATATATTTGTCTGTAGTTTTTTTCCTTGTGATGTATTTAGTTTTGATATAAAGGTAATCCTGGCCTCATAGAGTGATTTCAGAAGTGTTTTCTCATCTGTTTTTCTGATGAATTGGCCATTATTCCTTGAATGTTCAGTCCAGTAAAACCCTCTGAACCTGGGCTTTTCTTTGTGAAAGCGTTTTTTCATTACTAATTTTGTATCTTTACTTGTCACAAACCTATTCAGATTTTCTATTTTTTTAGTCAATTTCAGTAATTTACATCTTTCTAGGAATTGTTCATTTTATGTGGTTATTTGATTTGTCAGCATACAGTTGTTTATAATATTTTTAAACCCTTTTTTATTTTTGTCAGGTCAGTAGGGATATTTCTTTTATTCCTGATTTTAGTAATTTGAGTCTTCTCCCTCTTTATTTGGAGCAGTAAAGCTAAAGTTTTGTCATTTAAAAAACTCTTTCAAAGACTACTCTTTGAATTTACTGATCTTATTCATTGTTTTCTATTCTCTTTTATTTGTTTCTCCTCTTTTTAAATATTCCCCCTTTTGCTTCATTTTACTTTACTCTTTTTCTGCTTACTTAAGGTGGAAAGGTAGGAATCTGATTTGAGATTTTTCTTATTTTTTGGCCATCCAGTTTTACTGAGATATAATTGAAATGCAACACTATAAGTTTAAGGTGTACAGCAGAATAATTTGACTTACATACATCATGAGATGATTACCACAATAAGTTTAGTAGACATCAATCATCTCATATAAATACAAAGTAAAAGGAGAAAAATAATTTTTTCCTTGTGATGAAAACTCTTAACAACTTTCATATATAACATACAGTAGTGTTAATTATATTAATCATGTTGTATATTATATCCCTAGGACTTATAACTGGAAGTTTGTACCTTTTGACCACTTTAATCCAATTTCCCCTACTCTTACCCTTCTCTTCAAGTAACCACAAATCTGATTTCTTTTTCTATGACTGTTTGCTTTTTGAAGTATGACTGATCTATAACATTCTGTTAGCTCCCGGTGCATATCTAGTGATTCAGTGTTTCTATACATTACAAAATGATCACCACAATAAGACTAGTTAATATACAAAGATATTACATTGTTATTGACTATATTTCCCATGCCATACATTTCATCCCTGTGACTCATTTATTTTGTAACTGGAAGTTTATACCTGTTAATTTCTCCCACCTATTTCACTCATCCCCTATGCCCTGTCCCTCTAGCAACCATCTCTTTGTTCTCTCTGTCTGTGACTCTGTTTCTGTTTTTTTATGTTTGTTCACTTGTTTTGTTTTTTAGATTCTACACGTAAGTGAAATCATACAGTATTTGTCTTTCTCTGAACGATTTCACTTAGCATAATACTCTCTAGGTCATCCGTGTTGTCGCAAATGGCAACATCTAATTCTTTTTTATGTCTGGGTAATATTCCATTATATATATATTTCTGTTTTTCTGCCAGTACCATGCTGTTTTAATCTCTGTAGCTTTGTAGTATAGTGTGAAGTCAGGGAGCCTGATACCTCCGACTCCATTTTTCTTTCCCAATATTGCTTTGGCTATTTGGGGTCTTTTGTGTTTCCATACAAATTTTAAAATTAATTGTTCTAGTTCTGTGAAAAATGCCATTGGTATTTTAATAGAGATTGCATTGAATCTGTAGATTGCCTTGGTAGTGTGGTCATTTTAACAATATTAATTCTTCTAGTACAAGAACACGGTATCTCTTTCCATCTGTTTGTGTGACCTTTAATTCTTTCATTAGCGTCTTATAGTTTTTGGAGTACAGGTCTTTTGTCTCCTTAAGTAAGTTTATTCTTCAGTATTTTATTCTTTTTGATGCAATAGTAAATGAGATTGTATATGGTGTTAAAGAACATTTTTGTTTCTTTCTTTTACATGTAGCCGTCCAGTTTTCCCAGCACCACTTATTAAAGAGACTGTCTTTTCTCCACTGTGTATTCTTGCCTCCTTTGAGGTAGATTAATTGACCATAAGTGCATGGGTTTATTTCTGGGCTGTCTGTCCTGTTCCACTGATCTATGCTTCTGTTTTTATGCCAGTGCCATACTGTTTTGACTACTGTAGATTTGTAGTGTAGTCTGAAATCAGGGAGTGTTTACTGTTGGCCAATAATTGTAAGCCATTTCCAATATATGCTCCCATAGCACAACTTGTACCTTCTGTACTCTGATACATATTACCTGTAGTCAGTTGAATAATGCCTGCCCAAAGACTTCAAATCCCAATTCTGGGAATTTGTAAAAGTTACTTGGGGAAGAGAGTCTTTGAAGATGCAATTAAGTTAAGGATCTTGATAGGAGGAGATTATCCTGGATTATCTGGTCAGGCCCTATATTCCCTCATATAAGATGGGTTCCTTGTAAATGAGAGACACAGAGGAGAAACACATCAAAGAGAAGTCAATGTGATATGGCCTCAAGCCATGAATGCCGGCAACCTCCAGAGCCTGGAAAAGACAAAGAATGGATTCTTCCCTAGAGCTTTTAAAGGGAGACCAGCTCTGTCAACATCTTGATTTTGAACTTCTAGCTTCCAGGACTATGGGAGAATAAATTTGCTTTTTTTTTTTAACATCTTTATTAGGGTATAATTGCTTTACAATGGTGTGTTAGTTTCTGCTTTATAACAAAGTGAATCAGTTATACATATACATATGTTCCCATATCTCTTCCCTCTTGTGTCTCCCTCCCTCCCATCCTCCCTATCCCACCCCTCCAGGCGGTCACAAAGCACCGTGCCGATATCTCTGTGCCATGTGGCTGATTCCCACTAGCTATCTACCTTACGTTTGTTAGTGTGTATATGTCCATGACCCTCTCTCGCCCTGTCACAGCTCACCCTTCCCCCTCCCCATATCCTCAAGTCCGTTCTCCAGTAGGTCTGTGTCTTTATTCCTGTCTTACCCCTAGGTTCTTCATGACATTTTTTTTCTTAAATTCCATATATATGTGTTAGCATACAGTATTTGTCTTTTTCTTTCTGACTTACTTCACTCTGTATGACAGACTCTAGGTCTATCCACTGGCATTTTTCACAGAACTAGAACAAAAAATTTCACAATTTGTATGGAAACACAAAAGACCCCGAATAGCCAAAGCAATCTTGAGAACGAAAAAAGGAGCTGGAGGAATCAGGCTCCCTGATTTCAGACTATACTACAAAGCTACAGTAATTTGCTTTTTTGTAAGCCACCCATTTTGTGGTAATTTGTTACAGAAGCTACAGGAAATTAATATATAGCCATAGCAATGATTTGTTTAATATTTTCTCTACTAGACTGAAAACCACAAAAACCTGGGTTATCTGTCTCATACACTTTGATAACTTCAGCACCTAGCAGAAGAGGGTTTGGCAGTAGTTGGTACTTTTAGGATACGTGCTGAAGGAATGAATTCATAGGCTATGATCCCTACATCACTCATAGTTTACTAACTGTATGAAATTGCTGTATTTTTGGTTATCTGGCAAAGGAACTGAGAGGAAACTCTAAGTTTTATTTCTGAGAGAAAAGATGAAGTTTTGAGGGTAGTTTTGCTAGTCAGTGGACTTAGAATTTGGATTTCGAGCCTAGGAAGAGTGGATATTCTCTGAGGAGGAGGGGGTGGGCCAGGAGAGCTGGTGGGTGGACATCTGAAATGGTGCTTCCCTGACACTATCCTCTAAGTTTCAACTAATTTCCAGGCTGGTCACTGCTGTGATTCATGCAGCTTCCCTGTCCTCTCACTGCAGATTGGTCTTGCATCATAAGGCAATGAAGGATTATCCATGGAGCCCAGTGTAGAAGAAGAGATGGCTCAAGATATTAAAGGAGAGAAGTCAGAAAGGTCTGAAACCTAGTGAGGAACCACATGCATCACAGATAATTTGTGAGGGAGCACTTCAAATTTAACAAAGGTGGAATGCCTGGCTGTTTGGCCATATATAAAACTTAATGTATATAGTTATTTGAATATCCTGCTTTAGGCACTGCTGCTACTGAGACCTATTGTAAACCAGAAGAAAGAAAGAAATAAAATAAAAACCAAACTAACAAAAAGCATCAGGTGATTTGCTTTCAGTTTTGCAGTAAGCTCAGTCTGATGGCACTACTGTTCAAAGAGTCTTTTGCCATTTGATTCATTGACTGCGTAATGATTTTGCTCAGGTTAATCATCTTCTTCTGTTGTATGCCAGCATTTATGGAGCTGTCATGTTACTTCAGGTTATGCCTCAAGGTCTGACTAAGAACATTGTGTGAGAGTGTGTGTGTGTGCGTGTGCGTGTGCATGTGTGTGTGTGTGTGTGTTTGCAAGTAGGAAACCCTTTCATTTCAGAAATGAAAATGCATCTACTGTGTTGTCAGCATTAGACTAAGGGACACATGGGTTAAAGGTTAAAAATGGGAGTTCTAGAGAGTATCTAGGTGTTAACTTTGGATCCTCCACTCAGAAGTAGTGAATTCATTCATGTGGCAGCCATGTAAGATTAAATTTATCTCTTATCTCATTCCAAACTTATTATTTATTCTTCTCAGTCATGTACGGAAACTTTTGGCTCTTTGCTGTCTTTCCCACTGCCATGACTTATCCCCTGCTTCAGCTCCCACCCATGTCAAATTCTGTTTCTTTCATGAAGTTGCTTCAGTAAAAGGTGACATCTTTATTCTCTGAACTCCCCTACTACTTGACTTATATTTTTATCATGATCATCAAAATGACAAAAGCCACCACTTATTGACTGTTCACTATATGCCAAATATTGGGTTATATCCTTTACATACATTATTTCATTTAATGGTTACAGGTCTGCGAAGGAGGCTCTGTTATCCCTATTTTACAGATGAGAAAACAAATTTCGAGACGTTTAAAAGATTTGCACAAAATACACAACTTCTGAGTGGATGATCCAAAGTTCACACCTAGATCATCTCCAGAGCTCACATTTTTAACCTTTAACCCATACTCTCCCTTAGTCTAATATGGATAGCAGAGTAGATGAATTTTCTTTCCTAGATTGTATGATACTAAGGGTAGAGGTTTCATATTCTTTCTTTCATTTCTCTAATCACAATGCCCAGTACCCAGGGACACAATAGATATTGATTAGATAAGAAATCAATATCTAGAAGAAATTATTACAGTAAAAAAATTACTGGACCTTAATAATGTATTTCAGAGTAACTTAAGAAAGTTACACTGATGGTTGCAACTAAGTCATTTTAAAATTTAAAAGGTGGCATTAATGGGTAAGCGTGATTGACTATGCCAAATATCTTTTTTCATGTTTCTTAAAGTTTTGTATGTAAGTAATATATAAAATGAGATATTCAATCATAATTTTTTGAACTTTACTATCTAGATGATCTGGATCAGTTTATTAAAATGTTTTTGTCTAATGAACTTTCTGTGTCAACCTTATATATTAAATACATATTTCCATATTTCTTTATTAATCTTGTGCCTTTTTTTTTTTTTTTTTTGGCTTTGTTTCCAGGATGGCGTAGGGGTAGATGAGAAGCTATCTTTGCGGCGGGTAGCGGTGGTTGAAGATTTCTTTGACATTATCTATTCAATGCATGTGGAAACAGGGCCAAATGGAGAACAAATTCGGAAACATGCTGGACAAAAGAGAACTTACAAAGCAGTAAGTTAAAAAAACAAAAAAAGAAAAGAAAAAGGCATGCATTTTGAAATTTGACATTATATGCTTATTAAAGATGGGTTAAATAGCTATGAGTGTTCTATCTTCAACATAAATTAGACTATATCATGGTCACACCCAACATTTAAACTATTATTATTGAATTCTATTTTGGTTGTATGTTCACTAAGTCTATTGCATATATTGCTAGAAACCTGTTTCTAGCATTATCATTTTCTTTTCTTTAAATGTGCATAAAATGTGGTAGTACCAGTCAAATGCCCACAAATGGGAAGATTAGTTGTGTTATATATTCAATATATAATATGTGTTCAAATCATAATATATAAATTATCTACTGGAACATATGAACTTTTGTACTACCACTATTGTCTTAACAGTCCTTCCCCTTCAAAACATATTAATATGTTCAGGTATTTCTTACTTAATACTTATAGTCACATGAATAAGAAAATTTTATGTGCTTTTCTTATGTTACCTTATATTAAATACATTTGCCCTGAAGGGTATGCCTTTCTTAATTTTCCAGTATAAGTTATTTAAAAATATGTGTTATTTTCATAGGCCTAGTGCCCTTGAACATTTAAAAATGAAAATATATAATGCTTTTATTGTAAATTATCTAGAAAACAGATGTAACTAACTGTTAGATATTGAATATATATTGTCAAAATGGAGTTATATATTATTTCTAAAGCTCTTAATTATACTTACTGTTCGATCTAGACACTTTAATCTAGTCTTTTATTTAATTAAACATTTTATGAAATCATCTTACTATAGATAATTCATCCTTTCTAGGAAAATTGAAGAGTAAATTATTCTTTTCCAATATGAGCAAAGTGTACATCAGAAATACTTTATCAGCAATCAGAATAATATCCTTTTTTAAAATTCTTATTGAACTTTGCTTTTGGCTACCTTTATATTAACTGTTTTCAGCTATATTTATACACAATATCAGTCTGGATCCATTTTTTTTTCAGATACAGAAAAATGTGTGAAATGCTCAAAGTTTCAAATACAGGTACATATGTTTGAAAATTAGCTACTGAGCATAAGAAATAGCTTCTTTTCCATAACTATTTTTTGCTATATCTCCAGGGTCATATTGAATCTTTATAGTTGCATAATAACCCCTAATACATGTTGTATTTATCTCTCCTTCTCTATGGTTTTGTTTCTTGGCTGTTTCCAAATTGCATGGTTTGTGGGCAGGCACTATTGTAAGTTTCCTTACATAACTCTGCCACATAAACTTTCTTTTGACTTACATATCTGAGGAGACATCTTTATCATGACTAATGATAATGACCTAGCTTCTTAAGATACTTTTGTGCAGACTAATGTTACTGAACATACTCATTTTGCCTGCCTCCTAAGCCAGGGTTGTATCTCTGGATACTAATAGGGAAAAAAACTGTATATTGATCTACTAATATCACTAACTGTGTACTCTTATGACAATTCATTTTCACAAAATAGCTACCTAAACTTGATAGGACTTTGTAAGGTAGGAATACATAAGTTCAGTTGTATTCAATGAAAACAAACCAACAAAAAACAAGTGGCTTCATTGTCAGGAATAGCATGGCAGCCAAATCTGTTTAGGTGCCAAAAGCAATTTAAAGTGATTTAATCTTTGAAATCCACTTATTAGAGACCTTTAATTAAAAGGGAAATATGACATAAACCCAAGTCTCTCACCCGGTGTTTTCCTAAATGCAATGTGGAGAATCTGACCCCCTGCCATAATGCATGCTGAACACTTCCAATAAATTGGTAAACACATTTCCAACATATATCATTTTGCATTAACATTTTGAAGATGTTTTCTGCATTTTGGGGTAGGGCTGGATACCAACTCTGAATGTATAAATAGTATCTGAAACATCATCCATTCCCTCTTGAGAATGTCCTACTTGAGGATTCTTTTCTTTCCCAAGTTTATTTTTTGTTTCCGCATCTAAAGTAGTCTCACCTTTTCCTAATATCATGAAGGTTTCTTCTGGCCTCACTTTCTGCCTTCTGGTATTTCTCAACTGAATCCTAACTAGAAAACATTTCCATTTTATGGAGTAATAATAGATTGTAGGAAAAAAAAGAAAAAAACACTGCTCATTGCCAGCAAAACTGTGCACATGACGCCACAATGAATTTAATTCTAATGTTAATATAAATGTTCAACTAATGGGGCATAAAACTAAATGCAATTTGAAATGAAATGGTGTAGTGCTATTAGGGCCCTAGACTGTTGGGTCAGAATTTAGTTCTCAATACTAATGCTGGAATTGGCTAGTCACTGGTAGAATTAGCTAGATACCTATCGCAGTTATAATGGTTCCCATTAAGGTTAATATTTTTTTCCTACTTCTAACACATTAGCTCATAGAGCATGCATGATTATTGACTTTCTTTTTCTCCCTTATCCTACATGGCCAAGAAACCATACTTATACAACTAATCATTAAAACGTGTCATTTTGTCTTAATAATATTACCAATAGATTTAGCGGTCATTTTATTTACTTTGCCTTTTTTGCAAATCTTTCTATGTTTTCACTCTGCAGGAAATGGTGGTCCTTTAATATTGGATTAACTTTTGAATGCTATTTGTTTTTACCTATCTGCAGTATATCATTCCTTGAAATATCTAGTCGTTATACAACTTAAATTTTATTGCAATCTGATCTGACTAGAGAAAAAAATTGGAGGGTGTATATTCTATTACTCATGAGCTCTTTTTAAAAATCCACATAAAATGACACATTTTAGGAATATGTAAAGGCTATCATAAGTAATTTTTTTTAGTCATTGTTGAATTCTAGTGTCTTTTAGGTCTTTCCTTCCCCCCTTCATTTGTCCCTGTGTATATATTCACCTTTACTGGTGCACTGAATGTGTTTCCTTCAATATTTTTGGTTGATTATCTACATTAACAGTGGAGAAGAAGTGTGAATCATTCAGGTATCACTTATATTTGAACTTAAGTATATCTTTCTACTGAAAATTGAATGCAAGTGTGCTTAGCAATTTGGAAAGTGACTTCAAAATTAATGTGGTAACATTGTTAAAAAAAAATCATGAATGCAGGAAGTTGTCTTCCAGTCCTTAACTTTTCTCAGCTATTGTCTGAATTCTACCTTCAGGGAATATATGACTCTTCTCTAGTTGTCTTTTATGTCTTGCATTTCATCACTGGCTAAAGCACAGCTGCCTTTCCAGAAAGGTTTCTTCAGTTATGGTCTGATTAAAGATAAAGTTTCAAAACTCTTTCTTGCTACATGTAAAATAAAAGTAACTGGTGGAAATCCAGGAACTAGCAGGGAAAGTCAGTGTTTTCAGTGGAGAGAACAGTCTGCATATATATGTGTATATGTACACACACACACACACACAACTTGTGGTGTGATACAGTAAGTTTACATGTATTACTCACATACATAGCTGCCAATAATTACGTTCATTTAATTCCGAGTGGAGAGCATATGCTATAGCTAAAAGAAAATAGGCTAGAAGCCAGACAAACTCAGTTTCAAATTTCAAATCTAGTACTTCCTATCTGTGTCACTTTTGGCCAATTATTTACTTTTTTTCTCCTCCTGTTTAGAGGGAGATAATGATATGCATGGTGTGGCAAAATAAATGAGTTAATATGCATGAAGTGCTTTCCTTATGGTCAACTTTTGAATAATGTTTTTTCTCCTTTATCCAATCACTAGTCATGTTCCAGGTAGAAGGACAAATGGGACAATCAACATAGTTCCATCGTTGCCCTAATTATAATTACGGATGTAATTTCCTCTGCTTGCCCCAATGCCTCCGCGTTGGGAGAGGGATGAATAGTAATAACTTAGGCATTCTCTTATGTACATCTTATAAATGTCACTATCTCTGGCAGTCCACAGTGTAACTGTTCTCCAAGCTTTGACCGGGCTGAAGGGAAGCACGGAAGAAGCCAGGTTACCTGTGTTTAGGAGCTCTCCTGCTAGATGAAGTTTATGAGAATTTCAGTTATTTCATTTGCTTTTACCGAAGTTTCAGTCTTACGTTAATTTTAAATTGCTTTTCTGAAAAATTTTAAAACTGGATCTCTTTAAAGAATTTGCTTTCAATATGAATAGAATATTCCTTTCCAGGGACATGCTGTAGAAAAATAATATATTAGGCAGAATGTCTGTATCCCTACTCTGAATGCTAAAAAGGAAAAGTCTTTATTCTAGCAGGTCTACAACTCTTAACCTTAAAACTTCAGTTAGTGCCATTTTATCCTGTTCTGTTTTATTACTATCTATTGGTTCAGTGTCTCTACTGCTAAATGGGGTTTTTTAACTTGCACCATTTGGGCTAATTTGCTATATCAAAATTCCCAGAATTCTTGTCAACTTAGAATAAGGCAAATGGCCAAAATTTGCAGCCATTGTGGTGTGAAAAAAATAACACTAAATTAAAACTCAAAAGTTCCTAGCAATTAATTTACCCTCTTTTTGACTTAGGCCACAGTTTTTGCACATATAAAATGAGGGGGCTATATTTCTGTTTTTTTTCCAGCTCTGAAGGAATTACAGCAGTTTTCATGGTGTGTGTGGAGCCATTACTGTGGAAGGGGCACAAGGAAAATAGTAACCAAAGTGAGCAAATAGGTTGGCACAAGAAATGTTCAAACATAGGGAAATGCCTCCTGCTCTTGGAAAAGTAGATTGGCTGATGAGCAAAGCAGAGAGATAGAAGATTTTGGCTTCATAATCATCTAGGGAGCTCTCCTATAAATAATAATAATGATGATGGTAATAATCATGAAAAGGATCTGTAGTCATTAGACTTCCTATATCTAGGATTTTAAAATAGTGATATAAGAAGAAAGGCCATAAAAATGATTCTCAAGTGTCAGCAGATTTTCACTGCTCTCCATTTTTGTTAAAAATTTTGCAGTAATCTGAACCATGTTGTCAATGGATGGCTACTTAAGTTATAATGTGATTTTAAGCGGCAGTGCAACAGATGTGACCACACCTAAAATTTCATTGTAAACATAAATGATCCTATGAACATCAGTGTTGCTGGTCTGATAGTCCTATAGTCTGAGACACTGTTGAAATAGGGGGTTATATCTATTTCTGTGATTAGTACCAGGAACGCCGTGCTCGCTAAGTACATTTCCCTTCCCTATCACAATTACTCAAGGTTTACAATTAGAATTTAATTTCTTTAGATTAAAGTGTTGACCTATATATCTTTATATGGACTTCAAATATCCTTGGGCAAGAGAAGCTAGAGAATAAATTAGGCTGATAGCAGTCATTGACATTTTGTATGATCATTTTGTAAATGTGTTTGTCTCTCCTATCTAGCTGGGTTTAACTCAAGAATAGATAGGAAAGAAATGTGTGACATGCCATAGATAGACCTACTGATGTTCCAAGTAGCATAGCATCGTCCTGGTTTTTGTGTGAACCCCAGTGTGGCATCATGAGTAATAGCCTTTGGCATGTATCTTATAGAAGTTGAGAACTCATGTTATCAACATGAATTGATATTGGCTCATCAATATCTTGAGCTTTGGCTCAAGATGAGCCAAAATATTGGCTATATTCCCCATATTGTACATCCTTGAGCCTGTCTTACACCCAGTAGTATGTACCTGCCACTCCTCCACTCCTATATTGCTCCTCCCCCCACAACTGGTAACCACTAGTTTGTTCTCTATATCTGTGAGTCTGCTTCTTTTTGTTATATTCACTAGTTAGTTGTAGTTTTTAGATTCCACACATAAGTGATATCATACAATATTTGTCTTTCTCTGTCTGACTTATTTCCCTTAGCATAATGCCCTCCAAGTCCATCCATGTTGCTGCAAATGGAAAAATTTCGTTATTTTTTTTCTTTATTTATAGCTAGGGTCAAAGTTAAAAAAAGTCTTGTAGTCCCCAATGGTGGGGGACCATGTCTGTTTCTCATATTACTGTATAATCACAGCTTAGTAAAAGAACCGTCTCATGGTAGAGTATTCCATAGGTACTCGTTGAAGGAAAAAAATTAACTCGTCTCTGTGAAGTCCTCGCCTTTTTGATACCAACTAAGTAGATGTTACTATAAATAGAGATAATGAAATAAGATCAGAGCTGTAGCCGGTGGCTGTAAAGACCCTGCACTACACAACTCATGTTTACCTTGAACAGCACCCTGGATTTCTACAATTTTGCAGGCTATGAATAAGGTAACAAAATTATTTAACACAAGTGCTTCCCCCTTGCTTTTCAGGGAAAACTTTGATGCTGCATTAAATTATGCTATCATCTTAGAGGCAGGATATAAACACATCACTTACATTTCCACACATTGGTTTATTTCTTATCAGATGCACACCCATATCCACATATCCCCCCACACACATAATAGGTTTTATAAAGGTGATTACTACTAAATATTGAACAGCTATTAAACACAGTACACATAATATTAAACCTACATTTATGTAGGAACAGCTTCATTGTTTTAGATAACTAAAAATATTATTCAGACTAAGAAGTCAGATGTGTAAAATCATATCAGAAGGAAAAAATAAATCAGTGGCATGAGAATTAGAGTTATTAAATAACAATCTTAGAAGAATAGTGTTCTGCCAGTCATCAAAATTGATTTATTTCTTATATAGGTGTAGTGAGAATTATCACAGGTGAGCAGAGTAACAGTGCAAATCCTGTATACTCAGAACCTTTTAGGTAGTAGAGACCGTCAAAAGACATAACTCACCCAAACCAGTTTATCACCAACTAATGTCACAAACCCTGTCATTAATAATTTTCATATTATTGTGAATAGGTATATTCCTTGAAAGGGAATTAACCTTCTGGAGAAACAGCATTAACTCTTCATGTCCAGCCTGATAAATTGCTACTTCAGTGCACCCTTGTGGTGAAAATGTGCCAATGCAGCTTTTAAAACTACTCGGAAGATTAGTACCTACTAGTGGGTGATTCTTCTTCAGATCCAGAGGTTCCTGGGTACTGTGATGATGTAATAAATAAAATCTCCTGAATTTCTTACAGTATATGCACCTGTATAAATACCTATATGTGTATTTAATTGGGATAAAATATAATAGGAAAGAGGGCTAGGACATGGGCTCTTGGTGTGAAGTAATAGAAAGAAAATGGTGCCAGCTTTGATGTCAGCTAGACGTGGGTTCAAATCCTGGTTAGGTAAGTTCTGTATGTGTGACTTGGGTATGTGTTATTTTTAGGGTTGCTTTTAGGCTCATAAATAATGTATGTAAAGGTTTTAACTTAATAACTGCTTCAAACATATTATGATAGTGAGATAATGTTATTTTTAAAAAAATATGGCATTGTTTGTGGGGTAACAGATGCTATAAACAGATTTTTTTCTATTAACTAGATATTGAGAGGCCTATTTCTTTCTTTGTATCATCTGTGATCCCCAGTGTCCCAAGGATAACACGCACCCATGTCTTCATTCATGACTTTTCCAGAATTGAAAGTGTTATTCACTAACTTCATCTGCTGCAATTTTAGTCAGTTCATCATAAGTAATGAGTGACAAGCCTTTACCTGTTTTTTATGTTTATCTGCTCTACTCCTCATCCTCTCCTCTACCTTCATTTTTCTGGGAATGTCCTCTCCCACATCACAGCCGTATTTGAGCATTGCTCTGTTCCTTAACCCTAGCAATTGGAAAGGAGGTGAATCATGAAAGAAACAGATTTTGAGAATTTGGAATTTGGACCAAGAAATTTCTGTCTTGGTGTGTTTTAATTCTTCAGTGGAGAACATATGAAAGTGATATCTTTTGTTATATGTATTAGTTTGCATAGTTATTTGTGTAGTCTAAAGCAATATTTCTCAGTAGGGCACTATAGACTTCGGGGTCGGACAGTTGGCATTGCCCCAAGTACTCAGAGCTTTATCCTTAACTCCTGGGGTCGAAGTTCCAGCAACGCAAGTCGCAGTTATTCCCTTTTCAAAAGTCACCTTGTTACTGAACACAAGTTCATGTGCCCAACACGTGGTGAGGCCAAATAAACCAAAACGTTGGAGTTGGGAGCAGAGAAAGGTTTATTGGAAGCCCATGCAAGGAGACAGGTGGCTTGTGCCCAAAAACCCCCAAACCCCTGGAAGGGTTTCAGTAAAGCACTTTTAAAAGCAAGGTGAGGGAGGGGTGTGGTTAGTTGTTGCAAACTTCTTGGTGTCGGATTCCTTTGTTCTTGTAGCGGTCCACTTAGGTCAGGTTACAATGTTTCTGCAAACCTCCAGCAAGACAAATGCTATGCTCTGCTCTGCAACTTTTTATCTCTATATGAATGGACTCTTAAAGGTCAGAGCCTTGAGGATAGGCTATCCTGTATATTTCAGGCTGTAGGCAACATTCTTTTAGTAAAGGCGCAAGGCCAGCATGACCAAGCACCGGCAACAGAGCACAAAGGTTAACGTAAAAGGAGCAGATCTAATATGGAGCCAGATTTGTTCTTCCCTATTGTAAGCTCTAGAGTACAGTAAACACGCAAGTTGAGAGCTGTTTTCTAAAGGAAACCATGTGGCTAGTTCTTTACTGGGCATCTCAGAAAAATGTTTTCATTATTTGCCAGTTGTGGAGCAGTTGAACAATGCAGACAATGAATTCTGCATCCATTATCTCATTATTACCATCTCACAGACTCTGCAGTTTTCACAAACATATGAGGGTTGTGCGACTCACTGCACTCGCTAGAGAAGTGAAGACTAACCTTCTCCATTTTTCTTTCTTTTTTTTTTTTTTACATCTTTATTGGAGTATAATTGCTTTACAATGGTATGTTAGATTCTGCTTTATAACAAAGTGAATCACTTATACATATACATATGTTTCCATATCTCTTCCCTCTTGCGTCTCCCTCCCTCCCTCCCACCCTCCCTATCCCACCCCTCTACGTGGTCACAAAGCACCGAGCTGATCTCCCTGTGCTATGCGGCTGCTTCCCACTAGCTATCTGTTTTACGTTTGGTAGTGTATATATGTCCATGCCACTCTCTCGCTTTGTCACAGCTTACCCTTCGCCCTCCCCATATCCTCAAGTCCATTCTCTAGTAGGTCTGTGTCTTTATTCCTGTCTTACCCCTAGGTTCCTTATGACTTTTTTTTTCTTAAATTCCATATATATGTGTTAGCATACGGTATTTGTCTTTCTCTTTCTGACTTACTTCACTCTGTATGACAGACTGCCATCCACCTCATTACAAATAGCTCAATTTCGTGTCTTTTTATGGCTGAGTAATATTCCATTGTATATATGTGCCACATCTTCTATATCCATTCATCCAGTGATGGACACTTAGGTTGTTTCCATCTCCTGCCTATTGTAAATAGAGCTGCAATGAACATGTTGGTACATGACTCTTTTTGAATTATGGTTTTCTCAGGGTATATGCCCAGTAGTGGGATTGCTGGGTCATATGGTAGTTCTATTTGTAGTTTTTTAAGGAACCTCCATGCTGTACTCCATAGTGGCTGTACCAATTCACATTCCCACCAGCAGTGCAAGAGTGTTCCCTTTTCTCCACACCTTCTCCAGCATTTATTGTTTCTAGATTTTTTGTTGATGGCCATTCTGACTGGTGTGAGATGATATCTCATTGTAGTTTTGATTTGCATTTCTCTAATGATTAATGATGTTGAGCATTCTTTCATGTGTTTGTTGGCAGTTTGTATACCTTCTTTGGAGGAATGTCTATTTAGGTCTTCTGCCCATTTTTGGATTGGTTTGTTTGTTTTTTTGTTATTGAGCTGCATGATCTGCTTATAAATTTTGGAGATTAATCCTTTGTCAGTTGCTTCATTTGCAAATATTTTCTCCCATTCTGAGGGTTGTCTTTTGGTCTTGTTTATGGTTTCCTTTGCTGTGCAAAAGCTTTGAAATTTCATTAGGTCCCATTTGTTTATTATTGTTTTTATTTTCATTTCTCTAGGAGGTGGGTCAAAAAGGATCATGCTATGATTTATGTCATAGAGTGTTCTGCCTATGTTTTCCTCTAAGAGTTTGATGATGTTAGGGAGTGATCTAATCTCATACTTTTACATGGACCTGTCCAGTTTTCCCAGCACCACTTATTGAAGAGGCTGTCCTTTCTCCACTGTACATTCCTCCCTCCTTTATCAAAGATAAGATGACCATATGTGCGTGGGTTTATCTCTGGGCTTTCTATCCTGTTCCATTGATCTATCTTTCTGTTTTCGTGACAGTACCATACTGTCTTGATTACTGTAGCTTGTAGTATAGTCTGAATTCAGGGAGCCTGATTCCTCTAGCTCCGTTTTCCGTTCTCAAGTTTGCCCTGGCTATTTGGGGTCTTTTGCGTTTCCATACAAATTGTGAAATTTTTTGTTCTAGTTCTGTGAAAAATGCCAGTGGTAGTTTGATAGGGATTACATTGAATCTGTAGATTGCTTTGGGTAGTAGAGTCATTTTCACAATGTCGATTCTTCCAATCCAAGAACATGCTATATCTCTCCATCTTTTGTATCATCTTTAATTTCTTTCATCAGTGTCATAATTTTCTGCATACAGGTCTTTTGTCTCCTTAGGTAGGTTTACTCCTAGATATTTTATACTTTTTGTTGCAGTGGCAAATGGTAGTGTTTTCTTGATTTCACTTTCAGATTTTTCATCATTAGTGTATAGGAATGCCAGAGATTTCTGTGCATTAATTTTGTATCCTGATACTTTACCGAATTCATTGATTAGCTCTAGGGGTTTTCTGGTAGCATCTTTAGGATTCTCTATGTATAGTATCATGTCATCTGCAAACAGTGACAGTTTTACTTCTTCTTCTCTGATTTGGATTCCTTTTATTTCCTTTTCTTCTCTGATTGCTGTGGCTAAAACTTCCAAAACTATGTTGAATGAGAGTGGCGAGAGTGGGCAACCTTGTCTTGTTCCTGATCTTAGTGGAAATGCTTTCAGTTTTTAACCACTGAGGACGATGTTGGCTGTGAGTTTGTCATATATGGCCTTTATTATGTTGAGAAACGTTCCCTCTATGCCTACTTTCTGGAGGGTTTTTATCATAAATGGGTGTTGGATTTTGTCGAAAGCTTTCTCTGCATCTATTGAGGTGATCATATGGTTTTTCTCCTTCAATTTGTTAATATGGTGTATCACGTTGATTGATTTGCATATATTGAAGAATCCTTGCATTCCTGGAATAAACCCCACTTGATCATGGTGTATGATCCTTTTAATGTGCTGTTGAATTCTGTTTGCTAGTATTTTGTTGAGGATATTTGCATCTATGTTCATCAGTGATATTGGCCTGTAGTTTTCTTTCTTTGTGACATCCTTGTCTGGTTTTGCTATCAGGGTGATGGTGGCCTTGTAGAATGAGCATGGGAGTGTTCCTCCCTCTGCTATATTTTGGAAGAGTTTGAGGAAGATAGGTGTTAGCTCTTCTCTAAATGTTTGACAGAATTTGCCTGTGAAGCCATCTGGTCCGGGGCTTTTGTTTGTTGGAAGATTTTTAACCATACCTTCAATTTCAGTGCTTTTGATTGGTCTTTTCATATTTTCTATTTCTTCCTGATTCAGTCTTGGCAGGTTGTGCATTTCTAAGAATTTGTCCATTTCTTCCAGGTTGTCCATTTTATTGGCATAGAGTTGCTTGTAGTAATCTCTCATGATCTTTTGTATTTCTGCAGTGTCAGTTGTTACTTCTCCTTTTTCATTTCTAATTCTATTGTTTTGTCTTCTCCCTTTTTTTCTTGATGAGTCTGGTTAATGGTTTATCAATTTTGTTTATCTTCTCAAAGAACCAGCTTTTAGATTTGTTAATCTTTGCTATCGTTTCCTTCATTTCTTTTCATTTATTTCTGATCTGATCTTTATGATTTCTTTCCTTCTGCTAACTTTGGGGTTCGTTTGTTCTTCTTTCTCTAATTGCTTTACGTGCAAGCTTAGGTTCTTTATTCGAGATGTTTCTTGTTTCTTAAGGTAGGATTGTATTGCTATAAACTTCACTCTTAGAACTGCTTTTGCGGCATCCCATAGGTTTTGGGTCTTTGTGTCACCATTGTCATTTGTTTCTAGGTATTTTTTGATTTCCTCTTTGATTTCTTCAGTGATCACTTCGTTATTAAGTAGTGTATTGTTTAGCCTCCATGTGTTTGTATTTTTTACAGATCTTTTCCTGTAATTGATATGTAGTCTCATAGCACTGTGGTCGGAAATGATACTTGATACAATTTCGATTTTCTTAAATTTACCAAGGCTTGATTTGTGACCCAAGATATGATCTCTCCTGGAGAATGTTCCATGAGCATTTGAGAAAAATGTGTATTCTGTTGTTTTTGGATGGAATGTCCTATAAATATCAATTAAGTCCATCTTGTTTAATGTATCATTTAAAGCTTGTGTTTCCTTATTTATTTTCATTTTGGATGATCTGTCCATTGGTGAAAGTGGGGTGTTAAAGTCCCCTATTATGACTGTGTTACTGTTGATTTCCCCTTTTATGGCTGTTAGTATTTGCCTTATGTATTGAGGTGCTCCTATGTTGGGTGCATAAATATTTACAATTGTTATATCTTCTTCTTGGATCTATCCCTTGATCACTATGTAGTGTCCTTCTTTGTCACTTCTAATAGTCTTTATTTTAAAGTCTATTTTGTCTGATATGAGAATTGCTACTCCAGCTTTCTTTTGGTTTCCATTTGCATGGAATATCTTTTTCCATCCTCTTACTTTCAGTCTGTATGTGTCTCTAGGTCTGAAGTGGGTCTCTTGTAGACAGCATATATATGGGTCTTGTTTTTGTATCCATTCAGCCAGTCTGTGTCTTTTGGCGGGAGTATTTAGTCCATTTACATTTAAGGTAATTATCGATATGTATGTTCCTATTCCCATTTTCTTAATTGTTTTGGGTTCGTTATTGTAGGTCTTTTCCTTCTCTTGTGTTTCTTGCCTAGAGAAGTTCCTTTAGCATTTGTTGTAAAGCTTTTTTGGTGGTGCTGAACTCTCTCAGCTTTTGCTTGTCTGTAAAGTTTTTAATTTCTCCATCTAATCTGAATGAGATCCTTGCTGGGTAGAGTAATCTTGGTTGCAGGTTTTTCTCCTTCATCACTTTAAATATGTCCTGCCAGTCCCTTCTGGCTTGCAAAGTTTCTGCTGAAAGATCAGCTGTTAACCTTATGGGGATTCCCTTGTGTGTTATTTGTTGTTTTTCCCTTGCTGCTTTTAATATGTCTTCTTTGTATTTAATTTTTGACAGTTTGATTAATATGTGTCTTGGCGGATTTCTCCTTGGATTTATCTGTATGGGACTCTGTGCTTCCTGGACTTGATTAACTATTTCCTTTCCCATATTAGGGAAGTTTTCAACTATAATCTCTTCAAATATTTTCTCAGTCCCTTTCTTTTTCTCTTCTTCTTCTGGAACCCCTATAATTCGAATGTTGGTACGTTTAATGTTGTCCCAGAGGTCTCTGAGACTGTCCTTAGTTCTTTTCATTCTTTTTTCTTTATTCTTCTCTGCAGTAGTTATTTCCACTATTTTATCTTCCAGGTCACTTATCCGTTCTTCTGCCTCAGTTATTCTGCTATTGATCCCATCTAGAGTATTTTTAATTTCATTTCATCTTTAGTTCTTCTAGGTCCTTGTTAAATGTTTCTTGCATTTTGTCTATTGTATTTCTAAGATTTTGGATCATCTTTACTATCATTATTCTGAATTCTTTTTAAGGTAGACTGCCTATTTCCTCTTATTTGTTAGGTCCGGTGGGTTTTTATCTTGCTCCTTCATCTGCTGTGTGTTTTTCTGTCTTCTCATTTTGCTTATCTTACTGTGTTTGGGGTCTCCTTTTCATAGGCTGCAGGTTCGTACTTCCCGTTGTTTTTGGTGACTGTCCCCAGTGACTAATGTTGGTTCAGTGGGTTGTGTAGGCTTCCTGGTGGAGGGGACTAGTGCCTGTGTTCTGGTGGATGAGGCTGGATCTTGTCTTTCTGCTGGGCAGGTCCTTGTCTGGTGGTGTGTTTTGGGGTGTCTGTGGACTTATGATTTTAGGCAGCCTCTCTGCTAATGGGTGGGGTTGTGTTCCTGTCTTGCTAGTTGTTTGGCATAGGGTGTCCAGCACTGTAGCTTGCTGGTCGTTGAGTGAAGCTGAGTGCTGGTGTTGAGATGGAGATCTCTGGTAGATTTTCGCCATTTGATATTATGTGGACCTTGGAGGTCTCTTGTGGACCAGTGCCCTGAAGTTGGCTCTCCCACCTCAGAGGCACAGAACTGCCTTCTGGCTGCAGCACCAAGAGCCTTTCATCCACACGGCTCAGAATAAAAGGGAGAAAAAGTTGAAAGAAAGAAAGAAAGAAAGAAAGAAAGAAAGAAAGAAAGAAAGAAAGGGGGAAAGAAAGGAGGGTGGGAGGAAGGAAGGAGGGAAGGAAGGAAAGAAAGAAAGAAGATAAAATAAAATAAAGTGAGATAAAATAAAATAAAGTTATTAAAATAAAAAATATTTATTAAGAAAAAAAATTTTTTTTAAAGGAAAAAAAAATGGATTGGTAGAACCCTAGGACAAATGGTGAAAGCAGAGCTATACAAAGTCTCACACAGAAGCATACACATACACATTCACAAAAAAATGGAAAAGGGGAAAAAATAATAAATGTTGCTCTCAAAGTCCACCTCCTCAATTTGGGATTATTCGTTGTCTATTCAGGTATTCCACAGATGCAGGGTACATCAAATTGATTGTGGAGCTTCAATCTGCTGCTTCTGGGGCTGCTGGGAGAGATTTCCCTTTTTCTTCTTTGTTCTCACAGCTCCTGGGGCTCAGCTTTGGATTTGGCCCCGCCTCTGTGTGTAGGTCCCTGGAGGGCGTCTGTTCTTCTCTCAGACAGGACGGGGTTAAAGGAGCAGCTGCTTCGGGGACTCTGGCTCACTCAGGCTGGGGTGAGGGAGAGGCACGGAGTGCAGGGCGAGCCTGCGGCAGCAGAGGCCGTCATGACGTTACACCAGCCTGAGGCGTGCCCTGCGTTCTCCCAGAGTAAGTTGTCCCTGGATCCCGGGACCCTGGCAGTGGTGGGCTGCGCAGGCTCCCCGGAGGGGGGGTGTGGAGAGTGACCTGTGCTGGCGCATAGGGTTCTTGGAGGTGGCAGCAGCAGCCTTAGCGTCTCATGCCTGTCTCTGGGGTGCGCGCTGTTAGCTGTGGCTTGCGCCCGTCTCTGGAGCTCCTTTAAGCAGCGCTCTTAATCCCCTCTCCTCGTGCACCAGGAAACAAAGAGGGAAGAAAAAGTCTCTTGCCTCTTCGGCAGGTCCAGACTTTTCCCCAGACTCCCTCCCGGCTAGCCGTGGTGCACTAACCCCCTGCAGGCTGTGTTCACGCCACCATCCCGAGTCCTCTCCCTGCGCTCCGACCAAAGCCCGAGCCTCAGCTCCCAGCCCTGCCCGTCCCGGCGGGTGAGCTGACAAGCCTCTCGGGCTGGTGAGTGCCGGTTGCCACCGATCCTCTGTGCAGGAATCTCACCGCTTTGTCCTTTGCACCCCTGTTGCTGTGCTCTCCTCCGCGGCTCCGAAGCTTCCCCCCTGCCACCTGCAGTCTCCGCCCGCGAAGGGGCCTCCTAGTGTGTGGAAACCTTTCCTGCTTCACAGCTCCCTTCCATTAGTGCAGGTCCCGTCCCTATTCTTTTGTCTGTGTTTATTCTTTTTTCTTTTGCTCTACCCAGGTACGTGGGACTTTCTTGCCTTTTGGGAGGTCTGAGGTCTTCTGCCAGCATTCAGTAGGTGTTCTGTAGGAGTTGTTCCACGTGTAGATGTATTACTGGTGTATCTGTGGGGAGGAACGTGATCTCCACGTCTTACTCTTCCGCCATCTTCAGGCAAAATTTTCACCTCTATTTTTCTTCCGTTTCCTCTAAGATGGCTAAATCTTGCCTGCTTTAAATGACTGTGGCAGCAGTATTCTTGGTCACCTGTTGTAAAAGAAGTGCTGTCTTCCCACTGCCTAGCAGGTCTTAGTGAGGGTAACATTTAACCAAGGAAGCTGCAACAGGAGCCCGGGAAAACTTGAACATGCCGTTGAATTCTAGGCCAGAAAGGTTGGATTCAACTTGTTCGCCCCTAAGCCCCAGAAAAAACCACTAATATATCACAGAATATACATTCTTCAGGAAACATCAAGAGAAGGAGTCATTTCCCCACTCTTCCATGTGTGTAATTGTATATTTTAATGTAGCTATTCATGCTGCAAGTAATTGTATAAATATTTGCTTTGCAGAGCCATTTTATTTACATGCAACATTTAAAAATTCTCTTTATTTTACTATTAGGAAACACATATGAAGAAAAACTTTTTCAGTGCCCATCTGCTCATTTTTTCATCTAATGTAAGAATTCCCCGTTATGACAATCTGTTCCTTAACAGCCAGATATTCTAACATAAAAAGAGACACAAAAACATTACCCATAACTTTGGAGACATACCTCCAGATTATTGGACTCTCTCTCTTTTCGATATTGTCACACTTGCTCAGTTGATGACTATTTTAATAATTGTAAGATACAACTCCAAGTTAAAGATGTTCATCATTATAATGAAGATAAAACAGTAGAAAATAAAGTTATTTTCTGCAAAGCAATATAGCTAAATTTGAAGTGTTATCAGTGGAGCAAAAACTATTTCTAATAAAAAGGAATTAGCTATAATTAACTTAAATCACATTCTATTTCTTGTTTGCCTACACCTCGATGTACTAATGCATGGTGATGTGGTGCCCAATACATACGGTTGCCCTGGAATGCTGTTCCCGCTCTCTGTTTTCCTCCTCTAGTTCCTTTTCATCATATAGCAGATTTCTGTGCCTTGGCCCAGGTTCACAGTCTTTGCCTCTTGCCTTGCACTTGTACCATTACCCTATCCCTGGAGGATACAGACTGCACCTCGTTCACTTTTTATTCCTCTTGCTCTTCATTTGATGTATTTGCCTCAGATTTCCAACTTGCTTTTAGCTGTCTAAAATTTGACCCGAACTGTCTAAAAATAGTCCTGCCTGCTTTAGACCTCTTTTGAATTTGCAGCCTTCATTTTAAACTTGACCACATAACTACCATCTTCTGTCAACACCACAGCAGGCTGCATCCCTCTGCTTTAGACCAGTGTTTTTCACATTATGTGTCACAACCCATTAGTGAGTTTTCAAGCCAATTTAGTGGGTTGTGATAACTTTAAAAAATGAAATAGAAGAAAATAGAAATGGTCTGTTTTGTTGTTGAAATGTGTATATGTGCTGGCTTATGATATAAAATATATTCCTACCGGTGCTGTTGGTCTACAAAGTTGGAAAATATTGCTTTCAATGGGCACTGTGATTTCAGATTGCCTACAGATGCCCAATAATCACTTCCACCTACCCTGCTTCTCACTTCTGCTCTTGGTATATTCTTAGATCTTCCTGACATGACAATTTGTTCCACATTTAAGATTATCTTTGGACTCTAACCCATATTTTCATTCATCTTAGATAAATGTACCGTATAAGGTTGTCAGATTTAACAAATACAGGATGCCCAGTTATATTTGAATTTCAGATAAATGATAATTTTTAATATAAGTTATTCCCAATATCACATGTTTATCTGGAATTCACATTTAATGTGTGTGCTGGATTTTATCTAGGACCCTTAATACTCTTCAAAAAGCAACCCAAGATATTTCAGACTGGGCTAGGCCACCCCCTTCCCCCTTAACTAAATGAAAAAGACAAGAGGAGCTGATGAATGAGTGTGATGATTGAATATATAGAAAGTACTCAGAGAAGAATGAAGGTAAATAATAGACAGTGATATGAACTGAAAATAGCATGTTGGAGTAGGTGATAACAATACCAGAGTGCAACAAAATAAGTAATACTTTGGAATTGTTAGGAGCCCAACTAAAACGTGAGAATCTGCCACCAGGGGGGCAGTGGCACGTTTGGAGCTGAAGAGCAAATCTGGCGGCATCCTAGTTTCAGTATTGGAGATATTGTTAAGGTACAGGAATTCATTTGGTTATTTATCAGGTGTTTAGAGGTCAAACAGATACAATTAAACAGGAAGTGTTTTTGAAATAGTAGTTAGGATTTGGAAGCAAAAATTGTTGAGGGTCAGAGTAAATACAAATTTGATTAGGCAGGCCAAATGTCTGGCTTTTTGTTTAATTGATTATTGCTGTGAATACACTTTTTAACCTAAGAGTGTTTATGCTGAGTCCTGATCAAAGCATTTTTCGGAATCTCTTCAAAATTAACCAAACAATTACCAACAGGTGATTCCAATAATTTGGTATAGCCGAGCACATTAGTGGTGTAGAACCATATCTCACAGTATTCAGGGATAATTATAATGCCTGTACACTTAATAGATATTTGTTCAGTAAATAAATGTTTAGATGAAAAATGTCTTCATCTGTGTAAGACTGTTTCCATGTGCAACTCCCCAGATTAATAAATTCCTCTGTAGAAGTATAATGATGTTCGCTGCTTACCTTTTCTCACGCATGCAATGGGTAAAAGAGAATCCATATAAATATAAGAGAAAGCCATTGGCTGGAATTTTCAGTTTTGTAACACATCTATAAAAATATCTGGGCCAAATGTTATAGTGTTTGTAAAGCTTTATATGTATATGATATGGGTGTGTGTGTGTGTGTGTATATATATATATATATATATATATATATATATGTATTTTTTTTCCTAATTCCCTCTCTTCAGATGTATTCAAAAATATACAATGTATAAACCAGGTAAAGACATAGTGGCCCTTGTTGAACTGGAGATAGTGCCCATAAACAAGACTTCCCTTCCTTAGATAGGGGTCTCTCTGGACTACGGTGTCTTTGTGAATCAGGACATATGAGGTCTTTAATAGTGTTTGGATTTATAGGTTCTGTTCAATTACATTTTAATTTTATTAGTTTTTGTTTGGTTTTTGGGTTTTTTTTTTTTTTTTTTTTTCGCGGTACTTGGGGCTCTCACTGTTGTGGCCTCTCCCGTGGCGGAGCAAGGCTCCGGATGCGCAGGCTCAGCGGCCACGGCTCACGGGCCCAACCGCTCCGTGGCATGTGGGATCTCCCCGGACCGGGGCACGAACCCGTGTCCCCTGCATCGGCAGGCGGACTCTCAACCACTGCGCCACCAGGGAAGCCCCTATTTTAATTTTATTAGTTTTTAAAAATAAATTTTCTACAGCTTCATTATCCAGTTATGTACATTGCAGGTGGTTTGTGATAGTATATCACAGTATTAAATATTAAATATCACAATAGCGATATGATAAACAAATTTCATTAGGAGACTATTTCTTTATTCATAATTTCAAGAGTTTCACAAGGGAAAATGTTAAAAATTTGGCCCTAAAGGCAAATTCTTCCATGAGTGTACTGCATGATATTTGGCAAAAAAAAAAAAAAAAAGTTTTAATGTTATTATTCCAGTGAAATAAAGGTGTTATTTCTATTTTCTAAATTCATTTTATAGAGCAAAGTTGGAGAAGGTAACTTAAAAAGTAGTGTGATTAGACCAACTTTATTTTGCTCTAAAGCTCGGTGTCTGCAATGGAGCACACTATAGACAGAGGCATCAAGCTGTGGAGGAATGTTACTTATAATGAAATTCAGCACTTGCCTGCTGCTTTTCCAAATTACTAATATTTAGTAACATTAATTATGATTTTTCCTTTTGCTAAGACCTTAGGGAACTTAGGACAAAATGGTGTGATTTTGGTTGATAAATCTTTTGATTTTAGCTTTTTCTGCTTTGCTAATGCTCATGATTTACCCATGTCATGTGATGTCTCTATTTCAGCTCATGTGTTAGGTTCAAATCTTAACGCAACAATAACTTCTCTACTGGTGAATTTCTTTGAACAATTAGAAGTCTTTTTCCTTTAGAAATAGTTTACTTACACTCCTTCTGCATTTAGTTCCTGGTTGTTACAGTGTTATTGCAAAGCCATTACTATATTCATTTTTTTAAATTAATTTTTATTGGAGTATAGTTGCTTTACAATGTTGTGTTAGTTTCTACTGTACAGCAAAATGAATCAGCCATACAAATACATACATCCCCTTTTGGATTTTCTTCCCATTCATGTCACTGCAGTGCATTAAGTAACGTTCCTTGTGCTATACAGTAGGTGGTTCTCATTAGTTATCTATTTTATACATAGTAGTGTATGTATGTCAATCCCAATCTCCTAATTCATCCCACTCCCCCCTTCCCCCTTGGTATCCATACATTTGTTCTCTACGTCTGTGTCTCTATTTATGCTTTGCAAATGGGATCATCTATACCATTTTTCTAGATTCCACACATATGTGTTAATATACGATATTGGTTTTTCTCTTTCTGACTTACTTTACTCTGTATGACAGTCTCTAGGTCCATCCACGTCTCTACAAATGACTCAATTTTGTTCCTTTTTATGGCTGAGTAATAGTCCATTGTATATGTGTACCACATCTTCTTTATCCATTCCTGTGTCGATGGACACTTAGGTTGTTTCCATGTCCTGGCTATTGTTAATAGAGCTACTGTGAACATTGGGGTGCATGTATCTTTTTGAATTATGGTTTTCTCTGGGTATATCCCCAGTAGTGGGATTGCTGGGTCATATGGTAGTTTTATTTTTAGTTTTTTAGGAACCCCCTACTGTTTTCCATAGTGGCTGTATCAATTTACACTCCCACCAACGGTGCACGAGGGTTCCCTTTTCTCCACACCTTCTTCAGCATTAGACAACCCTCAGATTGGGAGAAAATATTTGCAAATGAAGCAACTGACAAAGGATTAATTTCCAAAATATACAAGGAGCTCATGCAGCTCAATATCAAGAAAACAAACAACCCAGTCAAAAAATGGGTGGAAGACCTAAATAGACATTTCTCCAAAGAAGATATACAGGTGACCAACAAACACATGAAAAGATGTTCAACGTCACTAATCGTTAGAGAAATGCAAATCAAAACTACAATGAGGTATCGCTTCATACCAGTCAGAATGGCCATCATCACAGCCATTACTTTAGCAGTCAGTTCTGCTGGAACAAGACAGATGGTCAGTTAATTTCCTCCAGGTGGAGTTCTGTATTGTAACTGCACAGTCTGATGTGCTTCCTGTGGAACTCTGTAACCTGAGACAAGGTACAGGGCCCTTGACTGGCCTTGTATTCAAAAGGGTCACATCAAACCAGTCAGAGCATTTTATACTTACAAAGAATCTCACACCAGGGAACATTATAAACATTTTAGTATAATTAACCTATGCTGTAAGGTTAATATTCCCACTTTTTATGGATGAGACAGTCTCTTTCAGTTTTAATACTGATGACCAGGAGAGGCTATAAAATATGGTGATTAAAAGTGAATAAAAGATAGGCTCTGAAACCAGATTATCACATGAGTCCTGTCTCTTCTCCTTGTTTGACAAATTATACAACCTCTCTGAAGCTTAGTTTCCTCATCTGTTAAACAGAGATTATGATGGTGATGATAGTAATCTATTCTGGGACTGATGTGAGGATTAAATGATAAAATCCATATAAAATTCTTACTTGGCATAATTATTATTAAGCACTCAATCAATGGGAAACAAACACACGTATACTCTTTTAGGAAGCATTTCCTTTTGTGTAAAACAGCCAAAGCAAGTAATAGTTGTCATACAGTTAATGAGAATCCTAATTTAGAGAATTGTCAATTTTCTACCATTTCAGGAGCCAGAGAATAGCAGGTTTATGGACAAGCTGAGTCAATTTTGAGGGCCTTCCTATTGAAAATGTTCAGAAGTTAAACACTTTTAAAATTAGAGGGGAAGAATGCTTGGGACTGAGGAAGTGGGACAGGACAAACAGTCCTGTTTCAAAATTTTTGTCTGTTATCAATTTTGCTCATAATTTATAAAACCTAATGGCTCAAGTTAGTAAGATACACTTGCATCATGTAATTGTGACGTACAGTCTGGCAATGTACAGCAAAGGAACAATTTGTTATTAAATTATTTTGGTTAATTAATTTTTAAACTTTTTTCTAATTTTATATTGCTTCATATGTTCAGATCCAAGTAAGAAAGGAGACATTTCTGGAGATAAAACTGTGCTATTCAAAAGTAAATGTAAGAAAACTTTAGGAATTATATATATTATCGAATTTATAAGATGAGATTTGCAAACTAACTTGACTGCGATTGATTTTTAAAATATCAGTTCTTTTGAATAAGTTACAGTTTTACCTTAACCACGCTGTTGAGGGGAAGGTGAGTGGCACTTGAGAACTGCCAGAATTTGGTTTTATAAACGTAGTGTTTAAAAAGGTACTGTTTCTTCTTCCTTCAGAAGACAGGGACATGGCAAGGTAAAAATGCTCATCCTCCTTTCAACTATAATATTTGTCAGTAAACTTTTCAGAAATATATTCCCATTAGTTTTTAAATTTTTTTATTTTAACCTACAAGTGCAAGATCAATAGCAGTGCTCCTTATGGGATTTAATCATGATACCCTCTTCAGGTGCATAGGTTTATCATTAGATCACTAACATCATACTATCTTTGCTCTAGATGCTGATTTGACTTAGTCCATCAAAAGATGCTGCAGTTCAATTATTTTTATGAAGAAGTATTACCATATTATTTAATTGGAGAGGTGATTTCTACTTCTAATTTAGGATGATAATGCAATTTATTATTTCTGCATTACTGATGAATTCCAGTCTTAACAGACTTAGAATGTAATATTTTCATTGAAAACAGTATCAATGTTGTCTAATACACAGTTGAATTAAGGTCTTTAGAAATGATAAGCAATGAAAAAATTGTGTTGTCCTACAGCATTTCCACCCCTCAACCACAGCTAATTCAAAGTTAAAAAATAGCAACAACAACAAATCTTCAGCCACAACTCAAGTTTAAGGAATATTTAAAATAGATAACCAACAAGGACCTACTGTATAACACAGGGAACTCTGCTCAATATTCTGAAATAACCTAAATGGGAAAAGAATTTGGAAAAGAATAGAAAAAATAAATTAATTTTAAAACTTAATATGTGTATCATATAGAGCTTTGTAGCTATAATACTTATTATAATAAAAAATAACAGTGATAGCAGAAAAAGAAGTTCCCAAGTCCTGACTTTGGTAACACTTTGATACTTTGGTTTTTTTTTTTTTTTTGAAATACCAAAGTTTTAAAAAATCTATTTTGATGTTCCTGCTTTCCTTGGATCCTATGCATTTGTCTAATCTGTCTGTTGGATGAACCCATCATGGTCCCTTCAATGTATAGAAACAGACCAGGATTTGAGAGTTCCAGGTTCAATTTCCAGCTCTTTGCTTTGCCCTCTATTGTGTAACAATGGCGATTCATTTAACCTCTTTATACCAGTGGATCACATTGTCAAAAAATTACTGTAAAATCTATTTTAGCCACTGTCTAAAATAATGGATGCAAGCCCCGATGAAAACTATTATATAAATCTAAGAAAACAAGTCTGGATTCCTAGAAAATAACATTTCTAGGAAAGGGATGCCTCACAATTATTTACATGATAAATAATGTGAGATCGTTGGTTTATAAGATTCAATATGGCTATGTTCTAGTCCTTCCTTTGGATGTTTATTTCTGTTACAGGCAATATATGTGACTTGTCCCATGGCAGTTGTTTTTTGTTTGTTTGTTTTAGTGTTTAATTCAGAAGGAGTGAGACTAATATCCATTCATGTGATGTTTTGTTTCGTATTACTCACAAGATGCAGCATTTCTGTGTTGATAAACCAATTCTAAGGAAATACTCTCTATCTTTCCCAAATATAAAGATGTTTCTAAGAATGCATTTTTCAAGTGAATATTATCCTCACTAGTGTTCTAGAAATGTTCTGTACTGTATATTCAAAGGCCGATTTCTGTCTTAGAAACAAACAAGTGTTTAGATTTGAAAAGTGGGTCAAGGAAATAGACATTTATGAATGACTATAGCATTTTATATCATTAATTATAGTGTTAGTAGAACGGTGTTTCAAGTATCTGAATCAAAATGTTTTGCAATTTCTGTCCCTTCTATATTTTATTTGCACCTGCTTTTACATGTTGTATGAAGAATGTTAGGACTTTGATGAATAGACAGCCTAGAAGAACTGTCCCTGATTTTATCACCGTTTATGAACATCTATTTAAAGTTGATTTAGCATTTCAGACACTCACAGAAACAGACCCTTTCATTAGAGCAAGAGCCATAGGAGCATTTAGCTCAGGCCTCAAGTTCAAGAGTCTTCATGTAGGCTTTCTGTATAATCTCTGAATGGGGTCATGGAAGGATATTGACAGGACCACCACAGTATTTCATTATGGGCTTTAATTGTGAAATGCAATTATTCAAATGCACCATAATTTTAGAACTTTTAAAGGACATCTTATTGTTTAAAAATGTTCTGAGAACTTCAGCAGTGAAGGTTGCCCAGGACCCTTAATTTCAAAGAGGCTGCAGAGGAAAGAGCCTAGATAAAGAAAAAGGAATCATTTTCCCTCTTCACCTCCATGGCAGGAAAACTATTGTTTCAGAAATGAGTGTGAGACTTTCTGAGGGTCTCTTCTCCCTGTGCCTAGGAATACTCTGAGATCCTTGGGCCCCAATGAACATGAGGTGGGATAGAAAAGATCTGATGAGAGTGGGGTATCTCAGCAGGTCTCCCTATAAGTGGGTTCTGAACACCAAGAAAGTACCCCCAAATAAGGGATTTTATCCACTTATATAACATATAGTGCCCAGAATAACACCACAGAGAACAATGTGATATAATACTTACTGAAAAATCTTTTCTAAGATACAAGGTGGGACTTTATATATTTCATTCACACATGTACACATAGCATATTTATCCACTTATATTTGTGGTCAATACAAGTACCTGTTTTTCAGAGTAAAAGTGTAAAGGAAATATAATATGATTAATGATTCCAAGAAAAAATTGATTTGGAGCTAAGTAGTGCTAGGACAAATAATACAATTGAGTCAGGTCAATGATAAAGCTCTCTAGAAGGGATTTCTACATAAGTGCTTTATTAGCACTGAGAAAAGGGCAGATTGTGGAGAGCATCAGGACCGTCGAAGCAAATGCAGCATCTCTTTAACTCCACCAGTTGGCCATTTTTTTTCAATTGAAGGTTTCTCTTTTATTTAAGGAGAGAAGAGCCTTAATAGAAATCCTCTATGAAAATCAATGGAGCATTCTTCTCAAATACTGTTTGTTAATGAATTTACTGGTCAGCTCTATTAGTTCCCATGGATTATAATTCCATGTGAGTTAAAATATGAAGTATCAGACTGGGCATGAATCAGAGACTTAACTTCTGAATAATTGTAAAAAAGGTTTTCAGAGAGTCGGAAAAAATGATCTCTAATCAGATAAATAAATCAGATTCAAGTGTTAGTTCCCTCTGTAAAAATAGATGAATAGGAATCAAATTTGTGTGTGTGTGTGTGTGTGTGCCTGTGTGAAGAGACAAAGAGAGTGACCGAGAATGAGTGAACATTTATATTGCATTTATGTATTTCTTTATTCAATAGCTTATATAAAATATTTTGATGAAATACTTTCAAATTGCTCTGCTTCTTTTCTCCTGCAATTCCTTGTATAGTACAAGGAAGTTTGTTTTTTTTTAAACTGGACAACACCTTAATTTACAAATGATAGTTATATTAAACATCAGTTTCATATTCCAATCCCAGTAGAGTCGACTGTGGATTACCTGTGTACGAATCATCCATGGCAGATTTTTAACTGTAGACTTGTTCCTTCTCTTTGACATTCTTACGGCTTCTTTTCCCTGAGAGTCAAAGAGATAGACTAAGCGATGTGAACTGATTTTCACATGAAAATCAGGGAAAAATATGCTTTACAATGTTGGATTTTAATATGTGAGGTTTCCTCGATGCTGTGCTCCGGCAAAAGTTAACCCCATCACCATTAATGGAATTGGCGCAGATTTGCACTCAATTATATGCAAGGTGCATATTTTCCTTCCTTCTACAAGCTTAAAATACATCAACGTTCATAGCAGCTCTGCATGCACCTGAGGAATCGTCTATGGCAATTATGTCTGATTTACAACTCATTTATTCCTTTTGCTTACCTCATATTTCATGGACCAGTGTCAGTGACAGTATGGTGGAAAACTAATGCCCTGCATCAGACTTCTTAGCGGCACCGTCAGCTTTTATTTAGAGATGTTTAACAATCTGTCAGTTTCACTTTAGAAATCTTTGCTTTCTTGAGAGAAATACCTTGGTTTTTGAGAAGGTAATATTTAAAGAATCACTGACAAGAGTATTGATTTCTAACTTGATTCTGGATCATGGTTCTGAAAAGAGAAGCTCTGTATAGGGCACTGGAAAAGCTGGCTCTGACAATCAATGTGAACTATTGTGGACATAAATTATGAAAAACTGACATAAAATAGCAACTGAAATAGGTGGCCAGAATGCATTCCAAGTGTGTCATTTTCTGTGGAAGGGATGATTCACTGCAGTAAATAGATACATGAGTTCTGTTCAGATTATTTTTTATCTTTCCTTAAAGTACTTTGAAAAGCAATAATGAAGAAATGCTTATTACTGCAAAATCCAAAGTTTACTGTTTCACCTTGGGGCTAAATTTTTTAAAATATATGTAAAATTGGATAAAATTTTAATGGTGCTAGCAATAAGTTTAATTGCCAAAACAATCGTGGACAAATTTTAATGAGGAAAATTCACTAGAGTAGCTGTACACTGGGATTATTTTTCCTAAAAGAAATATAAACAGTTCTCCATCCAGATGTGGTTGAATTTTTTCCTCCACATTGCATTATTAGCAATTATTAAGAGACATGCAATCAAGTTGGATAGATATTTCTTGAAATGATGCATGATATGCAGTGCATGCTTTCATTGTGCTTCCTGCCATTATGGAATAATGCGTCTTATTTGGAAATACAATGATCACTTCTGTTGAATCATGCCCAGTCAGCTTATATAATAACACCTCTATTTTGTGAATCATTTCAGATTTCAGAGAGCTATGCCTTCCTACCAAGAGAAGCGGTGACACGGTTTCTAATGAGCTGCTCAGAGTGCCAGAAAAGAATGCATTTAAACCCAGATGGAACAGATCATAAAGGTAGCCGCAGTGTCAAATAGTGAGATTTCAAGTAATTTTATTCATAATGGCAATTTATATCCCACATTTTTATAAGAATGTGGTAGACAGAAACAGTTTAACAAGTCAGATCGTCTCATGTATTCAAGCAGGAGACAGTGAATGTTGAAGATTCACTACAAAGCAATTCAGTGTCCTTTCTCAGAAGAAAAGCAGTTTTGACTGTAGCAAATAACTTTTTTCCTATAATAATATTTAATTTTCATTTATTGTGTGTATTTCATGGTATTTCAGATATTTTCAGCAAGGAAATTGATGTTCCATCTGTGTTCTTTTAAATCTACCAATTTCTTATTTCTGAAAGTAATGAATAGTATGGAGTTGCTTCACCGAAAATTTTTACAGAAAAGTTATAGTTTGGCTTTGGCTTTCATTAAAAATTATTTGGATTATTTTCCTAATGTATGAGTTTCTCTCAGAGATTAATCTCAAAGATACATTTAGGCTAGCCTATTCCCTTGTGTTGGAGAATGGGTGGAACAGCAAAAAATAAAAAGTAAATTTCCTCTTGTGGTCAAGTAGTCCGTGTAGAAAGCAAATCTGGGGACTTCCCTGACAGTCTAGTGGTTAAGACTCACTGCAGGGGGCACGGGTTTGATCCCTGGTCAGGGAACTAAGATCCCTCATGCCACACGGCACAACCAAAGAAAAAAAAAGTAAGTGTGCAGCAAAGGAGAAAAATACAAAAATACCAATAATTTTGTTTAATCACTCTATTAGTGTCACTCATTGTTATCCAGGATATCAAAAATCTCCCCTTGTAGTTAGAAATAACAGATTTATCCATAGTGCTAATTTGTCCCAAAACACCTTTGTTGAATCTTACCAGTTATTTATTTTTTCTACGATCCATCTCTGATGTTACCAATCTCCTAAACACTTGGTATCTAGAATCTTATTTCAATTTGAACAAATTGGATCATTCTGAAATTACAGGTAGAATGCAGTATCACTTTCATTACCCATTAAAAATGTTTTATTCCAGATAATGGAAAACCTCCCACTTTGGTGACCAGCATGATTGACTACAACATGCCAATTACCATGGCCTACATGAAGCACATGAAACTGCAGCTGCTAAACTCACAGCAAGACGAGGTAAAATGGAAACATCTACACTTATATCACGACTCAGAATGAGGTTTGATAACCATGACTGTTGTGTTAAGCAGGACGGCACTTTGAAGATGGTAATTTATTTATTTTTAATGAAAAGAGTGTCACTAGGACTGCACAGATAGAGAAATATGCAGAAATTTCTAGTGCTCAACAGACATACCCTATCTTACCACTTCTGCCTTAGTGCTGTGTGGGAATTCGCTCATTCCCCAGAAAGATTCATTTTCCTTAGTAGCCCACCATCGAGCTAAACCTAGGTAAAGTGCTAGAAAGTTCAGGGGAAAGTTTTCCAAATAAGTCTGTATCTAGGGAAGTTTTAGTACTAAGGCTATTTTACCTGGAAATCAGAAAGTTCAATTTCATAGGTATTTCAAATATAACCATTTCCCCACCATCCAAATCTTGTGTATATTTTAAAGTTGTTTTTCAGTTAATCATTATCCTAAGTATTTGTTTGTCTACTTCTCTGCATTTTCTACAATTTGTGGTGATTCTTCTTAACTAGAGATTTGTTTGATGTTTCAAATTATTTAATTTGTATAGTAAGAGGCTAGCAATGTGCTTGTTGGCGTGTATTAGATACTAAATGCATATTTGTTAAATATTCTTCCCTAAAATATTAATTAACTCACAGTTTGGTTGAAGTATCTCAAAGGCAGGGACTAAGTTATATATATATATACCCTGTGTATATTCCCCAAAACACTTATAACAATATGGGCTTAGTAAATCCTTGTTAACTAGTTAGTAGCCATTAATTAATATACACATTCAGAGTAACTATATTAGGGATAGTTTCTCAGGCTAATACATTCTCTCCTTTCTGAAATTTCTATAGAACAGGAAATGCGGTTAGGTATTTATTTTTAAATACAGCATTATTTGGTGAGATATATTTAAATTCTTTTTTTTTACATCTTTATTGGAGCATAATTGCTTTACAATGATGTGATAGTTTCTGCTTTATAACAAAGTGAATCAGTTATACATATACATAAGTTTCCATATCTCTTCCCTCTTGCGTCTCCCTCCCTCCCACCCTCCCTATCCCACCCCTCCAGGCAGTCACAAAGCACCGAGCTGATCTCCCTGTGCTATGCTGCCGCTTCCCACTAGCTATCTACCTTACGTTTGGTAGTGTATATATGTCCATGCCTCTCTCTCGCTTTGTCACAGCTTACCCTTCCCCCTCCCCATATCCTCAAGTCCATTCTCTAGTAGGTCTGTGTCTTTATTCCTGTCTTACCCATAGGTTCTTCATGACATTTTTTTTTCTTAAATTCCGTATATATGTTAGCATATGGTATTTGTCTTTCTCTTTCAGACTTACTTCACTCTGTATGACAGACTCTAGGTCTATCCACCTCATTACAAATAGCTCAATGTCATTTCTTTTTATGGCTGAGTAATATTCCATTGTATATATGTGCCACATCTTCTTTATCCATTCATCCGATGATGGACACTTAGGTTGTTTCCATCTCTGGGCTATTGTAAATAGAGCTGCAGTGAACATTTTGGTACATGACTCTTTTTGAATTATGGTTTTCTCAGGGTATATGCCCAGTAGTGGGATTGCTGGGTCATATCGTAGTTCTATTTTTAGTTTTTTAAGGAACCTCCATCCTGTTCTCCATAGTGGCTGTATCAATTTACATTCCCACCAACAGTGCAAGAGGGTTCCCTTTTCTCCACACCCTCTCCAGCATTTATTATTTCTAGATTTTTTGATGATGGCCATCTGACTGGTGTGAGATGATATCTCATTGTAGTTTTGATTTGCATTTCTCTAATGATTAATGATGTTGAGCATTCTTTCGTGTGTTTGTTGGCAGTCTGCATATCTTCTTTGGAGAAATGTCTATTTAGGTCTTCTGCCCATTTTTGGATTGGTTTGTTTGTTTTTTTGTTATTGAGCTGCATCATGTGCTTATAAATTTTGGAGATTAATCCTTTGTCAGTTGCTTCATTTGCAAATATTTTCTCCCATTCTGAGGGTTGTCTTTTGGTCTTGTTTATGGTTTTCTTTGCTGTGCAAAAGCTTTGAAGTTTCATTAGGTCCCATTTGTTTATTTTTGTTTTTATTTCCATTACTCTAGGAGGTGGGTCAGAAAGGATCTTGCTGTGATTTATGTCATAGAGTGTTCTGCCTATGTTTTCCTCTAAGAGTTTGATAGTTTCTGGCCTTACATTTAGGTCTTTAATCCATTTTGAGCTTATTTTTGTGTATGGTGTTAGGGAGTGATCTAATCTCATACTTTTACATGTACCTGTCCAGTTTTCCCAGCACCACTTATCGAAGAGGCTGTCCTTTCTCCACTGTAAATTCCTGGCTCCTTTATCAAAGATTAAATTCTTTTACAATTACTTTGTTAACTTTGTTCATAAAACACAAATCAATTTTTTTTTTTTTTTTTGCGGTACGCGGGCGTCTCACCGCTGAGGCCTCTCCCGCTGCGGAGCACAGGCTCTGGACGCGCAGGCTCAGCGGCCATGGCTCACAGGCCCAGCTTCTCTGCGGCGTGTGGGATCTTCCTGGACCAGGGCACAAACCCATGTCCCCTGCGTTGGCAGGTGGACTCTCAACCACTGCGCCACCAGAGAAGCCCAGAAATCAAATTTTTGATTTTCCTCTTTGTGTGAGCAGGTTTAATCTCAAATCTATGTTTATAAAATTGTTTTATCTCAAGATTTTATGAAAAGTACACTCTGTAAGAATATCTGTATTAGTGCAGTGGCAGTATCAGATTCCATATTATTAGATAGCTGTATATAAATGATTGAATAACTAGTAATAAGATCATTCAAAGACAGGAAAGACAATTAAGAAAATATTACTGTTTATCCATCCCTGAGAATAAAAATATTATTCCCATGAGTCATCACATAATTGAAAATCTTTTTTAAAAACTCAAAAACTAGTTAGAGCTGTCAAATTATTTGTAGGAAACTCATGTAGATATTGATCTGTTTATTTCTAGGCCAAAAAGTAAGATTAACTTTGTGCCAGCAGTAGGGTCCACATATGCTAAATCCTTCTGGCTTCTAAAAAATCCTAAGTGTTTCACATAAGAGAGACAGATCCTTTTAAATTATAACTGGGTTAGGAAAATAACTCTTATCTTTACATTTCAAAAATGCTAACTTGGGTGTACACTGTCTTAAAACTATTCATATAAATGATGAGTTAGATTATTTATGAAATTTTTGAAATTGTGATTATTGAAAGAAAGGAAGGTGGTTAAGTAACATAAGTCATGTTAAAATGGAAATCAAGTAAGATATTCCTTTGTGATGAGTTAAATTTTAATAAATGTTTATTCAATTACTTCAATCAATATTTATTGAGTACCTTCTCTGTAACTGTCACTCTTATAGGTAATGGAGATAAACAGTGAATAAATTGACAAAATTCTTGCCTTTATTAAGCTTATCTTCTAGTGGTGGTGGGAGAACAGACAATAAAGGATGAAATAATGAAATAATGAAAATATTTATATAGGACAATACTAAATGCTATTCAGAGAGATAAAGAAGGCCAAGAATGGGAATCCCTTTAAAATTACAAAATACTGTATCCAAAGTAAGGTCAGTTGACCTTCTTACAAACTGTTGATGAGAGTTTAAACCATAACAAACTTTCTGGGGGAGAGTTTGGCAATAATTATTTTAAAACTTTAAAAAGTTATTTATATGCTTTGACTAAAAATTTATACTAAGGAATTTGTTGCACAAAACAATTTAAGTGTTAGGATGTTTATTGTATTGCTAATAGTGATGGTTGGAAATATCCAACGGTGAGGAATGTTGAATCTGCACTGTCCAACATGGTAGCCACTAGACATACAGGGATATTTAAATTTAATAAAAATTAATTCAAATTAACTAAAATTAAATTGTCAGTTCTTTAGTCACACTAGCTACATTGATTAGCCATAGTGTGCAGTTTGTATTAACCATTCTATAGAACAGAGACTGCAGCCTCAATCTTTGTGTCTAGATCTTCTTAAGCATACACACACATAGCCTCACACATATAGCTTTTACACATAGACACACATATATATACATATATCTCATATATCTCAGATGGTTGTGTGTGTACGTACACACACATACACATACCATGGAAACAGTATTTTACTAGATTACATCTAGTTAGCTCTTTGTAGGGTATATAATAAATGCTTTTATAAAGACTGTGTTCATATAGTATCCACAGCTACTTTATAAACACATATTGATCATCTTTACCATTACATTTATTTTTATATGTGTTCATATAATAAATATGAATCTTACATACTGTAGAATTTGTTACATATTCTATATAACAATATCAAACAGTTTTGTGCTTATTATGGATCTGACATTGTTTTAACTACTTTAGATATATTATAGCCCCTCAATCATTATATAGCCCTATGAGATTGATACTATTATTTCTCCCGTTTTATAGGTGAGGAAACTGAGGCACAGAAATGTTAGGTAATTTGCTTAAGGAGACACATCTAATAGGTGGCAGAGTATAAATCTGAATCCAGGCAGTCTGGTTCCAGAGAATGTGCTCTAAAACACTGTGATATTACAGACACTATATAGAGTGTATATAATGGATATCTATATCATCTAGCTATGTGTGTGTATATATGTACATATATGTATATGGTACACATTGATAACATGGATGTGTACACTGAATTCTGTTATTTTTCTTCTCTTTTGAACATATGTGTTTAATATTTAGATGCTTTGGATTTTCTTAGAATTTAGAATTGGAGATAACATAATGTACCGAGAGGGCACGTGGCTGGGAGAAGTCTGTGTGGCTGATTGCCCAGAGGCCTCCCAGGGTGGCATTTCCTCGCTGAATTAATGAAGAGCTAGTGCTACTCAGTAGACCCAGACACAATCAGACCGTAGGTAAGGGAAGAACACCCAAATCACCTGGGCCTGACCTAGGGATCAGAATGCCTGTTGTAAGTCTGCTAGAATGCTCCTGTACCTTAACCATAGCAACTTCTTTGCTGATGCCAAGATGTCATTTATGAAGCCAGGGGAACTCTTCCTATTCAAAGAAGCTCTTTTCTTAAGTTTGGGAGACATCATAATGAATCCCAGTTCTGGTATATAATAGTATAATAAATTACTTAACAGCTCTGTGCCTCAATTTCTCAATCTGTAAAATTGGGTAAATGCTGGCACCTAACTCACAGGCTGTGATGAAGATGAAGTATGTAAGCAAATATAAATTTGCTACTGCTACTGGTAATCATTACATTAATGTTAGACTTTCAGATCAAATGTTTACAAATTGAAGTTAAACCTGGTGGTTTCAATTAAACATTTATGATATTTTACACAGGTTTTTAAGGCCTTCCTGCCTACATAAGCACAGCATTTGTCCAAAAATCAGTTCTCCAAAGCAAAAAAGGAGTTTGCTTCAAGGAAATGACTATAGCAACATAGCATAGATTTGGTTTAAGTTAATATTTGAGAGATTTTGATGAATTGACCGTTTGGCAAACTTGCCTTTTGGTAATTTAGCCATTTGCTGATCTGGCTTTTGGTAAATGGATCTTGCACACTTTTACCTTGAACTTTTTGTGGTTGCAATGCCATTTATATTCCCTTGTAAAGAAAGAAAGGTTGTGCTAAGATTAACTTGTTTTCCAGCAAATGTGGACTTTGAATCTAGCCATGTAAGTTTGTCTGTTTTTAGATTCCATTTTGTTTACCAACGAAAAATTTTTAGTTAAGATTTTTTATTGCAGTGTCAGATTTTTGCTTATAATATTTTATTGTCATTTATTTAAAAACTTAAAACATGTATTTCTTTTTATGCTATGTTTTGTGATTGACTCTTTTAGGAAGTTTTTTACTAATTAAAAAAAATCCATTCTTTCACTATTCAGATAATTCCTCAACTACGTCCTTCCTAAATACATTATTTTATGTTTTACATCTTTTACATAGAACATTGAATCTTCACACGTTTTCAAATTTCTTACGTTATTTCAAGAATCTATTCATGTGTAACAATTTACTGAGTTCTGTAAAAGCTTACTAACTGGCTAAATTTTAATTGACCCTATAGATAAAATGGTCATTATCTGAATGTATTATATTTTATGATACTTGATGATATTTTAAAACAATTTTCAGGATGAAAGTTCAATAGAAAGTGACGAATTTGATATGAGTGATTCAACACGGATGTCAGCTGTGAACTCTGACCTTAGCTCCAATCTTGAGGAAAGGATGCAAAGTCCCCAGGCTCTTCACGGCCAGCAGGATGGTAAGGCTTTCAAATTGAGCAAACAAACAAATAAACAAAACAAAACATTAACAAAAACCTGAATCAGAATTTGTTAAAACAACTTCTTCTTATTCTTGTGTTAATTTTTTATCTGTTTCCATGGAGACTTTTTTTCTGTGCACTCAGGTTATATTATCCGCTTCATTATCTTTAGATTCAAGTATCAATACTTGGTTTAAAACTGCAAATACTGGTTATAAAATCCAGGCTTGCCCATGTTTTGCTGTCTGAACTTAAAATGAGCTCTATCAATGTAGTTTGGGTTTCTGTGATGTCTTCTGGCTTTGGTTTCTTGGGCCATTATTCTCCTGACTGAATTAAGAGTTTAAAAATGGTCAAAAGATTAATTTGGATGTTTTAATTTTACTAAAAGACAAAGTTTTTGCCAAAAACAATTGCTATAAAAGGACAGTTTTACCATAGGGATTTTGCTGGGTAAGAAGATTTTTGCTGCGATTTTGAGCTATTTTATTCAGCTGTAAAGGAAGGACAGATGGTGATCTTTTATTCCTGGGTCCATTGAAGATTCCTGAGTCATCCTACTCTTCTTGATAGAACAGTTAAAGTAGAGAAAACTGGACGTGTAGAGAAAGTAGACTTAGCAGTTAACACTTTAGGTCTAATATATCCAGAGATCTTTTAAAACTATCCTTGTAGATTTTTGTCTTTATAAATATAAAATTATGTATGTAAATATAAAATTATGTATGCAAGTAAATGTACCTTACTTGGGTAATTGTGGATGAAAATTCAGGGTTACAAATAGAAGGAAATTGTCCAGTTTTATTCAAAATTAGTTTATTATTCCTGTAATTAGCAAGTTTAAATGAGCTTTCTGGCTGTGTATTTTTGTGCCTACATCTGTTGAGAACAAAAAAAGATCTTTCCTTGCTTTCTCTGACACTTGCTGTTAAAAACTGGTTACAAAAGATTGCTGCATTTCTAGCTGCTGTTTGTGTTCTTATGTTGTCATATTAGAAATCCCTAATTTTAAGCATACAAAAAGTCTTTAAAAAGGCAAGGGGGCTTTTGTTCCCACTTCAGATGCGTCTAAAAGATGTTGGTGTCCTTGTTGGCATGAGTTACGAGGAAGAAGCAGTACACTGATCATCAGCCATTTTAAAATCATATATTATTCACTACATAATAAAATAGCTATTGCAATAGAAATGACATTTATTTGGGAAATTTTTAAGAATGTAGTTCTTCTGGTGTGGGTATAAATTACTTTTTTTCTTCTAAAATATTAGTAGATCTTCAGATTTTAAGTTTTAATGGAAAATGTGTAGCACCAGGATGATGGAATAACTCCCTCCCTCTCTCTCTATATATGTGTGTGTGTATATATATATATATATATATATATATAAAACACTGTAACTATATAAAAATAATAACTATATAACTGTATATAACTAATAACTATATATATATATCACACTCTATTAATATTTATCCATGTATTTTGCCTGTTTATACCATCATCTTTTTTATTCCCTAATTTTTTAGGACCATAAATAATAAGAGGATATCTCTTATGACAGAAATTCTTTGTTTTCTTGATTGATTTGTTTATGGTGGATCTTTGGCTAGGGGACAGCTGATGTGATATAAATCTATATCAATACAATGCAGTGGAATAATGTCAAATATTGCTTCCTCTTAGGAGAAAGCACTTTCTCATCATACATTGATGTATGCCTCAAGGTTAAGGACTTACCTAGTTGTTCCTTCTCCAACCTAAGCCTAAGCCTTCCCTTACATGTTCAGTGACTTCTCTTCACACTTCTCCTTGAGAAGGAAAGTCTAGGAAACATTGCTCAATCAACTTTCTGAGATTGTGGAAATGTTCTCTATTTGCACTGTCCAGTACCGATAGTCACTATGGCTATTGAGTACTTCACATCTGACTAGTACATGGAGAGACTAATTTTGATTTTATTTGACTTAATTTTAATTAATGTTGATTTCTATTTCAATAGCCACGTGTGGCGGGTGGCTACTTTATTGGACAGTGTAGTCTAGAGCATTATTTTATTTTGACTTGGCAGTTAAATTCCTTTCTCTGCAGCCTTGGATTAGATGTGTCTGAAGTCTTTGGAGAAATTGTAAGAGAAATTCATTTTTTAACACCTGAAACTCCAGTTTAATATTCGTAAAATATGAACAATATAAACTTTTGAAGGTTGAATTTAAATGTTCTATTTTCATTAACACTAAGTGATTACTGTTAAGATATTATTGTAAAGAAATTGAAATAGCATATTGTGATTTTTTAGGAATCCTTCCCACTAATTATAACACAAGTAAGTATAACAATGTGTTATTGGACGCATATTTCTATAAAATAGAAAAAACTTTTTCAGTGTTCATCTCACTATGGTTATAAAAGATCTGAAATCTATTCAATACCAAGGGAAAGAAAGAATATAAAATATAGATCATTTCGGAAATATAATTATCTTATGCATATTGGGGAAAGGGAGGAAAAGAATGGAAATATCTTGCCACCAGGCTAGATAATTAGGTAAGGGTGAAGAAGACACAAACCAGAATGAGGAATTTGGTAAACAGAAAAATGTGTCAATTGATGTATAATATTCAACTTCTTTCGCTTATTTTAACTGTATAATGCTCCCCTAACTCAATGAAAATATGAAGATAGAAAATGCACAGAAACTTTGAATCTTTGCATAGGAAGCATTTTACCCTCATTTAAAAAAATTGAAATCTAATTTACATATAACATCATATTATTTTCAGATACACAACATAACAATTTGAAATTATCACCACAATAATTCTAGTTAACATCCATCACCACATATAGTTACAATTGTTTTTTCTTGTAATGAGAACTTTTAAGATCTACTCTCTAACTTTCAAATATGCAATACTGTCTTATTAACTCTATGCTGTACAATGTAGCCCTAGGACTTATTTATTTTATAACTGGAAGTTTTTACCTTTTGACCACCTCACCCATTTTTTGAGTAAAATACATTACGCTATTTAAAACTGTTTTGCAGTCTTAAAATAATGCCTTTAGTTTAAAATCATTTAAAGATTGTATAATTATTTGAGTTACTCATGAAAGCGTGAGTTCCTTTAAGCTGCGGTGGAATATAAGGGGCTTACTGTGAAAGAGGCTCTGCTCTATAGTGGCTGGGGTCGATGGAATTCCAAAAAGCGCTCCTGGTTCAAAAAGCTTAAAGGTGCTCTGTACTCGAATGTTCATCAGTTTGTAAGTGTTCTTGTTCTGCCATCCATTTCGATGGATTATAAGTAGGAATACTGTCACTTAAGACTTCTGTCTTCCAATCTCAGATCCTAGAAATTTGTGGAAACATGGATTAGCTCAAAATAGTATTCTTTTTTCTTAATCAATTATTTATTCTGAATTTGTACAGTCTAAAAACAGCTGATTTATTTTTTGTTGTTGTCTTAGGTTGTTTATTAAAAGATGTCTGGCAAAAGTGTCAGATTTAGAAACAAAGATACAGTGCAAAATAAATATTCAACTTCTTCTGATAGAGAAATACTTTTCTAAGAACCATTTTAATTGCTTTTCTGAGTTAATAGCATACTGTATACTGTTGATATTTTTTATAAGGGAATATATGTGCTTTTTTAAATATCTATATATTTTAAATTTATTTTATTTATTTTTGGCTGTGTTGGGTCTTCGTTGCTGTGTGCGGGCTTTCTCTAGTTGCAGCGAGCGAGGGCTACCCTTCGTTGCGGTGCATGGGCTTCTCATTGCGGTGGCTTCTCTTGTTGTGGAACACGGGCTCTAGGTGCATGGGCTTCGGTAGTTGTGGCACGTGGGCTCAGTAGTTGTGGCTCACGGGCTCTAAAGTGCAGGCTCAGTAGTTGTGACACACAAGTTTAGCTGCTTCGCGGCATGTGGGATCTTCCTGGACCAGGGCTCGAATCCGTGTCCCCTGCATTGGCAGGTGGATTCTTAACCACTGCGCCACCAGGGAAGCCCCTATGTGTGCTTTCTGAAACTCAAAAAATATTATTAGGTTATTACCAGCAAACGATTTCTGTATTTTTAAGTCACAACAAATTGTATTTTCCCTTTTGCCAATTTTTTTAAGATTATAGGAACACAAAAGGAAATCGAAACCTTCAACTCTTTGCACATCAGCTGAATCAGCTTTAAAAGTAAGGGACTGCAATAGAAAAAAAAAGTATACATTTCTCTTTGGCCCTCATTTTGTTTTGTTTTGGTTGTGACATTACAGGATATATATCCCTTAGGAGAATGTGTTGAATTTGCCTTGTCTCTCGACTCAATGAAGTTATGTAGATATATTTTTTAACATAATTTTGTTTTGCAATATTTGGTATTTCACTAATGTATCAAACAATGACTTGTTTGTACATTGAAAATTAACAATGTTCCATGTGCCAAGCAAAGCATTGTAATGTCTAGAAACAACAAAAATGGAGAAAGACTTGAGAGTTAAGACTTCTCTTAAAGCATTCATCAACATTTACTTGAATTTCTACCCATGATGGACTTGTAAATAATGTATTTAAGGCAACTTTTTCATTCAAAGATGTATTTGATAATTCTAATATCATTTAGAAATGCATAGCTCATTTGCCAGAATTTGAAAATCTCCCTCTTTCTGTATAATGTTTGTATTCTAGAAATGTTTTGATATGCTTCAATTGGTTAGGCCATTTTTGATAAACAGGAAAAAATGAATTGGAATATATTGGCTAATGTGCATACAAATATTAGAATACTGTGTGTGTATATATAATCATATATATATATATATATGTCTTACAATAATGCTTAATTATAATAGACTTAGAAGAACTTTAGGTCTTACTTCACTGCTAAGAGCAGGTAAATTTTTTACATAAATATAAGTTTAGTGAAAAGTAATAATTCATATAAGCTATTAATATATTATAGGTAATTAAATACAGCCATGCCTCATTTTATTGCTCTTCAGTTTATTGTGCTTTGCAGATTTTTTTTTTTTTTTTTTTTACAAATTGAAGGTTTGTGGCAACCATGTGTTGAGCAAGTCTATCAGTGCCAATTTTCCAATAGCATTTGCTCACTTTGTGTCTCTGTCACATTTTGGTAATTCTTGTAATATTTCAAACCTTTTTATTATTATTATATTTGTTATAGTGATATGCAGTCAGTGATCTTTGATGCAAAAGCTCGTGATCAATGATATTACTATTGCAAAAAGATTGACTAATCATAGGCTCAGATGACAGTTAACATTTTTTAGCAATGAAGTATTTTTAAGTTAAGGTGTGTACATTGTTTTTTGAGATGTAATGCTATTGCATACTTAATTGACTGCAGTATCGTGTAAACATAACTTTTATATGCACTGGGAAACCAAAAATTTTATATGACTTGCTTTATTACAGTATTCATTTTTACTGTGGTGGTCTAGAACCGAACCTGCATTATCTCCGAGTAGTAGGTAAATATTTTGAATTCTAATGTCCAAACATGAACATGATGTATTAGGTTGAACCATATGAACTTGCCATATTGACTGAACCTAATAGTTTAAGCTCTAGAATAACTTAAAATAGAACATGAAAATTATGAAAGCAAAATGTTTCTGAAATTGGAATATATTTCAAAATATATTGTTTCAGAGCAGTGATGCATACACATGTACAGCAAATATCGTGTATCTTGACTAGTACACTTTTAAGATGACCATAGTCTTGTTTTGAGTGTAAACATGGAAGGGAGTAAATTTAAAAATAGCAATTTAGTTGGGAGGTAAATAACTGGGTAAAGTGATATTGTAGTGGCCATTGCACTTTTTTTTCTGTCCTTGTTTAGATTATATGCTGAGCTGACAGCATAGACTCCTACCTGGGGAACTTACTTTAAAAATACAGATCTAGGGGACCCACCTCAGTGGGATGACTAAGGTGTGGGGAAAAGGGTGGTGCTGATGTTCCAGACTATACTTTTGAAGATACTCCTCACATTTCTACCTGGCAGTTGTGGAATGTGAAGATGACAACAGATTTGAGTCAGGTGGGTGTAGTTCAGATGCTCAAATGCTGTTTTTGGTCAGTGGTACCTTCTGAGTCACTTTCTGAGTGAGGACTGTGCAAGTTTCTATGGGTTTCAGTTAACATTGTTTTCTTCATTATGAAAGTTGCTGCATACTGCATTTTTTATTACTTTTGAAAACATCCTTCTACTAGTCTATTATGTTTTATAGTCTGTTTGCAGTCTGATCTATCTGAATATTGTACATCTTGGACTTAAGAAAACACATACACACAATACTTTTTTACTTCTCTGTGTATGTGTTAATACAATTTTAGTAAAAATATGTTTGTGACTAAAACTGCATCTAATTTAGCTGAATAGAATAGTTTCTGGTAATTATTAAAGTATACAAACCAGCAATAAAACAACTACTATTTGCCATTTAATTTAGTTGGAAAATCTAATAAAACATGTTTTTAATAAAAATGATGTAAAACAGTATACATAATAGAAAATTAAATTTAGTAATTAATTTTTAATGATGGTGAGTTTTAAGTAGAAAAGCTATTAAAATTTGTTCAGACTGAACACCAAATTCCCTACTGAGGTTGTGTTGTCTTGTGTAAGTCATTTTCTTTGTTCTACAACTTTATTTTCTTTTAACTGTTTCTAATTGTTTAGGAAACTTTGCATAAAGCAAAAATGGTCAAAAGAGTGTTGATTTATTTTCTTTTTACGTAAGTGTAATAAAGTTTTTGACTTCCAAATTTCAGTTTATTCTTAACACTGCTACTGTTCTCAATTTTTAAACTGAATACACTTATGACTTAAAATACATGAAAATGTTACAGTGCTGCTGTTTTTTCTTAGAACAAGTTGTTCTAATGCCTGATTAAAAAGTAATTCTCATGGTAAATTTATTGAATTAATTATTCTGGGTTGAGGTAGTTAAGCTGATGAAGCTTTTAGAGAGCTTTCTCTTCATTGCAGTTGCTCTACAAGTAATTATATCATAATTTGCAGAAATATAAAGTATTATTATAAGCTAAATAAAGAAAATTGATAATTAATTATAAAGAATGTTACTATGAATTAGAGGAAATTTTGTTTGCTAGATTTTTTTGTAATATGTATGCCTGTGTTTGTGTGTGTGTGTGTGTGTGTGTGTGTGTGTGTGTGTGTATGTGTGTCTTGGTGTTTGTATATTTAATCATTTGAAATTGCTTTTAAGTAGTAATTCTCTATTTCCAAAAGCAGAAGAAGAAATAGCAACTTGACTTACATATAAAGCATAAGTATGGAAAAAAGATGCTGAATTATGCATTTATTTAGTATACTTTTGTGGGGAATGTTATTTTCTTCTTGCATTTAGCATCATATTATTTGGAAGTTTACTTTTCTCTTAGGTTAAAATTCTGCTTTTTGATTCTTGTATTATGTAAGTGATTTTTCATATAAGTGAGTGCTTGATAGAAATTTAGCTTATTGATTTCAGTCTGAAGTTTGCACACCCCAGAGACCAATCCAATCTTAGCTAGGTCCTGGATCTCTGGAAAATCAGGGGAAACTGACTTGGTTCCAGGCTTGCCTTGGAGAGTCTAATCTGATCATTAAAGGATGTCAAATTAATTTGGAATTTTACTTCTGGGTTTTAGTTCTTTGTTTTCAAGCATTGCTCTTGTGGTTTGTCATTTTCTTCATGGTAGTGATTGTTGGTTCATGAATGTGTTGACCTAAAACAAATAGATTGCCAGACAAATAGATTGCCAGATATTTCTCCAGGAAAGATGGGTTTATTCCTGATTAGCAGAGAATTGCAATTTGGGGTCTGCAATCATGGTGAGACATACAAAGTAACAATAAGTCCCCTAGTGGCAAGGGAGGGAGAATGTTTTTATAGAGGGGAAAACAAAGTTGGGAGGGTTATAATAAACAGAGTCCATGGCTTTTCATTGGCTGAGTCCTTCCAAGGAAAGAAGTGAGGTATTTCTTCTTCCATTTGGGTTCTGTTGTCATTGCAGGGCATGAGAGTTCCCCCTTTTGTTCTCCCAAATCTATTTAATTGAAGTTTCTATTTATTTTTTTCATGTCCCCCTTTTGAACAAGTTCTTTCTCTGAACGCATCGCTGATCAAGCATAAAGTTTTCTAGTTTTAGCGGCTTTTTGTCCCTCAGTTCTAAGAAGGACCTTTCCTAGGAGTAATGTTTCATGTCAGAAGGAAACTGCACAGTTTAGAAAACTATTGAGGTCACATTTGAATAATGAGGAGTGGTAGTAGGGGGAACTCTCAGGCACATTTTATCTAAGGTCCATATGTTATCAAGATCATAGACATCAGATATCATCTGAAGTGTTATGTCACCATCAAAGCTTTGGTCCAGATAACCTTCCAACAGACCTGGTCCTGATATCTTAGGAAAGTTATTCTATCAAATGTCACCTGCTTCAATTCCAGGAAATCTTTATTTTCATGTCACCAGATGATGTGTAGGTCCATTCAGGGTTCAGTGCTTTCTGTAGGTGTGTCATTTGAATCTAAGAATCTATTTCTGGGAATTTGGTGAGACAGGAGTTAGTTAGAAGTACCTGATAGGGACATCTCTCTCGAATTTGAGGAGTTCTTCAGGAGGTGTTTTTTTTCCAGTAGATGAAATCTCCAGGTTACAAGGTGCAATGCATAAGGTCTTCACCTCCTGATAGCACACTGTGAAAAGGTTGCTGCAGAGGAGTTTCCTGTAGATCATCTCGAGGAGTCAGGAGGTGATTCATCAGTGCTAAGCAGTTGTGAGGGACTTCATCAGTGACAGAGGGGAGGCAAGTAGTAGGGTTAAGGTTGCTACAATGTAAAAGAGTTATGTGAAGAGCAGTTAATAAAAGGACTTCATAGGAGGTGAGGTGGCTGAATGAGAAATGATGAGTGTGATGAGAATTCAGGAGCGGTACAAAAATAGTACAAAAATGCATGAAGTACAGAAATGGTGAAAAGAAGTCCCACAACAATTTTCTTAATGGTCTTAACCAAATGAACAGTGGTGGTAATGGCTCTAAGACAAGGGGAGTAGCCCTGTGTGGCAGGGCCTAGTTGCTGATTGAAATACCCTATTGGGTGGATGGTGCTCTCTATGTTTTGGGGCAAGTGCTCCAAGGGCATTTCCTTCCTTTTCATGTACAAAACGAACAAAGGTCATCTGATAATAGGTTCATCAAACTCTCCTTTAACGGCTGTGCCATTCAGTTACTCCCATAGAATTGGGTCAGGGTTGTTGTTCTTTAGTAAAACGTGTGGAGGTTTGGCCATAAGAGAGAAATTTGGAATCCAATTTCAGCAATAACTAACTGGCCGGAGAAAGCCTTGCAGCTGGCACTGAGCTTTGGGTTCAGGGAAGTTTAGGACAACTTGAAGCCTGTCTGCATCTAGGTGTAGCCCTTGTTCTGATATCAGATGCCATATTGAACCTGGGTTTGGAAAAAATGCAATTGTTTTGGCAACTTATGTCCCTTTAAGGCTAAAAGCTTTAGCACGTGGATGTAGTCTTCCTGTGAGGAGGCTTGAGAATGAGAGCAAAGAAGCGAATCGTACACATTTTGCAACAAAATAGAACCTCTAGAGAACTTTATATCATCCAGATCAGCCTTCAGGATTTGCAAGAAATAAGAAGGACTCTCAGTAAAACCCTGAGGCATTACTGCCCAGGTGAATTGTTTTTCTTCCCAAGTGAAGGCAAAAAGGTATTGACCAGCTTCATCAATAGTTGAATACTAAACAATGCACTGTATAAATCAATTACAGTAAAGAATTTACTTCTTGTAGGAATGAATAGGTATTAGTAACCTATGAGGATTAGGAACAACAGAATGTAGAGGGTTAACAGTATCGTTTATTGCTTAGAGGTCCTAGATACACCTTCACCCTCAGCCCTTAGGTTTTCGCACCAGTAGAATAGTAGCACCAGGGGCTACTACAAGAGATAATGAGGCCTTAAGCCTTGAAATCTTCTATTATGGGTTTTATGCCTTGAAGGGCTGCTTTACTTATAGGGTATGGATTGATTCTGGGAAGAGGTTTTGAGGGATCTATTTGAATTTTGATGGGAGGTGTGCTGTGAATTTTGCCAGTATCATTTGGAGATTTTTCCTATAAGGAGTATGGTAGCTAATTCAATGGGAACAAAGAGTGTTTCCAGAATCAGCTCTGGAAACAAATGAAATACGCCCAAGTGGTATTTAATTCACCTGGTTGGTTACTTGATGACTACTGTGAAATTCTAGAATGATTTACCCCTTTTGGGAGAAAAAAAATCCCAGCATGATACTTCCCTAAGAATTCCCAGCCTAATAAATGTATAGGGACTGAGGAACTAAAGGGGAAAAAAAGGATGTATATTTCTCAAAGGGCCTAAACAAAAGGGAGTAGGTTCAGAGACAGCTTCATTGGAGATCCCCACTAGAACTGTTCCAGTATTCTGAGACAGGGGCTGCTTTATAGCAGTGTGTTTGAGTACGAAGAATGTGGCTCCAGTGTCAGGATTGGAAGAAATTCATCTTGAATCTGGAAAAATCTTTCTCCAGGCCAATTAAGAGGGAGGATTGGGAAGATCCCTATAGTTCTTTGGAGGCTTGTCATTGAGAGACAGCAGGACGTTAGAAAAACTGGTTAGAAAGCACCTAAAGTGCCTAAGTTTATAACAGTCTCTTTTCTAATGTCCTGGCTCTTTGAAATGATAGCAGAAACTAAGAGGGTTTTGGTTTCGCTTAGGAGTCTTCGTTTGCTGGATGTGAAGATTAAGAATTTTGGTGGTGTTCCTTTTAGGTGACTTATCTAGGGTGTGAGAGAGCTGCTTTGCTAGATTAATTGAATCCAGGGTGGACATAGCTTCCCATTCCATCCTGTCCTTTTTACTAGCAGGAAAGGTCCTGGTTCAGCCCTTTAATAAGCACAGAGTTAAAAGCTACCCGGAAGGAACCAACATCTGAAAGAAGACCAGAATTTTCTTTAAAAATAATCTGACGTCAATTGTGAAGTCATGAACAGGTTCATCGGATTTTTGTTTGCAGGCCTGAATCTTGTTCCAATCAAGATTTGGAAAAGCCCTGCGAATTGCCTGATGAAGTTGCCTAACAATTGTTCAAGCCTGATCCTATATAAGTTAGCAGGCTGGTCTCCCTATTTTAATTCCAGAGACCTTTCAGGATTTTCCCAATTAGTGGTTTTCATCCAGTGCTGGGCCTGGCCTTTACCAACAGGCTTACGATCTACTGATACAAATCTGAGAACCCAGGTTGGTAAGTTTAAATGACTGCATTAAATTCCTCAGCAAGTCCGTGAAGATCTTTGGTTACTGTAGGAAAATTTTGGGCTATGGCTCGCCGTTAAGCTTTAGTCCAGGGAATATAAGAAAGGAAGGGTTTAGCCTCTGGATCCTCAGAGGGTTTAATTCTAAAGGGGCAAATCCTGGTAAGTGTAGAGAAAAAGGGAGAGGAAAGAGCTTCAGAAAGAGGGGGAAGTTAGGAGAGAGAATTGGTATGGGGGAATTGAGGGCATAGAGGAAGCATAGTTGTAGTAGGAGGGAAGGAGGAAGATGGTGCTCGAGGTGGAGTCTGACCATGAGCAACTGAGGGAGAGAGGCAAGATGGCACCAGAGGCCAAACCTGAGACAAACAATTGAAGGAAGGAGAGCCTGAGGCTTTGGGAGCCATTTTTCTTTCTTTAGTCATTTGCTTGCCTCAGTTAATCTTAAAACCTTAATTTTCAGAGAGGCAATTTTAGACCCCTCATAATGTTAGAAAGCCTGAAAGTACCAATCAAAATAAGTATTCCACTCCGTTCTGGAAATTTTTGAATTATGTAGTCCAATTCCATTTTCAGGATATTAAGTTTGGTAATTTCCAAAGTTCTCCATAATGGCCTTCGATACTCTAAATTGTCTTTGGTCAAGTTAGTCCCTTTAATTATAGATGTACATGTGGAAAGACCGTGGTTTTTAAGCATAAATTTGGCCATAGTCTGGTGGGGGCACCCTCAAAATATTTAGATAACTGAGATCCCATTTCTTAGAGGTTTTTTTCTAGAGTAAAAGAACACTTTTCAAACAGCTTAAGTAACCTACAGCTTAAACACCTCAATTCAGACAGCTTCCAACTTAAACAGTTTCCAAATTGAATAGCCTTTAAGGCCTAACACCAGCTAGTCTAAGGAAACAGCACTGTCCTGGAGGAACCAAAGGCTTTCCAGCCAGTTGCCAGAGAACAGCCTCTATTCCAAAAGAATGGGCCAGCAGGATGGCTGAACTTTCACAGGTTTAGTGAAGCAGCTTCTGTTCCCAAAGGAATGGGCAGGTGGCTTCTCAGCCAGCTTTGGTTGAAACAGTCTGATCTCAAAATCAGACCGTAGCACTGAGTGAGTACTCACATACAGAACAAGGCCTTAACCAGATAGACAAAAACCGTAAAATAGATGTCAGATACAGACTGGAGAGCTTCAAACACAAAGAGGTTGTGAACTCAGATCTAGGAGAAAGATATACCTTCAAACTTCAAGGTTGGCAAGAAAACAGTGAACAACAATGGGCTCAATTATGGATACCACACTCATTTGCCCACCAGCCCAGGAGCCTTCAGGGGTCTTCTCTGGTCTCTGTACGGCCACCAAGACGTCGACGTGAAACAAATAGACTGCCAGAAATTTCTCCAGCAAAGATGGGTTTATTCAGGAAGAGCAGAGAATTATACAATTATAATTTAGGATCTTTAGCCATGAGGAACCTCACACAAGTCCCCACATGCAAGGGAAGGAGTACTCTTTTACAGAAGGGAAAAGGGAATTTGGAGGACTATAGTAAACAGAGTCATGGGTTTTTGTTGGCTGAGTTCATGCCAGTAAAGAAGAGGTATCTTTCTTCTTCCCATTGGGTGCTGCTATCATTGCAGGGTATGAGAGCTCCCCTTTCTGGTCTCCCAGCTCTATTTAATTGAGGTTTCTGCTTATTAATTTTTTTACACGTGGATCCAGTGGTCAATGTTTCAGTGTCCCTGGGAGAGGCCAAAATTCTACTGGAATCAAGTAGAAGATGCTAGACCCATTAGTCCTTGAATATTGATTTTTGTTTTTGAATATTGATTTTTATGTGTCTGATAATGCATAAATAAGGTCAAGAATTCACATGACAGTGGAAAGATGTTAGAAAGTACATATCCTTTGTTAATTTATTCAAATAAAATTTGAACCTATAAATCCACGAGTCTTTACCATATTATAGAATCAGAACCACTTGAATTTTCCCAATTTGAAAGTCTTGAGCAACGAACTTTTTTTTCTAATTTTTTTTATTTCCTTTTACTATCGCTTGGCTATCCTTTATAAGCTCTCACTGTAAAGCCAACACCATGCTGTGTTTCTTTACAAATTTCTTGTTGCTAATGTGGGTCCGCTAGCTATTATTTTTTTATAAAAGTTTTAGCCTTTAGGCAAAAATAATCTCAGTGTTGAGTAGAGCTTTGAAGCTGCTGTTGCAAGAGAGTTGTATAGAGAGATAAAGCAGTTATAAAATGGCTAAATTGACCATAAAAAAATCTTTATTTACTAGGTTTACAAAGATCATAATTAGATGGTGGGTTGATAGAAGGAAATAACAGTTGGAGGGTATTAAAGAAAGCAGTTGAAAGGATATTTCATTTTATTCATTATAAATTTATGGTGTAATGGTTTTCTTATCAGTCTCATTTTATTTGATGGGGAGCACCTTGGGGGGCAGGAAACAGAGTGTATCTTGTGCATCCTAGCTTACTGCCTTGGAGGCCAGCACAGTGTTTGACATATAGTAGAATGTAGTTTTTGAATTGAAATGGTGTTTTGAGATTTTTTCTTCGTTTGCTTACTTCTGTAGTGAAAATGTACTCAACTCTTAGACTGAGTCTTTCTTGCCAAATATTGGACAGGAAGTTAGTTGATTTCCTTGCACATGAATGAGTAGTCACCTGTCTTTTTTTACTCCTTTCTTTGGAGTTCCTGATGCCTGTGCTGTCTGCCTTGTCTACCTCCCAAATCCTGTCAGGAGCAATGGAACAATAAAGTAACTCTGAGATCTGGAACTGAATTCATTCACAAGGCAACTCTTAATTTTAAAGCAACTCTTAATTTTAAATCTTGACACCTGATTTCTTGGCCCAGCTCTGCCAATAACTAATTTTGCAGCCTTATTTAAGACCTGTTAACATATTTGGGCAACCATTTCTACATCGGAACGTGAGAAGCTTAGATAAACCCTCTGTAAGATTCATTCTAGCCCCAGAACACTCTTGAGTGTTCACCCTTTTAGGATTCTCTTTTTCATCTATAACATTTTCTGTTGTCTTCATCCTGACAAAACATTTTCCTTTAAAAAATAAACAGGGCTCCATTGTTTTCTATGTGTCTCTAAACTGGTTTAAGTGTTTTGTCATGCTAGAGAAAAGGGATTAAAGAATGATGGAGACACCCCCATCCTTCTCCCAGCAGCCTTTCCCATCTTTAAAGAGCCATTTTAATTCCAAGATACACATATGATGAGTACTTAGAAAACCAGGGTGATTGCTGAAGGAGCAGACTTCCCACTCTCCCAGTTTTTGCCTCTTTCCTTGACGGCACGAGTCACCCAGAATCATTCTCTGTCTTCCTTTTACTGCCAGTCTTCTGTGCCTTTGGTAAGAAACTGTGTTCAACACAAAGACTCATAGGTATTATATGCTAAAATGTGAAATTAGCCTTCCCTTCTTTTCCCCTTCTTTATGAACATCATTTATAAGAACGCCTATTCCTATTCCTTCCCAAATGTGTGTGTGTACGTAAGCATGTGCATATATATGTATGTGTGTATATAGAGATGGAGAAAAGGAGGGAGGGAGGGGGAGAGAGAAAGAATGAGAGTTTTAGTGCTTTCAGCAATAATGATTGTTTTCCTTCAAGTGTTTTTCATAAAATTTGTCCTGAGGTCCTGAGGTACTGGAGGGTCTTGGGATTTCCTTCAATAGCAACATCATTCAAGCTTTGACAACTTCAAATGTCTATATACATTTCAGAAATTTTGAGTGTTTTGACAATCAAATATCATCAATCAGCCTATCTTTCAGTATGCAGATTTATTTCACTAATATATCCACTAACATCTTATTATTGCTACAGTATAACAGTGTCTTGGAGAATAGATTCTAGCATCATAAAAATAAAAAATACAGCTCATAACTACTTAGCTCTGTCTTTATTCAAATCTGTGATAAGGCAATCAGGAAAATCAGATTAGCATTATAGGTATGGGGGTGTTTAGTACCCTGAACCCTGGGGTCAGTGTTCTAAATTGGTGTCAGTGAGGACATGCTTACTCTCTTAATGCATGTCCACAGCATCAGTGGTTTATCTATCTAAAATGTCATGTGCATAATTCTATTTTAGAGTTGATGAAAAAGATCCAAATTCTCCTCTGGATCCAACCATCTAAAAATCAGATTATTGTTTGACATATTTCCAAATGAAAGTGAAGATAGATGATGAGGAGAAATAAAATGTCTTCACTGCTTAGCGTATGCCAGGCACTGTCCCAAGAATTAACTTTGTGGGTTTTCACAACAATCCTATGAAGTAGGGGCTTGTTATTTTGATGGCATAGATGAAGAAACTGAGGCTAAGTAACTGTCATTACCCAACTGTTAAGTGGTAGAATCAGGATTGGAACACAGGCATTCTGGATCTGGAGCCTACATTTTTAAAGATGAGTTTCCAAGTTGCCCCAAGCCCAGGTCTGTATTCATTGTATTTATTACATTCTGTAACTATGCTTATTTACACGCATTATTTTATGCCATGCATGCTCAACCATCCCATCAAGTTCTTATCTCCTGGACAGAGCATTAATATTCTGACTAATATTTCACTATTAGCTGTGCTTTATAATCTGTCTGTAATAGCTACTTGTAGATGTGTCCCCATACTTCCCTATTTTCATGCAGGTATCTTTGTTTCTGCATTGTTAAGAAGAAATTAAGATATTATTTCTAGCCATTGAAATATGTTGGTTTCACTTAGCTTTCTAAAACAGAAGTAGCAAACTTAAATTCTGTTTATTTCAATAATATCTCTTGCCAATAATTGCCCTGTGTTTAAAATTCATATTTCCTTTTATCTGTTAAATATGTAATTGACTTTTGAAAATTTCTTTAATTTCCCCCGTTCTTTCCTTGTATGGAAAGGACAATGAGAATTTGTGATTTACCTCCTCTACTGCATTCCTTATTTAGAATCTTCTCATTTTATTTTACTGTGCTTTATTCTAAATAAGACGACCAAGGTTTGGCCGAAGGGAAAAAAAAATATACCATTTGTCACTCATGACCATCCACTCATGTGACTTATTTTATCTTATAAGCTTTTTGGGGTAACATTTCAGCTTTGCTTTGTGTGAAATAACAATAAAGTGTACTCATTTTTGGATAAACAGTACCATTTTCCTGCATAAAGCATCCATGTGAATAGACTATTTTGAAATATAATTCAAACAAGTCACATGTCTTAAAATAGCATACTTTATATAACAATAATAGTCATGTTAATGTAACGAAAACATTAAAAATGAATGTTAAAGGTTATAGAAAGTAGAAATTATCCAGATTAAGTGAAGTAGACTTGTATGACAATGGGATATTCAGCCCTACCCAGATGTGAGCAAACTTTCAAAATAAAACAAACCATCAAACTTCAAAAGAAACCTTTTAATATCATAAATTAAAATTACTTGCATTTGCAAAAAGAATAAAAGTAGCCCAGTAAAATTTATTAGATGATTGTGAGAGCTTTTGGTTTTGAGAACCTATGTTTGGTAAATTGAGTGGTTAATAACAGAACCATTTACCACTTGGGCATATTTTTTGTCTAACAATTGTCAATATCCCTACATGTGTTCTAGGACTTGTCAGCCAGCCAATCTGTAAATAGGCTAGCTTCTGCTTTTACATTTATAGATAAGGGTATATTCCTGCTTTCTTAAAAAGAAGACTACAAAATGTTATTCTGGGTATCAACAATTCGTAAATAAGCTCCAGATACACTAGGTATTTTCACTTTCTTTTGAAAAACGTTTCTTACCCTTTTGTGGTGATATTATTATAATACTACCATGCTGTTTAATAGTCAAAATAGTTTCTTGGGTTACATATTATTCTCATTGCAAAATTAAACCATGTCTTTTGTTTTCTTTCCATTAAACCATACTGCTGTTTGCTACTAAAAATAATATTTTACCTTGTACAGAAAGCATTTACTAAGAATTCTTTATATACCGGATTCCAAACTATTATTGAAGATGACAGTGACAATGGACAAGGATATGGTATGATGGACAGAAGTGGACCAGGGTTCACAGGACCAAAGTTTAGATCCTAGTTGTATGACGTGACCTGTGTGTCCTGATACATGCCATTTCACATACAATTAGCCTAAGAGCCCTCCATTTTCAAGTAGGGGTAATGCTTGCTTTACAAATCAGAGTCTGTCATAGGAACCAATAAGATAATATAGTCATTTACAACAAAAATTTATTGACCATCTACTATGTGTGAGAACTGCTATATGAAGTGTTAGAAGTTCAGCAGTGTGCAAAGCATACGAGGGTTTTACGCTGTTAACATTGATAGAGTCTAATGGGGTGGTGATATATGACTAAATTTATGATTACAAATTATAACAACCACTATGAGGAGGAGTATACTCCCTCATGAATACAGCAGTGGCACGGATTTAACCTGACCATGGAGGAGCTGGAAATACCACTCAGAAGTGATCTAGATCCAGAAGATGAAAAACAGTTCACAGGTGAAAAAAGACACAAGAGCACTTCAGACAGAAGCAACAGCATGTGCAAAGGCCATGTGTTTTGTAAATGTTAAGATGTGATGGGGCAATATTTTGATGTTAAACTGTGTGTCCTTGGTGTTTCAAATCCTGCTTCTGCTAGCCACATCTCCTCTCAAGCAGAATCCAGGGCTTTCCCAGTGAACTGTCCTCAGGCTAAGCATGGGATAGAAAGAATAATGAATCAATTGCTTGGCTTTTGAGTACTTCAGTAGATATTTTAAAATTAATAGCATAGGTATATAGCTTTAAAACCATGGCTTTCACTGGCAAGATCCAAACATAGAATACAATTCTAAGAAATTGGCTTAAGATAGGAGCAAAAGCCTAGAGGTCTGAAGGAATAAATTTTAGAATGGATAAGAATGCATAATTACATAAGAACTGTTGTTTTCCTCCCCAAATAAGTTAATGGTCCAACTATATACGGAAAAGTGCAATTTAGAGGGATGAGCTGCAAGGTTCTCTGGGAAAAGTCTAGTGGCCATGGACAGGGTGGCAGGGTAATTGGAATATGCTTGAAGGATCAAAGAATAGAGTGAGTGTGGATCTCATTACCCAGGGTGTATTCAGAAAGACTGCAGACCTCATAGATGCCATGTGTCCAACATTACATCTGAAGAGTGCATTAACGGTAGCATGAGGTACTAAGATAATAGATTAAAGTAAAGTCTCACAGACACATGCCAGCATGAGATGGGGTGACAGGAAGAAGCAGGTGAAAGGTCTAGTGAGCTGGAAGAATCTCGTGGTTGGGATGAAAAAGTCCTGAATTTATCACTGGTCATCATCAGCAAATCCAATAAGAATAGACATCTCATGAGATAGCTACTCTCCCATGGGGAAACAGTCAAGGCAGAATAAACTGGTCTCTCTTTCCTTCTCACCTACCCTTTCCAAGCTTCATACAGCACAAGTTCACCGAGGCTCCTAGGGAGAAGGGGCAGGGGTGCCGGTGGAGGTTAGAATCCTGATTAGTTTACAAGAGAGATTGAGTAGTTATACAGAAAAGACTGAGTTTTCACTGGAAATGACTGAACTACTTTCACTTGGCGTAAATTTCCCTCCCTGACCAGAAGTGGGGCAAATAAACTGAAATCAGTTAAAAAGGAAAATGTTCTCTTTTTTGTACACTTGAGTTGGTGACCATGTCAGTAGTAACCGTCATTAAATCTGGGACAAAAAGCCCAAAGTTAACATTTCTAAGGGACCTTCACAGTTACCTTAAATTTATCATCTTGATCAGTTTCCCTCCTTTTGAAATACTTTGTAGGAAATTGGATAAAGGTTCACTTTATGCCTATGTTCTTTTATAAGTGATCACTAGGCATTTTATTGCTAGAAATCCTCCTCCAGATCAAAACAGATGTTTTAAAACTATATATTTTGATCCCAAGAGTAATCACCGAATTACTGCTTTTCATACTGGCTTGTCATTATGTACACATAATTATCTTGAACATGACTTACTAAATGTTTTGTCTTCTCCACTTACCTTTTTAAAAAAAATTATTTCTTTATTATACAGCAGGTTCTTGTTAGTTATCTATTTTATACATATTAGTGTATACATGTCAGTCCCAATCTCCCAGTTTATCCCACCCACCACCACCACCCCATGCACTTACATTTTTAGAATGAATTATTTGATAATATGTAGCAAAGGAACACATTCTTGTGGGAGGTAATTGGTTTGTTAAAATGTGGTATTGACGCTGTGTGGCATTGTCTCCTGGGAGTTGTTCTGTCTCTACAACATCTAGTGTTACCCGAAGAGAGCTGCTGCTTCAAGATAGCTTTTGCATTTTGCTAACTGTCTTTATCAGTAAAGGGCAGAAGACATCATTAATAACAATGACTTAAATTTAGAGGAAGGAAATTAACTTCACCTGAGGTATTTTAGCTTCAATCAGAATCCGATTTATGTCCACCTAATGAGAATTTCTGTGATCCGACCAGTGCTGAGAGGTTTATAACCATCATCCTCCAAAATTGACATTTATTTCATTCTAATATAAAGAGAAAACATGTATTTATTGTCTACCTTATAAGTAAAACCATGTATTCATTGTTCACATATTTAAACTTAGACTAAAGTATCTTGGCTTCAAGACAATGCTAGCATATTTCAACTATCTGAGATGAAAAGAAATAAAACACAAATATGCATTGGGTTCCTCTTTTCATGGAAGTTATTTTGTGATGAGAAAGCTAAATATCTGGATTTTCAAATGTATAAAGGCATTTTTCAAGGGTAGCAAGATTAGGATGTTTTTATTTGGTAGTTTGTAGCCAACCTACTTTGGAAGTTAGTTTTATTTTTTATATTGTTTTCCCAAAGACATGAAGAGATATTTGCTACTGTTTGCACTATTACCATGGAAGGTAATATCCTGGAACACTTGAACACTTTTTGTTTTATGCTGAGATAAGGCAGTACTGGAAAATAGTAAAATTATCAATTACTCTAATAACCACTAGAGGTCTACTGATATCAAATTTCTACCAACATTCTTCATTTCTATAAATATTTAAAATTATGTCATGAATTAAAGTGATTTTCCTCTTCTTTGTTACATATCTTTTATTCTGTGGACTTTAATTCCACTTAAAATGGAGGGTACTTGGCAGTATTTTTGTTTTTGTTTGAATTGTGTTTTGTTTTGTTTGTCTCTTGTGTTTAAATGTTATATAATGACTACTAACTTTTAGGAAGACTTAACTTTTAAGTGATTGGTTGGCATTGGATACTTTAAGTATACACACACATATATGCATGTGTATATATATACATATTATAACAGTTAAAAAGAAATATGTCTTGCTTTTATTCTGTAGACTGTATGAATTCCATTTGATTCAAGAAAGAACTTACTGTCTGGTATAACACATTTTCACATTGACTTGTGAATACACCTCCAGGGAATTTGCAGTGTACATTCCAATCAAGCATAAGTAGAGTTCACCATTCAAAGACTTACGTCGTAGTCAGTCACATTGCTAAAAATAGATGCTTTCTATTTTGTTAGAAATAGTAAATTGGCTAGCCACCATTTTGTAGAAAATGTATGTCTGAGAACACTGGAAGTGTTAAATGTTACTGTACTATTCAGTGGGATTTTTCCATTTACATTATTTTATATAAAAGAAGGTAGCAATTCAAATCTGCATGAAAGAATTAAGGAGCTCCTCTTTGAACTCTCGTGCTTAGGAGAAGCTCAGTTCATACTGTTCAGGTGACTTTTCTGTCTTCCTGTAGTTGAGCACAGGTGAACATTTGAACGAAGAAACAGCCAGTAGTCCAGGAGTCCCCTGCACCTACAGCACTTTGAAGAGTCCCAGCTAGCAAAATTTATTGCAATCTGCAATAAAGAGAAAACCATCTGAATTTAAGGAAATATCACATCTACATTTTGGGGGGCCATTTAGTGAACTGAATTTACTTTCAGACATCACTCTACCTAAGAGGCAGGGGCAACATTATGAATGCAGCAGAAGGGTGACTTTCATTCAGTCCAGTTAGCCAGCACTAATTGCTTTTTGCCACATGTTTCTGGATAATCATATTTTACAGTATCCAGGATGATCTTTTGAGTAAGGAGAATATGCTACTGTTGATGCTAGGGATATGGAGGATGCCAGAAATGGCTCCCCTGGGCTGCTGTGTTTGGGTATGAAGTGATGACCTTTGTGCACTTTACAAAGGCTGCTGGCCATGGGGTGAGTGAAGACTGATTCCAGGTTGTGTTTGGCTCTGCCAAGCCAAATGTGCTGGTGCAAGTCTTCATCTGCCCAGAAGAATGGGCATCTTTTTATAATTCATCTGTCAAGAGGAAGCACCTCTTGCAAGTAGCCAGCCTTTCCGTAGTTTGCTCAAGGAACCCCATGTGCATGCTACTGCCTGCCCCTACTAAAGTATCATCCTCATTCAGCTATCATGGTGTATAAGATTTTACCATTGTACTTTTGGTTTCTGGAGGTTCTTATATTTTCTCCTTTATCAAAATTAAAATATACAGCCCTCAAAGTGAAACCTTTGCAAATATGAATGACTGTCCAAATTTAAATTACCAACTTCTAACTGGGAAGGCTCTACGGTAACTTAAAGGCTTTTTATTTTTCATTTGTGGAAAAACTATATGTCTGTTTATATGTATATTATATATATATATGTATATACACACACAAAGTGCATAAAATATATACAAAAATTTCAAACACATACGCAAATAGAGAAAATAGTACCATACGTATGTATTCATAGCAGAATGTACTCATCCCCTGGCTTCAAAAGTTATTCACTTGTAGACTGTTTAAATTGGGGGAAGAAGAGCACTGAAAGAAAACATGCTTTTGACTTTTCAGAATTTTTCATCACTTTGGCCATGCCTCTTGTGCCGTGCCACGATCATGGTGGAAAATATATGGAGATTAGTCCCTTCTCTCCTTTTGTTCAGTTCTGAGCAACATGATATAATGAATGAAAAAATTTATTTCACTTACTACTTCTGGAAGCATTTAATAAATATGATTGAAAGGACTTATAGTTCTTACTATAATGGCCTTAAAATAATTTACCTATTCCTTAGTTATTAAGCCCTTACTATGAGCCAGGTACTTCTTACTACTAGGAACATAGCAATGAACAAGGCAGACAGCATAACTGTTACCTTGGAGTTTATATTCTAACGAAAGAAAACCTAATTATAAGATATAAAATAAAACACTAAGTCCTGAGAGGAAGTATGGACCATTAAAACTACTTTTTAAAAGAAAATCAGAAATACAAGTTTCTCTTTCGAGAAAGGAAAATGTTTTATTAAAATTGTTTAATAACTAAGAGGAAAAGTCTGAAAAAGTATCTATATGTTTTCTGTACTCTGCTCCACTCTTTTTAAAATTCTTGGTACCTGAGAAAAATCAATCTTTCCTGAGCTATGAAACTTGTACTCCTCCATACTCTGTTATAAAATACACTTTAATGATTCTTCATGCTTGAGTTACTTTCATAATTTATAAAATATTGCTTATAAAATTAGATATGCCATAAAAGAATGACTACTGTAAAAACTTATAATTAAAAGTTTTATCAGTTGAGGTAAGTAAAACTGTATAAGAACTTGGGTTTCTTATGTTTCATAGAGTACATTCTTTTCAAAACTATAAAAAATAACACCATACACTTCCTATAGGTAATGGGAACATGACTACTTCCTATTTTCCTGCTGCAAAAATGAAAGATAAAATGGTTTTGCCAATTCTTTTCCCTGAAAACCAGATACAGAACTTTATCTTTTGTTTCTTATTTTTAAAATATTTTTAGAGCAATTTTAGGTTTACAGCAAACTTAAGAGGGAGGTACAGTGATTTGCTGCACACCTTCTGCCTCCACGCATACATAGCCTCCACATTAGCAAAATCATTCAGCAGAGTGGTACTTCTTTTTTTAACCAATGAGCCTACATTGACTCATCATAATTACCCAAAGTTTATAATTTACCTTAGGGTTCACTCGATGTTGTACATTTTATGGGTTGGGATAAATGTATAATGATATATATCCATCATTATAATATCATACAGAGTATTTTCACTTCTGTAAAAATTCTCTATGCTCTGCTTATTCTTCTATCTCACTCCTCACCCCTGGAAGCCACTGATCTTTTTATTGTCTACCTAGTATTGTCTTTTCCAGAATGCCATGTAGATGGAATCACTCTGTATGTAGCCTGTTCAGATTGGCTTCTTTCACTTAGTAATATACACTTAAGGTTTCTCCATGTCTTGTCATGGCCTGATAGCTCATTTATTTTCAGCACTGAATAATATTCCATTGTCTGAATGTACCACAGTCTATTTATCCATCCACCTATTGAAGGGCATCTAGTTACTTCCAAGTTTTGGCAATTATGAACAAAGCTGCTATATACACCTATGTGTAGGTTTCTGTGTGGACAAAATTTTCGGCTTCTTTGGGTAAGTACTAAGTAGCAAGATTTCTGGATTGTGTGGTAAGATATGTTCAGTTTTTAAGAAACAGTCAAATGCTCTTCCAAAATGTCTATACCATTTTGCATTCCCACCAGCACAGAAGGAGAGTTCTTGTTGCTCCATATCACTAGCATTTAATAAAGTCAGTGTTCTGAATTTTGGCCATTCTACTAAATATGTAGTGGTATCTCATTGTTTTAATTTGTATTGCACTAATGACATAGATTTGCATCTTTTCATATGCTTATTTTCCATTTGTGTGTCGTCTTTGCTTAGGCGTCAGTTAATGTCTTTGGCCCATTTTTTAATTGAGTTGCTTTCTTAATTTTGAGTTTTGAGAGTTCTTTGTATGCAATCTCCCAATTCATCCCACCACCCCCACCCCGCTTTTCCCCCTTGGTATCTATACGTTTGTTCTCTACATGTGTGTCTCTATTTCTGCCTTGAAAACTGGTTCATCTGCACCATTTTTCTAGATTCCAGATATATAATAGACGATATTTGTTTTACTCTTTCTGACTTACTTCACTCTGTGTGACAGTCTCTAGGTCCATCCACATCTCTACAAATGACCCAATTTCATTCCGTTTTATGACTAATATTCCACTGTATATATGTACCACATTTTCTTTATCCATTCATCTGTTGATGGGCATTTAGGTTGCTTCCATGACCTGGCTATTGTAAATAATGCTGCAGTGAACATTGGGGTGCGTGTGTCTTTTTGAATTATGGTTTTTTCTGGGTATATGCTCTAGGATTGCTGGGTCATATGGTAATTCTATTTTTAGTTTTTTTAAGGAACCTCCGTACTGTTCTCCATAGTGGCTGTATCAATTTACATTCCCACCAACAGTGCAAGAGGGTTCCCTTTTCTCCACACCCTCTCCAGCATTTGTTGTCTGTAGATTTTCTGATGATGCCCATTCTGACTGGTGTGAGGTCATTGTAGTTTTGCATTTCTCTAAATAATTAGTGATGTTGAGCAGCTTTTCACGTGCCTCTTGGCCACCTGTATATCTTCTTTGGAGAAGTGTCTATTTAGGTCTTCTGCCCATTTTCTGATTAAGTGGGGTTTTTTTTAAATATTGAGCTGCATGAGCTGTTTATATATTTTGGAGATTAATCCTTTGCCCATTGATTCGTTTGCAAATATTTTCTCCCATTCTGAGTGTCATCTTTTTGTCTTGTTTATAGTTTCCATTGCTGTGCAAAAGCTTTTAAGTTTCATTAGGTCCCATTTGTTATTTTTGTTTTTATTTCCATTACTCTAGGAGGTGGGTCAAAAAAGATCTTGCTGTTATTTATATCAAAAAGTGTTCTTCCCATGTTTTCCTCTAAGAGTTTTATAGTGTCTGGTCTTATATTTAGACTTTTAATCAGTATTGAGTTTATTTTTGTGTATGGTGTTAGGGAGTGTTCTAATTTGATTCTTTTACATGTAGCTATCCAGTTTTCCCAGCACCACTTATTGAGGAGACTGTCTTTTCTCCATTGTATATCCTTGCCTCCTTTGTCATAGATTAGTTGACCATAGGTGCATGGGTTTATCTCTGGGGTTTCTATCTTGTTCCATTGATCTATATTTCTGTTTTTGTGCCACTACCGTATTGTTTTGATTACTGTATCTTTGTAGTATAGTCTGAAGTCAGGAAATCTGATTCCTCCAGCTCTGCTTTTTTCCCTCAAGATTGCTTTGGCTCTTCGGGGTCTTTTGTGTCTCCATACAAATTTTAAGAATTTTTGTTCTAGTTCTTTGAAAAAATGCCATTGGTAATTTAATAGGGATTGCATTGAATCTGTAGATTGCTTTGGGTAGTATAGTCATTTTTACAATATTGATTCTTCCAATCCAAGAACGTGGTATATCTCTTAATCTGTTTGTGTCATCTTCGATTCCTTTCATCAGTGTCATATAGTTTTCTGAGTACAGGTCTTTTACCTCCTTACATAGGTTTATTGCTAGGTATTTTATTCCTTTTGTTGCAATGGTGAATGAGATTGTTTCCTTAACTTCTTTTTCTGATCTTTCCTTGTTAGTGTATAGATATGCAAAAGATTTCCGTGCATTAATTTTGTATCCTGCAACTTTACCAAATTCATTGATTAGCTCTAGTAGTTTTCTGGTGGCATTTTTAGGATTCTCTATGTATAGTATCATGTCATACGCAAACAGTTACAGTTTTACTTCTTCTTTTCCAATTTGTATTCCTTTTATTTCTTTTCCTTCTCTGATTGCCGTGGCTAGGACTTCCAAAATATGTTGAATAGTAGTGGTGAGAGTGGACATCCTTGTCTTCTTCCAATCTTAGAGGAAATGCTTTCTGTTTTTCACCATTGAGAATGATGCTTGCTGTGGGTTTGTTGTATATGGCCTTTATTATGTTGAGGTTTCCCTCTATGCCCACTTTCTGGAGAGTTTTTGTCATAAATGGGTGTTGAATTTTGTTAAAAGCTTTTTCTGCATCTACTGAGATGATCATATGATTTTTATTCTTCAACTTGTTAATATGGTGTATCGCATTCATTGATTTGCATATACTGAGGAATCCTTGCATCCCTGGGATAAATCCACCTTGATCATGGTGTATGATCCTTTTAATGTGTTGTTTTATTCTGTTTGCTAGTATTTAGTTGAGGATTTTTGCATCTATATTCATCAGTAATGTTGGTCTGTAATTTTCTTTTTTTATAGTATCTCTGTCTGGTTTTGGTATCAGGGTGATGGTGGCCTTGTAGAATGAATTTGGGAGTGTTCCTTCCTCTGCAATTTTTTGGAAGAGTTTGAGAAGGCTGGGTGTTAGCTCTTCTCTAAATGTTGGATAGATTTCACCTCTGAAGCCATCTGGTCCTGGACTTTTGTTTGTTGGAAGATTTTTAATCACAGTTTCAATTTCAGTGCTTGTGATTGGTCTCTTCATATTTTCTATTTCTTCCTAGTTCAGTCTTGGAAGCTTATACGTTTCTAAGAATTTGTGCATTTCTTCCAGGTTGTCTATTTTATTAGTATAGAGTTGCTTGTAGTAATCTCTTATGATGCTTTGTATTTCTGTGGTGTCCTTTGTAACTTCTCCTTTTTCATTTCTAATTTTATTGATTTGAGTCCTCTCCCTCATTTTCTTGATGAGTCTGGCTAAAGGTTTACCAGTTTTGTTTATCTTCTCAAAGAACCAACTTTTAGTTTTATTCTTTGCTATTGTTTTCTTTGTTTCTATTTCATTTATTTCTGCTCTGATGTTTATGATTTCTCTCCTTCTAATAACTTTTGGTTTGATTTTTTTCTTCTTTCTCTATCTCCTTTAGGTGTAAGGTTAGATTGTTTATTTGAGATTTTTCTTGTTTCTTGAGGTAGGATTATATTGCAGTAAACTTCCCTCTTAGAACTGCTTTTGCTACATCCCATAGGTTTTGGATCATCATGTTTTCATTGTCATTTGTCTGTAGGTATTTTTTTATTTCCTCTTTGATTTCTTCAGTGATCTCTTGGTTATTTAGTAGTGTATTGTTTACCTTACATGTGTTTGTGCTTTTTATGGTTTTTCCCCCATAATTGATTTCTAGTCTCATAGTTTTGTAGTCTGAAAAGATACTTGATATGATTTCAGTTTTCTTAAATTTACCAAGGCTTGATTTGTGACCCAAGATATGTTTTATCCTGGAGAATGTTCTGTGTGCACTTGAGAAGAAAGTGTAATCTGCTGTTTTCAGATGGAATGCCCTACCAGTATCAATTAAATCTATATGGTCTGTTATGTCATTCAAAGGTTGTGTTTCCTTATTAATTTTCTGTCTGAATGATCAGTCAGTTGGGGTGAGGTGTTAAAGTCCTCCACTATTATAGTGTTACTGTTGATTTCCTCTTTTATAGCTGTTAGCAGTTGCCTTATGTATTGAGGTGCTCCTGTGTTGGGTGCATATATATTTATAATTGTTATATCTTCTTTTTGGATTGATCCCTTGATCATTATGTAGTGTGAATCCTTATCTCTTGTAACATTCTTTATTTTAAAGTCTATTTATCTGATATGAGTATTGCTACTCCAGCTTTCTTTTGATTTCCATTTGCATGGAGTATCTTTTTCCATCCCATCACTTTCAGTCTGTATGTGTCCCTAGGTCTGAAGTGGATCTCTTGTAGACAGCATATATATGGGTCTTGTATTTGTATCCATTCAGTGAACCTGTGTCTTTTGGTTGGAGCATTTAATCCATTCACGTTTAAGGTAATTATCAATATGTATGTTCCTATGACCATTTTCTTAATTGTTTTGGGTTTGTTTTTGTAGGTCCTTTCCTTCTATTGTGTTTCCCACTTAGAGAAGTTCCTTTAGCATTTGTTGTAGAGCTGGTTTGGTGGTGCTGAATTCTCTTAACTTTTGCTTGTCTGTAAACTTTGATTTGTCTGTCGACTCTGAATGAGATCCTTGCCGGGTAGAGTAATCTTGGTTGTAGGTTCTTCCCTATCATCACTTTAAATATATCATGCTGCTCCCTTCTGTCTTGCAGAGTTTCCACTGAGAAATCAGCCGTTAACGTTATGGGAGTTCCCTTGTATGTTATTTGTCATTTTTCCCTTGTTGCTTTTAATAATTTTTCTTAGTCTTTAATCTTTGTCAGTTTGATTACTATGTGTCTCGCATGTTTCTCCTTTGGTTTATCCTGTCTGGGACTCTCTGTGCTTCCTTGACTTGGGTGACTATTTCCTTTCCCATGTTAGGGAAGTTTTCGACTATAATCTCTTCAAATATTGTCTCAGGTCCTTTCTCTCTCTCTTCTCCTTCTGGGAACCCTGTAATGAGAGTGTTGGTGCATTTAATGTTGTCTCAGAGGTCACTTAGGCTGTCTTCATTTCTTTTCATTCTTTTTTTTTAAATTCTGTTCCTCAGCAGTAAATTCCACCATTCTGTCTTCCAGATCACTTATCCATTCTTCTGCCTCAGTTATTCTGCTATTGATTCTTTCTAGTGTATTTTTCATTTCCGTTATTGTAATGTTCACCTCTGTTTGTTCTTTAATTCTTCTAGGTCTTTGTAAACATTTCTTGCATCTTCTTGATCTTTTCCTCCATTCTTTTTCTGAGGTCCTGGATCATCTTCAGTATCGTTATTCTGACTTCTTTTTCTGGAAGGTTGCCTATCTCTACTTCATTTACTTGTTTTTCTGGTGTTTTATCTTGTTCCTTCATCTGCTACATAGCCCTCTGCCTTTTCATTTTGTCTATCTTTCTGTGAATGTGGTTTTCATTCCACAGGCTGCAGGACTGTAGTTCTTCTTGCTTCTGCCGTCTGCCCTCTGGTGGACAAGGCTATCTAAGAGGTTTGTGCAAGCTTCCTGATGGGAGGGACTGGTGGTGCCTAGAGCTGGGTGTTGCTCTGGTGGGCAGAGGTCAGTAAAAGTTTAATCCACTTGTCTGCTGATTGGTGGGGCTGAGTTCCCTCCCTGTTGTTTGGCCTGAAGCAACAGCACTGGAGGCTACAGGCTCTTGATGGGGCTAATGGTGGACTCCAGGAGGGCTCATGCCAAGTAGTACTTCCCAGAACTTCTGCTGCCATTGTCCTTTTCCCCATGGTGAGCCACAGCCATCCCCCACCTCTGCAGGAGACCCTCCAGCACTAGCAGGTAGGTCTGGTTCAGTCTCCTATTGGGTCACTGCTCCTTCCCCCTGGGTCCTGATGCTCACACTACTTTGTGTGTGCCCTCCAAGAGTGGAGTCTCTTTACCCCAGTCCTGTCAGAGTCCTGCAATCAAATCCCACTAGCCTTCATAGTCTGATTCTCTGGGAATTCCTTCTCCTGTTACTGGACCCCAGGTTGGGAAGCCTGAGGTGGACCTCAGGATCTTCACTCCAGTGGGTGGACTTCTGTGATACAGTTGTTCTCCAGTTTGTGAGTCACCCACCCAGTGGTTATGGGATTTGATTCTACTGTAATTGCGCCCCTGCTACCATCTTATTGTGGCTTCTCCTTTGTCTTTGGATGTGGGGTATCCTTTTTGGTAAGTTCCAGTATTTTCCTGTCAATGATTCTTTAGCAGTTAGTTGTAATTCTGGTGCTCTCACAAGAGGAAGTGCCACTTGACTATGTTTACGTGGATCTATTTTTGGGCTCTCTGTTCTCTTTCGTTGATCTATTTATCTAATCTTTGGCCAGTACCACATGGTCTTGACAACTGTAGACTTATAGTAAACCTTTCACTTGGGTAGTGTTAGTTTTTCAACTGTATTATTCTTCTTCAAGATTGTATTGATTATTCTGAGTCTTTTGCCTTTCTATGTAAATGTTATAACAGGTTGTCTATTTTCATAAAATAACTTGCTGGAATTTTGAATGGGATTAAATAGAATTTATAGATTAATTTTGGAAAGCTGACAACAATATTGAGTCTTCCTATCCCTGAACATAGAGTATCTCTCCATTTATTTAGTTCTTCTTTGATTTTGTTCATCAGAGTTTTGTAGTTTTTCTTAAAAGGAAATTGTACATATATTGTTAAACATATACCTTAGTATTTCATTTTGAGGGCTGGATATTGCATTTTTATTTTCAAATTCCATTTATTCATTGTTGGTATATGGGAAAACAATTGACTTGTGTGTATTAATCTTCTATCCTACCACTTAAATAATCACTCAGTTCTAGGAGTTTTTTTGTGAATTCTTCAGAATTTCTACATATACAGACATGTCATCTGTAAGCAAAGAGAGTTTTATGTTTTCCTTCCCAATATGTATATATTTTACCTCCTTTTCTTGCCTTATTGCATTAACTAGTACTTTAAGTATGATGTTGGAAAGGAGAGGTAAGAGGAGACATCCTTGCCTTGTATCTGCTCTTGTGGGAAAGGTTTGAATTTTGCACCATTAAGTATGATGTTAGCTGTGTGGTTTTTTAGGTAGACTTTATCAAGTTGAGAAAGTAACTCTCTATTCCTAGTTTACTGAGTTTTTATCATGAAGAGGTTTTAGATTTTGTCAACTTTCTCTGCTTTTGTTGATATGATCATGTAATTTTTTCAATCTGTTGATGTGATAGGCTACATTCATTGACTTTGGAATGTAGAACTAACTTTGCACAACAGGGATAAATTTTACTTGGCCATGATGTACAATTCTTTTTATACTTTTTTTTGGATTTGATTTGCTGATAGTTTATTGCATCTGTGTTCATGAGAGATATTGATCAGTAGTTTTCTTTTCATTTAATGCCATTTTATGGTTTGGGTATAAGGATTATTCTGACCTCATAGAATGAATTAAGAAGTATTATCACTGTTTCTCTAATCTGAACAAGATTATACGAATTGGTTTCTTTTTTTCCAAAGACTCATATGTTTTCTTTTCTACAGTTTTATTGAGATATGATTGACATACAACACTATATAAGTTTAAGGTGTACAACATAATGATTTGACTTACATACATCATAAAATGATTATCACAATAAGTTTAGTGAATGTCCATCATCTCATATAGATACAAAATTAAAGAAATTGAAAAATAATTTCCTTGTGATTAGAGCTCTTAGGATTTACCCTCTTTACCACTTTCATATATATCATACGGCAGTGTTAATTATATTTATAATGTTGTACATTACTTCATTAGTACTTATTTATCTTATAGCTGGAATTTTTTACCTTTTGACTGCCTTCATCCAATTCCCCCTTCCCCCATGCCCTACCTCTGGGAACCACAAATCTGATATTTTCTATGAGTTTGTATCTTTTTTTGTTTTGAAGTAAAATTGAAATACAACACCATGTTAGTTACTATTATACAACATAGTGATTTGGTATAACTTTACATTTCAGAATGATCACCATAATAAATCTAGCTATGAGATGTCACTGTACAAAGATATTACATGGTTATTGACTATATTCCCCACGCTATACCTTTCATACCTGTGACTCATTTCTTTTGCAACTGGAAGTTTGTGTCTCTTAGTCTCCTTCACCTATTTGTTTCCTCCTACCACCTGTTTCCCCTCTGGCAACCACCCATTTGCTCTTTGTATCTTTAACTGTTTCTGTTTTATTTTGTTTGTTCATTTATTTTTAAGATTTCACATGTAAGTGAAATCATACAGTATTTGTCTTTCTGTGTCTGACTTATTTCATTTAGCATAATACCCTTTAGGTCCATTCATGTTGTCACAAATGGCAAGATTTTATTCATACACACACCCACACATACACACACACATACCCCACATCTTCTTTATACATTCATCTATCAGCAGGCACTTAGGTTACTGCCATATCTTTCTTGGTTCTTGGAAATAATGCTGCAAAGAATATAGGGGTAACTTCATCTTTTTGAATTAGTGTTTTCATTTTCTTTGGATAAATATGCAGCAGTAGAATTGCTGGATCATATGGTAGTTCTACTTTTAATTTTTTGAGGAATCACCATACTGTTTTCCATAGTGTCTTTACCAATTTACATTCCCACCAACAGTGTACAAGGGTTGCCTTTTCTCCTCATCCTCACTAACACTTGTTACTTGTTGTGTTTTTTATAATAACGATTCTGATTGATAGTAAGGTGACATCTCATTGTGGTTTTCATTTGCATTTCCCTGGTGATTAGTGATATTGAGCATCTTTTCATGTGCCTGTTGCCCATCTGTATGTCTTCTCTGGAAAAAATGTCTATTCAGATCTGTTGCCCATTTTTAAATCTGGTTGTTTCTTTTTTTCATGTTCAGTTGTTTGACTTCTTTGTGTATTTTGGATATTAATCCCTAATCAGATGTATTGTTTGCAGCAAGTATCTTCTCCCATTCAGTAGGTGGCCTTTTTGTTTTGTTGACAGTTTCCTTTTCCGAGAAAAAGCTTTTTAGTTTGATTTAGCCCATTTGTTTATTTTTGGTTTTGTTTCCCTTGCCTGAAGCAACATATCCAAAAAATATTGTTACGACCGATGCCAAAAAGCTTACTGCCTATGTTTTCTTCTAGAAGTTTTATGGTTTCAAGTCTTACATTTAAGTCTTTAATCCATTTTGAATTTACTTTTGTCCATGGTATGAAAGAGTAGTCTAATTTCATTCTTTTGCATCATATAGCTGTCCAGTTTTCCCAACACCATTTAGGTATAATTTCTTCATTAAATGTTTGATAGAATTCACCATTAAACCCATATGTTTTAGGATATTATTAATTATTGGTTAAATTTCATTAATCGATGTAAGCCTATTTAGTCGTCTTCTTCTTGTTTGAGTTTGGCAGCTTGTGTCTATCAAGGAGTCACTCCATTTCATCTATGTTATTAAATTTGTGGGCATAAAGTTGTTCATAATATTCTTTTATTATCCTTTTAATGTCCATGGGACCTGTAGTAATGTCCCATCTTCATTACTGATATTAGTAGAATATGCCTTTTGGGGTTTTTTTCCTTAGCCTAGTTAGAGGCTTATTGATTTTATTAATCTTTATGATGACTCATCTTTTGGTTTCATTTTTTACTGATTTCTTATTTCCAAATTCATTGATTTCTGTTGTAGTTTTCTTCTTCTTCTTCTTCTTCTTCTTCCTTTGGATTTAATTTTCTCTTCTTTTTCTAGTTTCCTAAGGTGGAAACTTAGATTATTGATTTTAGATTGTTCTTTCCCAATATATTCATTTAATGCTATAAATTTTACTCTAAGCACTGTTTTTGTTGCATCCCCCAAATTTGGATAAGCTGTGTTTTCACTTTCGTTTAGTTCAGATTATTTTAAAATTTCTCTGGAGGTATCTTCTTTGACCCACCTGTTATTTAGAAGTATGTTGTTTAATCTCCACATGTTTAGTATGTTGTTTAATCTCCACATGTTTAGGTATCTTCCTGTTATCTTTCTGCTATTGATTTCTAGTTTAATTCCATTGTGGTCTGAGAGCATCCATTGTATAATTTCTCTTGTTTGAAAAGTCTCAAGGTGTGTTTTATGGTCCAGAGTGTGATATATCTTAGTGTATACTCCATGTGAGCTTGAGAAGAATGTATGTTCCACTACTGTTGGATGAAATAATCTCTAGATGTCAGTTATATATAATTAATTGAGCAGTGTTGAGTTCAACAACGTCCTTACCAATTTTCTGGCTACTGGATCTGTCCATTTCTGAGAGAGGGATGTTGAAATCTTCAACTATGATAAAGTATTCATCTACTTCTCCTTGCATTTCTACCACTTTTTGCCTCACATAATTGGACACTCTTTTGTTAAGAACATACATTTTAAGACTTGTTATGTCTTCTTGGAGAAGTGACCTCTTTATCATTATATAATGCCCTTCTTTATCCCTGATAACCTTCCTTGCCTTGAAGTCTGTACTTCTTGAAATTAATATAGCTACTCTGCTTAATTTTGATTCTTATTAGCATGATAATATTTTATTATCTGTGCTAAACACAGAACCCAACAGTATATTTTCTGTAAGAAATTTACTTTAAATATACTGTTGGGTTCTGTGTTTTTTTTAAATTGAAATATAGTTGACTTACAGTATTATGTTAGTTTCAGGTGTACTACATAGTGATTTGACATTTCTGTAAGTAACAAAATGATTGCGGGGACAAGTCTAATAATTATCTGTTTTAAACACAATTACTACAATATTATGGACCATATTTCTTATGCTGTATATTATGTCCCATGGCTTGTTTATTTTATAACTGGAGTTTTGCAGCTCTTACTTCCCTTCATCTGTTTCACCCAACACCTTACTCCCCCACCCCCAGCTGATAAACACACATTTGTTCTCTGTATCTATGAGTCTTTTAACACTTTGTTTTATTTGTTTCTTTCCTTTGTTTTTTAGATTCCACATACAACTAGGATCTTACAGTATTTGCCTTTCCCTGCATGACTTATTTCACTTAGCAAGATCCACCCTCTAGATACATCCATGTTGTACTTCTCATTTCTGATATTGGTAATTCATGTATTTTTATTATTTTCATTAACAGTTATTCCAAAGGATTATGAATTTTATTAATATTGTCAAAGAACCAACATCAGCTGTGTTGCTTATTCTCTATATTTTGTATGCTTTCCATTTAAATTATTACCCCTTTTAAGTTTTAATGATTTACTTCATTCTGCTTAGTTTGCATTTGTTTTTCTTTTTCTAGCTTCTTAATTTTAAACTCTTCATTGTTAATGTGAACATTGAAAACTATATATTTCTATTTAAGTGCAGCTTTAGCTTCTTCATGTGTGTTTTGGTACATTTTGTTACATATTAATTAAGGTTAAAATATTTTAAAAATTTCCTCGCGATTTCTTATTTGACTCATGTTTTAACTAGAAGCGAGTATTCAGTTTCCAAATCTCGGAGGATTTGTTTGTTTTTTTTTTTTAGATTTTTAAAAGTGTTTTTGTATGATGTTCATACTTTTGAATTTATTGAGACTTATTCCACAGTTCAGAATACGATTTGACTTGTGAAAGTTTCACATGCACCTGAAAATAAGAATATTCTGTAGTTGTTTTTGTGATATTCTATATATGCCAATTAAGTCATCTTAGTTAATAGTGTCATTCAAATATAAACCCTCACTGATTTTTATCTACTTGTTTTTCTGTCATTTTACTATTTACCTCTCTTTTTCTTTATATTTAAAATAGCTCTGTATAACACCATACTGTTGAATGTCCCCTACTGCCTTTCTCGATAGATAGATAGACAGATCAATTGATCTAAGTATATATCTCCAGCCTGACAATATCTTTTAATTGGAGGATTTTTAGTTCTATTTTTAACTGGTTTTTGTGTGTGGTTATCTAGAAATTTCAATATGTATCTACCTTACTATAGCACAACTCGAATTCATACTTTACTGTTTTATTTTTAATGTAAGAATTTTAAAATTATATATTTCCAGTTGTTCCCTTTCTTTGTGCTATTGTTTTCATGTTTCACTTCATAATTTATAAACTCCATGTTCATAATACTATTTTTGCTTTTAATAGCCTTTTATAGAAAGTAAGAAATATTGAAAATAGTCATTTGTATTTCCTATATATTTATAACTTCTTTCAGTTTTCTTTTAGGCTGAGTTTCCATCTGGAATTATTTACCTTCATACTGAAGTATTTACTGTATTATTTTTGTTGTGTAGATGCTGCTAGTGACAAATTCTCTCGCCTGTTATTTGTTATATATATATCTGTATTTTGCATTCATTTTTCAAGGACAGTTTTACTGATGGTAGAATTCTAGATTACAAGTATTTTTCCCTCCAGTACTTTAAAGATTGTTGTTCTGGGTTGAATTGTTTATTATGTGTTGTCAGCAGTCACTCCTGTTCTGTACATTAGGTGGAAATAAATGAAGACCAACTAAATAAGAACAGGCCGTGGCTATTTATTCAGAACTTGTTATAATAAGAGTCAGCCACCATCACTCATGTTTGACAGAGACTCAGAGGCAGAGAGAAGAGATGGAAAGCTTTATAATGAAAAAAAGGAAAGGCTTCACATATGCCCTGATCGGAAGCTATTGGCATGTAGAAGCTGGAGGTGGGCTAACTAAAAGTGGTACATCCTATGAAAGTAGTTAGGGGTGCATAGGGCTTTCTCTGGTTGGTCCTAAGTTGGGCATGGGGACAAAAATTAGGGAAGCTGTCAGTAATTAATCAAGTCCTGGCCATTTTAAGGCAATTGTTACTAGGGTTATTGTTTACTAGGGTTATTAGGCTGGTTGCTAGAGATAGTTGTCTGACTTCCTACAAGTCTGACTTATTGAAAGTAGGCTGACTTCCTGGTCTAGTTACCATACAAAATAGGTTGGTTTCGTGGGATGGTTGCTGCAGATGTGGGTCAGAGTTCTATTTTTGTATTTGGCCTGGTCATTGCCCATTTGAATGTTCATTCTCTCAGTTATGTGTATTTTGTCTCTGTCTTCTTTTAAGATTTTCTTTTATATTTGGTTTTCAGCAGTTTGCCTGTGATATGCCCAGGTGTGTGTGTGTGTGTGTGTGTGTCTGTGTGTGTGTAAGTTCTCATTAGGATTTGTTGAGCTTCTTAGATCTGTGGGTTGAGATTTTTCATCAGTTTCTTCAATTTTTATACTTTTATTTTCCAAAAAAAATTTAGTCCCATTTCCTCTCTTCTCTCCTTTTGATATTCCAGTTGTAAAATTGCATGTTGCACTCATCCAAAGACACTGTATTCTCCAATTCCATAATTTACATTTGATGTTTTTTTAGAGTGTCCAATTTTCTACTGAAATACACTATCACTTTACCTGTTATATCAATCTTTTGCTGTAAATTTTTTTCCACATATTATTAATGATTATTTTAAAGTCCAGGCATGCTAATTTCAATAACTGATTTATCTGTTGATCTTCTATTTACTTTGCTTTCCCTTTATTATGGGTAAAATTTTCCTTCATATATCTTTTAAAGTTTTATGGTATTCTGGACATTGTTGTAAAGGAGTGGTTGAAGTATACCATTTTATTGTTTTATTTCCCAGGTAATAAAGTCTCTTCCATTGTCTGGTGGTTAGGGTAAGGGACTAGCCATTCCAAATTCCTCTTATGGCTGAGCCATAGTTTTAAATATACTGAGTTCATCTTTGATTTGTCAAACCCCTAACCTCCCAGGAGTTTTTCATCTTGTCAGTACTCGGACTGAGAGGAGAGTGTATTGTAGTCACAAGTATGTTTGTTTACTATTGGGTTCCAATTGCAAAGTGTTTTGGAATACAATTACTGCAAGAATGCTTAGGAATAAGCAATTTCTCTTTGCATTGTTTCCCCTTGACTGCTGCTCTTGGTAAAATTTGGGGAGAGGAGGAAGGAGAATTGACATCCTAAGGTATTTTTTATATTTGGGGCTATTTTCAGTTTATAAAACCATTCTGCCAGACCAAATCGTCATCTTGTCTTGGCTGATTTCTCTTCATCCCTGCGAAGTCTCTCCATCTGTAGCAGGTCTGCTCCTCTACTGTCCATCCACATTCATGTCCACTACCGTGAATGGAAGCTGTAGTAACTCTTTTCTCATCTCCTGTTTTTCCTTCTGTCTCACTGGCATTATTCTCAGTTTGTTCCTTAATTTTTTGTTAGTTCTCCTATGTCATAAACTTGCAGTGCCTTGTAGCTCAGTTTTTAAATATTTTGTTTTCTGTGTGCAATTATTCCTATGGTGATGTCGTCTAGACTTGTCTTTCCATATCATCAGTGCACTGATGACTCATAGTTAAATCTTCAAATCAGACTTCTACCCTGAACCCCAGACTTGTATTCCCAATAGCCTATTTGACATTTCCAATTGAGTTCAAAATAAACATCTTAATACATCCAAAATGGAACTTTTCTCCACAAAATAATAAACAAATAAATAAAACCTACTCCACCTGCAGTCTTTTCCACCTCAATGGTAATTCCATCTTTCAAGTTGCTCAGACCAAAATACTTAGAGTCATCTATTGCTTCCTTCTTTTTATAATACTCAGCATGCTGTCAATCAGAAATTTTGCTGGTTCTTCCTTTCATCTTTAGATCATATCCAAAATCTGAACAGTTATCTCCATTTCTAAGTCTACCATCCTTGTCCAAACCATCAACATCATTTGCCTGGCTTATTAAAGTAGCCTCAGACCTAGTCTCTCTGCTTCCATTCTTGTCTCCTCTCCTATCCTACATTATATTCTCAACCTGGGTGATCTTTTTGAAACTTGAGTCAGATCATGTCACTCTTGCTCAAAACCCTTCAGAGGCTTCCCCATCTCTCAGTGTAAATTTTAAGTTCCTTTGTATGTCCTAGCTGTAATGACCTCTGTGCTGTACCTCAAACATGCCAGGTATACAAGGGCCTCGGGGTTCTCTGTGATTGTTGTTAACTTTATCTGAGAGTCTCGTATCTGCATTGCTTGCCCCATTGCCTCTTTTGAGGATTTGCTCAAATATCTTCCCAGTGAGGTCTTAAAAACCAATTTATTTAAATTGAAAATCCTATACAACTCCTCCACTCTATTTTGCCATGTAACACTATTTTCTTCAACTATATGTAACTTACTTTAGTATTTTGTTTTATTTTCTTTCCTCCCCCATTGGAATATAAGTGGGGTAAAAGAGGTTTTTTTCCCTGTTTTGTTACTGCTGTATACATAGAATAATGCTCGACACATAGAGGTATTTAAAAATGAGTCTATGTTTTACTAGCTGTTTTTTTCTAACTTGGCTGTTGATTCATATTGCCAACCTGAGTCTTTACACAGTGACAATCTAAAGATGAAGAGGTTTCGTTGCTTTACAGTGGCCCCCTTGTCCCCTTCATATTATCTTATATTAATTGTGCTAGAGTTTGGGGATTATTGTTACAGTTAGAATAGAAAAAGCAAACACAATTTTCTTGAATGAAGGTTAAGTGTTACCCTCAGAAAAGGAACATATATTTGTATTCCATTCTCAAAAAAACTGCTTTGTAAATGTTAAAGCACTTTTCAAATATAAGGAATTAAAATATTTTGCATAGTAGACAGCTTTGGAATATTTTAGTACTGATTTGACACATCAGCTCTTCACTGGCAACTACATGCTGCTTCTAAATGTTGTGGGGCCTACAATGTAAGTTTGAACGTTCAAATTCCATGTAAATAATTTAATACTTTTATAACAATGTTCCAAAATAATTTTTCCCTTTATAGCAAATTCAAGGATACTTGAATTCATAGTGATACCTATAACCATATTTTAATCAGGTGTAAAGACTCTTAAATAATTGGGGGAAAAGCAGAAATTGAAAAAAAAAAAAAGAGTAACTGCTCATGCTTAAGAATAGCAATAAAGAACTTCGCATTTTAATGTAATGAAAAGATAAAAATCTCTTGAGCGATATTTTGATAATTCTCGAGACAGACTCATCTAGAAAAAAATATTTTAATTTTGAAGTAAATAAAAAGGTTTGTCACAAATTTGTCTTCCTTTTTAGATGAATTATTCACAACCATTATTTTAAAAATTTACACAGGCATTACTTTGAATCTCCATGTAACTATCTCAAAGCAGAGTTCAAAAATGTTATTTTTATTGTTAAAATATACAGTTGAAATCAATTCATCCTAAGAGTCTGCCTATATATTTTTCCCCAAAAAAGTATGTTTTTTTAAAATTTACTTTTTTAAAAACTGAGATATAATTGACATATAGCATTATATTAGTTTCAGGAGTTCAACATAATAATTTGATATTTGTATATGTTATGAAATGATCACCATAGGAAGTCTAGTTAGCAACCATCATCACACATAATTACAAATTTTTTTTGTTGTGATGAGAACTTTTAAGGTCTACTTTCTTTCTTCAGATATTCGATGTAGTGTTAACTATAATAACCATGCTGTACATTACAACCCCATGACTTTTATTCAATATTAAGAAAAAAAATCATAACACAAAACTGTATAGTGCTTATGATTTCAATCATCTGTTTAAATACATTTGATATCTTTATAGATTTTTAAAAAACATCTTTATTAGAGTATAATTGCTTTACATTGTTGTGTTAGTTGCTGCTGTATAACAAAGTGAATCAGCTATACATATACATATATACCCATATCCCCTCCCTCTTGCATCTCCCTCCCACCCTCCCTATCCCACTCCTCTAGGTGGTCACAAAGCACCAGCTGATTGCCCTGTGCTATGTGGCTGCTTCCCACTAGCTAGCTATTTTATATTTGGTAGTGTATGTATCTCAATGCCACTCTCTCACTTCATCCCAGCTTACACTTCCCCCCTCCGTATCCTCAAGTCCATTCTCTACGTCTGTGTATTTATTCCTGTCCTGCCCCTAGGTACTTCAGAAACTTTTTTTTTTAATTCCATATATATATGTGTTAATATACGGTATTTGTTTTTCTCTTTCTGACTTGCTTCATTTTGTATGACAGACTCTAGGTCCATCCACCTCATTACAAATAACTCAGTTTCACTTCTTTTTATGGCTGAGTAGTATCCCATTGTATATATGTGCCACATCTTGTTTATGCATTCATCTGTTGATGGACACATAGGTTGCTTCCATGTCCTGGCTAATGTAAATAGTGCTGCAATGAACATGTTTGTACATGACTCTTTTTGAATTATGAAATTTTCAGGGTATATGCCCAGTAGTGGGATTGCTGGGTCGTATGGTAGTTCTCTTTTTAGTTTATTAAGGAACCTCCATACCATTCTCCATAGTGGCTGTATGAATTTACATTCCCACCAACAGAGCAAGAGGGTTCCCTTTTCTCCACACCCTCTCCAGCATTTGTTGTTTCTAGATTTTTTGTTGATGGCCTTTGGACTAGTGTGAGGTGATACCTCACTGAAGTTTTGATTTGCATTTCTTTGATGATTAGTGATGTTGAGCATCCTTTCATGTGTTTGTTGGTAATCTGTATATCTTCTTTGGAGAAATGTCTATTTAGGTCTTCTGCCCATTTTTGGATTGGGTTGTTTGTTTTTTAAATATTGAACTGCATGAGCTGCTTGTACACTTTGAAGGTTAATCCTTTGTCAGTTACTTCATTTGCAAATATTTTCTCCCATTGTCAGGGTTGTCTTTTCATCTTGTTTATGGTTATCTTTGCTGTACAGAGCTGTTAAGTTTCATTAGGTCTCATTTGTTTCTTTTTGTTTTTATTTCCATTTCTCTAGGAGGTGGGTCAAAAAGGATCTTGCTGTGATTTATGTCACAGTGTATTCTACCTATGTTTTCCTCTAAGAGTTTTATAGGGTCTTGCCTTACATTTAAGTCTTTAATCCATTTTGAGTTTATTTTTGTGTATGGTGTTAGGGAGTGTTCTAATTTCATTCTTTTACATGCAACTGTCCAGTTTTCACTGCACCACTTATTGAAGAGGCTGTCTTTTCTCCATTGTATATTCTTGCCTCCTTTATCAAAAATAAGGTGACCATATGTGCGTGGGTTTATCTCCGGGCTTTCTATCCTGTTGCATTGATCTATATTTCTGTTTTTGTGCCACTACCATACTGTCTTGATTACTATAGCTTTGTAGTATAGTCTGAGGTCCAGGAGCCTGATTCCTCCAGCCTTATTTTTCTTTCTCAAGATTGCTTTGGCTGTGTGGGGTCTTTTGTGTCTCCATACAAATGTGAAATTTTTTGTTCTAGTTCTGTGAAAAATGCCACTGCTAGTTTGATAGGGATTGCATTGAATCTGTAGATTGCATTGGCTAGTATAGTCATTTTTGCCATGTTGATTCTTCCAATCCAAGAACATGGTATATCTCTCCATCTGTTTGTATCATCTTTAATTTCTTTCAGCAGTGTCTTATAGTTTTCTGCATACAGGTCTTTTGTCTCCTTAGGTAAGTTTATTCCTAGGTATTTTATTCTTTTTGTTGCAATGGTAAATGGGAGTGTTTCATTAATTTCTAGTTTCAGATTTTCATCATTAGTGTATAGGAATGCAAGAGATTAATTTTGTATCCTGCTACTTTACCAAATTCATTGTTTAGCGCTATTAGTTTTCTGGTAGCATCTTTAGGATTTTCTGTATGTAGTATCATGTCATCTGCAAACAGTCACAGCTCTACTTCTTCTTTTCCTATTTGGATTCCTTTTATTTTTCTTCTCTGATTGCTGTGGCTAAAACTTCCAAAACTATGTTGAATAATAGTGGTGAGAGTGGGCAACGTTGTCTTGTTCCTGATCGTAGAGGAAGTGGTTTCTGTTTTTCACCATTGAGAACAATGTTGGCTGTGGGTTTGTCATATATGGCCTTTATTATGTTGAGGTAAGTTCCCTCTATGCCTACTTTCTGGAGGGTTTTTATCATAAATCGGTGTTGAATTTTAGTGAAAGATTTTTCTGCATCTATTGAGATGATCATGTGGTTTTTCTCCAATTTTTTAATATGGTTTATCACGTGGATTGATTTGCATATATTGAAGAATCCTTGCATTCCTGGGATAAACCCCACTTGATCATGATGTACGATCCTCTTAATGTGCTGTTGGATTCTGTTTCCTAGTATTTTGTTGAGGAATTTTGCATCTCTGTTCATCAGTGATATTGGCCTGTATCTGATCTATTTTAGAATCCCTAGTTATTATATAGTCACTTTGCTTTATTATATATTAACACCATAAAAATGATATGAAAAATATTTTTGTACATTGAGTACATATCCTATCGCAGATATTACGTTAGGAACAGGGGGACAAAGATGAGTAATATTTAGTGTCTCGCTTCCAAATCCTAAATATTACCCAACATTTAAGTAGCATTTTCTCTTGCTGGGCATTCTCATGAGAAATTTATGTATACTTACTTCTTGAATTTTTATAAGAATTCCATGAGATAAGTACTATTATGCTATTGTTTTCCACATTTGAAAGGAGGAATCTGAGGCACAGAGAGATTAGTCATATAGTTTGTCATTGGAGTCTGTGCTCACTGTCCAGCTAAAGTCTAGAGGCTGTATCTAAGCCTTTCTACAAAAGGGGGCTGCTTAGAAAAAAATGGATTTTGTCCCACTCTTTGCCCCCCTTCCATGGGCTCTAGTGTCTTAGCCTCTTTCCTCAGAACTGCCTTGGTGTCCATCTTCAAGATGAGTTTTCAGAAAAATGCTCTCTCCCCTACTCTTCCCACCAGCTTTCCCTAAGATAAACATTGTTATAGTTTAACAGATATACTGATATTTTGTTGAAAAACAGGGGCTCAAAAAATAATACAGTGGAGAAAATGATAAACTTCTAACAGCTGTGGTTGCTGGCATTCATATAAGCTTGGTTGGTTATAACTTGCAAAATTCAAATCTAAGTTGTGACACTTTCAGCATGACCTACTTTTAAAAAACTTTTTAAAAATAAATAATATTGTCTTTTGGGGGTAGGGGAGCTGGAAAATACATAGCATGATTGATTTCCAGGTAGTTAGTCTTAAAGGAATAGCAGATGGTAAACATTAGCTATTAGAGCAGGAAATTATTTCTTCACCATATTTTTTTGAGCTAAGAGATTCTTTAGGAATAAGTAATTCTGGTTGGTTGATTTTGAAAGTAAACCATATGTTGTTTACATGCTTTGGCATTTATCCAGTTTCCCTGAAGATGAGACTGAAAATGAAAAAAAACAACAGCCTGTTACTAATTAGATAATAATGAACATAATGAAAATAGGTGCCATAAGTTTTTGAATTATGAGAATGTATTTTCAGAACAAGCTCTGGGGGTAGGATCCTGGGGGGGAAGAGTTCTGCATATACCTATGAGGTGAGTACATACGTGTCCTGGAGATATATCCCAAGGTACACATTAAACACATTTAACTGTTATTTCTTACTATGTTAGAAATCAAAACCACAAATCAAAATGAGTTTTCAAATGCCCTGTTCATTTGATATGAATTACTAAATGTAAATATCTGTGTTATTTGCAATATTGATGTTCTTGTTAATATCTTAGAGCATTTCATACATATTTGGGTGGTAAACAAGAAATAACTAAAGACAGCCTGATGATTTTCCTAGAAAACCAGTAGGACCTTGAATGTTTTGAACCTGTAGATTCCCTCACCTCTGAGTGACAGCAACATCCGTAGGTCCTGTTTCCCCTCTTTACTGGAAAGAGTAGATGTAGATGATGCAGATTCTATTGCTTCAGCCACAAAGGGGAGTAATCACAGCTTCCTGTGGGGGAAGGGTGGTGGTTAGTAAGAGCTGCTCCTGACATAAAGGACTGAGAAATGAAAAGGATAATGGGGAAATCAAGGAGTAAAAAAGACAGTGTGGATGACTCCCTGGGTGAAATCCTCATTCACGGTGGTAGTAAACTGAACCTTGGCTGCAGAGGGGAAAACTGGCCCTGTGTCCTTTCCCTTCCAGTGAAGGAAATGGATGTGTTTGAATGCACAGGAATGTTTCTGAAGAAAAATGAATATTCAAAATAGGACACAATTAGGGCAGTTCAAATGCATTAATGACTATTTTAAATATTTAATAATGTATATGTTAATTATTTTCCAAAAATATAACTGCTGTTTGAAAATGATATATAAATCTGCCCTCATACAGTATGACCTGATACTAGATCTCTTCTGCTGTTGCAAAGACAGTTAAATTCCACTGATGATTATTTTTCTTAATGATTAATGCTTATTGTGATTATTCTCTAGCTAATATATGTATGCAAAATGTAGCTGCAAGGATTTGCTTATGTTAGCATATACCCTCCCCCACCCTGAAACCTCCAGGCTCCAGACGTTTATGCTGGAGAGAGAAAATGGATGTGTGTGTGTGTGTGTGTGTGTGTGTGTGTGTGTGTGTGTGTGTGTGTGTGTGTGTGTGTATCTACCCTTCAAGTTGATACAGTGGTGATGATATACAAACAACAAAAAAAGATAAAGCCTTCCCCTTGATAATGCCGTTCGCAACATACTAATATCATTTTAGAAAAACTTAGAGTAAGGAGGATGATTTAAATTTAAGAGAGGGCAGTGTTTTAAAAGAGCTATACAGAGCATTTAAAATTGGAAATTTAATATAACCAAGAATGGCACTTTTATTAAAGAGTGCTGTGATCTTCCAGCCATGCTCTTAACCAGTGATCACCCCGTAGCAAAATGCATAGATAATCAGCAACCTAGCCTGTCAGTAAACTTGTTGGGGGATTAAATCCTAAAGGAAGGAGCCCATAGCCCTGGAGGAAAACTGAGTGAATGTTTCCCTGAGTCTTTGAAGGCTCATCTCCGTAGTCCCACTGCTAGAATGTGCTCTGTTGTCATAGCAACACCATCTCCTGCTTCATACAGGAAAGATTAGCTCTTACTGTGCAGAGGAGAGAATTTAGGGGAAGTCAGACTAATCCCTGGGTGCACTTGGAGAGAAAGGTTGGACCTCGCCTGAGGGATGCTGTCTCTGCCATGATAGAATTGGCCTGCCACAGACACTGGTATTTAAGTTGAAGAGCAGAATTCACAGTAAGTGTCAGCTCCTCCAGAGTAGAATATTGATGAATGAGGTTTGTCTAAGTCTTGTTGAAGACTGTCCCATGCAGCAGTAGAAGGACAGCAGGAGACTCTGATGAGACTGCCAATGTTTTCCTAGTTTAGATGGTATTTAAAGGATTGACCACATCAGGAATTGAGGAAAAATTTTAAATACTTTTGAAATGTCCATCTAAAATCCTGGGAGCAAGTCAAAATTAGATAGGAAAAAAAAAATATATATATATATATATATATATATATGTATGCATTATATGCTTTGGGCATTTAATTTATTTACCCTAGGTTTTTGTGCATTTAAAATTTCATTGTGAGAAAGAAAAAGAAACTCATGAAAAAACCAATATGTCTAAGCAGGTGTGTTTCTTCAACACTCAAAGTGATGAGAATTCATTTTAGGATTGTAAATGTTCTTTTTCTGTTATGCATACATTTTTTGAAAATATTTTTAGATGCATACAAGTGGTAGAGTTCTTTTAAGGTAGTTATAAAATTATAAAAAGGTATTCATTGGGTAAGATTAATTTATTTAAGATTAATTTATTTAGCTTTTCTATTTGAGCTGCTACTTCAACTTCTCAGCATAAAGCATGTGCGATGTGTAAATCTTTCAGGATTTTCTGTTGCTTGCCTCAGATGGATTTTGTTCTGGGGGGCTGTCTATATGGATTTATTTAGATTTTTTTCCCCCTTGGTTGAATTTGTACATTTTTTGTGCAGTTAGTAAGGATTGCATGTATTCCAGCTAAAGTGCTGGGAAACCTTGTTATGGATTTGAAATGTTTGATTTTAATAGCTATTGTGGAGATGCCCAGTCTTTCAAAAACTTAATTACTTCAAAGTACACTTTAATCCACATCCGAAAATTAAAATATTCTTTTCCAAAAATATACAGATTTTACATATGATATTACTAATATGTAAACTGAGTGGTTTTGACTATCAGTGTGTATTACCCTGAAAGTATATATGTTTTTTTATTTAAAGCATTCATGGTAAAAACTGTATCATGCTGTGTTCATCATGTTTTTCAGATGTTTTGATTGTGACCATATATGTATAGTGTGTATTTAGAAAGTGAGTTTTGTTTCCCATGGACCAAATCCTAGGCTACTAATGTACTAGCACACTACAACTACCATCACAGTCTATGCTAAATATAGCCATTATCATAAAAAATATTTAATTGCCATTTGATATGTGCTGCTTTATCAGAATGAATGAGATTTAGGTGTTGCTGGAAAAGCAGTGCACGGATCACACATATACTGCTTTTCTCTTAAACTTAATGCTGGAATAGACTACATGTCTTAGATTTAAAGGAGCAATTATATTAAAAGGCTACGTAAAATTATTCTCTTCATGTGTCAGGAAAAACACACAAAACCCTAAGGGTGGTACTTGGCTCTATAGCATTCAACTTGTCACCATGCAGAAGCCTGGTGCTCTCAAGAAAATGGAAACAAAGCAGGAAGTCAGGAACCCCTTTCATTAAAAGATTGCAAATTATTCCAACAACCTCTTTTCTATGATTTCTATCACTCGTTCAGGGTAGGACCCTTAAAAATCACAGAGAGGAAAAGCAAATTTGCTGTTCTCCCCCCAACCCCCATCCTCAACGCCCAGCCCTGCAGAAAGCAAACTAGAGTTACTTATCTCTCTTCATAGACATTGGGCAAAAGTGAGCAAACCAATGAATGACCTTATGCTAAAAAGAGAGAAACTTCAGGTCTACTATATGATGCTAAGCTCAGAATGAATAGAACAGTACTGGGAAAGAAGAAGGATGGCTAATAAAAAATGGGCACCATTTACTGAGATAACAGAATGAAATGTACAAATATATAATTGAATAATAATTGAAAAGTCAAGGACTTAGTCCATTCACAACCTTAACCAATGTTTTTTTGAGAGGTATTCTTAACCAGTGTAAAGAAAAACCCTCAAAACTTGTTATATCACTTAGAATTTTCCATTTCCTGTGTTCTGTGGTTGTTGTTATTATCATCATCATCATCATCATTATTTTAGAAATACAGTAGTGATTGAACTGGACCCAGATGCTGTAGGTTGAAGACTAGTGGGAATTTGTCACATCCCTGAGGCAGGGTTTGCTTTGGGCTCTGTCTGTCAAGGTCTTGCTTGGAGAGGGAACAGGTCATCCTCCAAAGCCTAATTATTTCCTTGAAAGGTACTGCTTCAGGAGTTTTTGAAAGAGCGAGTTGCTCCATCCTTGAACAGGAGTCAGAGGTTTGAAATGTCATTTGGAAAGTCCAAAAGTCAGTTTTAAGGATAAAAATCCTCAGGATGTAAAGGTCTTCTGAAAGCTCTGGGGTTAGTAGCAGATCTAGAAATGGTCTGAGCTTTTGCATGGGGAACCATAATACAGAAAAGAGAAAGAGGAAACAATGGCACAGGAAAAATTACAACATAAACTTATGCTGGAGGACTCAACAAACCCACATGGGAGGCATTAATACATGATTTCCTAATGGTCAGTTACTATGAAAACTGAGGCTAGGTTCCAAAACTACCCAGTATGGTTGATGATTGGCATGTGTATTATAGTAAATATTAAAAATAAAAATCTTGGGCTTCCCTGGTGGCGCAGTGGTTGGGAGTCCGCCTGCCAATGCAGGGGACGCGGGTTCATGCCCCGGTCCGGGAAGATCCCACATGCCGCGGAGCGGCTGGGCCCGTGAGCCATGGCCGCTGAGCCTGCGCGTCTGGGGCCTGTGCTCCGCAACGGGAGAGGCCACAGCAGTGAGAGGCCTGCGTACAGCAAAAAAAAAAATAAAAATAAAAATCTTCATCACAAAAGGTAATACTGTGATATGAACACTTTTTGTATTTGCTTTTAAAAATCAAACTAAGGTTCAATTTGACTATTTATGTAAGATTTGATTCTATGACACACTGTCAGTTGGAAGGCCACTTGAGAACTGTGATTTAGCAATGATGCCCCTTCTCTCTTTAAAATTTTGGGACTTATGTTGATGTAAAAATCTTCTCTTCAAATTTTACTTTCATTCTTTAAGTTTTACTTTGTATGTCTCAGGACAAATATGTAAGATGCTAAATTTCTGTTTTCTTAGGGTTGCATGTAAGCAAATGGGCGGCATGGTGCATAGCGTATGGGGAAGGTGGCTGTGGCAGTTGTTGAAATCCAGTTGTCGAAAGACCAGAACGTCAGTCTGGGCTTTGTGCTTTTGATGATACATACTTTTGAGGGCAGTTGGGGACCAATGAGCGTTTGTGAACCAAGAGTGAAAAATAGGAGCCGTTCTCTGTGAAGATGCATCCTACACATGTGGGGTAGGATGAATAGATGGTCTGAGTGATAGTTAGAGAAATGAATAGGATGGAGAGCCTAAGCTAGCATAGAAACACTGACAATTAAACATAGGGAAGAGATGAAAAAGAAATTATAGACATGTGACCACATGTCATAGGGACCTTCATGTGTGAATTTATACAACCAAGGTTTATCTGACCTCTGCCGAGTGACAGGCGACCAGACAGATGGTAAGAATTACAGAGCAAAATGCTAAAGTTCAGGCATTCATCAGAACAGTCTGGTGAGAATGACTGTAAGATAGAAAATCAAAATATCTGTGGTAATGTGTGTAATAAAACGAGCAGAAGATAGACTTGGCCAATGATTGGATAGCATTAAAGAACCTTCAAACCCGAAACCCATGGGTGCTATTACTAGACAGAGGGAAAGTCAGGAGGAGGAGGGAGTTTGGGAGGAGAGTGGCGATGGTAATTGAGGGAGCTGTGAGTTTGATTTTGGACATCTTGTTTGATACATAAGCCTTAAAAACAAATACTGCATTTAATTATAGTAGTTATCTTGGTTTTTTATAAATTTATTTATTGTATTTATTAGTTTTTTGGCTGCATTGGGTCTTCATTGCTGCGTGCGGGCTTTCTCTAGTTGTGGCGAGCAGGGGCTACTCTTTGTTGCGGTGCGCGTGCTTCTCTTTATGGTGGCTTCTCTTGTTGCAGAGCATGGGCTGTAGGTGCGCGGGCTGCAGTAGTTGTGGCACACGGGCTTAGTTGCTCCGTGGCATGTGGGATCTTCCAGGACCAAGGCTCGAACCTATGTTCCCTACGTTGGCAGGCGGATTCTTAACCACTGCACCACCGGGGAAGTCCCTATAGTAGTTATCTTACTCATAATGTAGTTTATTTTAGAAGGTCACTTTACTACATGAAACTTCCTAGCATCTTAGCATTTATTTTACTACTCTCTGTACTTTGTTTCCTCTGTAATATTTGTATATAGCAATTAGAATATGTGAGAACTTGACATGTATTTTCCTTTTGAAGTACAACTTTTTTAGTGTGATCAAAAAGAAGTTTAACTTTCATTACTGGAGTCTGATAATTCTAAAATTTAATAGTTTTTAACTAGGGAACTTTTGTACTCTGCTCTTGGCATTAATATATGATAAAAATAAATTCAGTACAAAGGAAAAAAGTATATATTTAGCTGAATTTATGAGAAAACCACTTTTGTAGCTTACCCAATTAGCTAGGGACAGAAGTATTTTGTATTGCCTTTTTTATCTGGGTAACTGGCAGAATTTTCTATTACTGTCATCCTGAAATGATAATAATTGTAATGATTATGATAGCAGCCTCAACAATGAACATTTTTGGTACTTTATGTTTATAATTGTTGGGGAAATAAAACCAATCCTGCCCCCTAAAAGACCCCTCTATACCTATATAGAAGCAAGAGAGAAAGCACAGTTTATTACAGAGTAAGGATGTAAGGTGACATGAAAGCGACTACAGAGTCTGGACAATTTCACACATATTTATACAGTAATGTAGAATAAAGAACAATTCCAACTTCTTTATCTCTTTGAGAGATAAACAGATTCATCTGTGATGTCTCCTGTTCGTCTTGTGAAAGAAAGCCCTGAGCTAATTCTGGAGGCATGCATTTACAGTTTGAAGGGTCAGAAGTCCCAGTCTTACATGGAAAAATCAACAGGTTTGTCCTCTTATCACACCTATATACTTTCAAAAGATGCCCTGAGGAGGGGATGGTGGGGAGGCAGCCACCTCTCTCCTCAAAGAAAATTAATTCTTTTATCCTTATAGAGTGTACCTTTTTGCACACATTATGGCATTTAATTATCAAATACTGCCAGACACATATAATTTCTGTTATGTCTCAGTTTTCTGAATGAGGAATGTTAAGCTTAGAGAGGTCAAGAAATATTTTTAAAGTTGTGTAACTAATAGCATAGGATTATTCCAGTTCACTCTTTCGGGCCTCTCACTGTTGTGGCCTCTCCCGTTGCGGAGCACAGGCCCCGGATGCACAGGCCCAGCGTCCGTGGCTCACGGGCCCAGCCACTTCGCAGCATGTGGGATCTTCCCGGACCGGGGCACAAACCCGTGTCCCCTGCATCGGCAGGCGGACTCTCAACCACTGTGCCACCAGGGAAGCCCCAGTTCACTCTTTATCTCACATTCTTATTTCTAAGATGAATCATTGTAGAAACTTGTTTTTGGATGCTCCATGGAGAAGTAATGATGAGGAAACAATTATTTTTACTGTCTTCTCTTGGGTTTCTATGTACACATAAGCCTTGTGTTATAAGTAAGCAGGCTATTGGACACAGTCTGGTCCAATTGTTATGTATAGTAACTACATCATGGAATTATCTTGGGAATTAAAGGAGATAACTAATGTAAAGACACTTGCACCACACTTGGTGTTTAATAAATGATAGTAGTCACTTAAGATTACGGAAACTTATTCTATTCCAGGAAAAGGAAAATGATGAAGACAATGAGAGGGTTTTTTTTTGTGGGGGGAGGGGGGTGAAAATCATTTATTAACAATTACATGAAGTGAGTTATTAATTAAATTACATTGTCTAATATTTTGACAATTGGGGGTTTTAATGGAAAGAATGCTGTCATGAGATTCAGAAGATTATTCATCCATCCATTCATTGATTCATTCATTCAACGAGCATTTAAAACCATTACTCTGGACGTCTTTCTGCCTGGGCACACTTCAGGAAAATGAAGATAACCAGAGGCTGTGTCTCCCCTCAAATATGATACCAAACTCTTTCTTGATATAGATCAGACTGGGGCTAGATGCTCTGCAAACATTAACTTCTTTACTCGTATCAGTTTTCATGTAATGTAAATACTATACCTGTCCCTGTTGTCCCTATGAGAAAACTAAGGCTCAGAGATTATGTCCAAACCACCCAACTTGTAAGTGACACACCTGCATTTGAACTTATGTTTTTCTGGCTGCAAAACTCATTCTCTTAACCACAGTATTATTCCACCTATTGCCCAACTGTGGAAAGTACTATGATGAAGGTTAGTGCCATACAAGTGCTAACAGAAAGGAGTATGTGGCAACAAGGTAGGGGTGGCCATCTAGGAAGGCCTTAGCAGATACACTTTTTCTTTAGCAGATAGAATTTTTCTCTATAATAAGTATTTCAAGGAATGGTTTGGGGAATTAAAGGAGATTAATACGCAGAAACTTGCACTGTATTAGGTGCTTAATATATATGATAGCAGTCACAATCCCTCATCCACCAATTTAAGTCTCAATACTGCTCTGGATTTTCTTTCCTTTTCTTATTCTTACTTCTTTGATTGTTTCATAAACAGTCTGTGAATATACATGCTACCTCTCCTTTCACTTTACCTACAACTTTGGGAGATTTCTAATCAAAGATCCATAGACAGTTTTTCCAACATCTGATCTTCAATGTGAATACACTGGGGTTCATAACAATTGGGATAGGAAATGGTGGAGATATTCCTTTAAACTTTAGAAAACACGATCATGTTTGCTGGCACAATTTTCTTTTTCAAACTTACAGAGAGAAAGGGGCTTGGTGGGAGGGAGGTCTTGAGAGCTTTTCATTTTTAAAAGTGAGGGTACCATTTGTAGCTAGGGAACTTGCTTCTTTCTCTACGCAGACTTCATTCATAGGTTTCACTGAATGTGTTGTAGAGAAGAATAAGTAAATTAGAGCCAGAGAAAAGAAAGGGTAGAGTTTATAATCAGGTCTACAAAGGAGTCTGTGGGTCAATATCTGAGTCAAAACATCAAAATATACTAAAGATATTCAAACTTTGTGACCTGTAGAAACAGGTTTTCACTTTTTGGTCCTGAATGCATGTCTATGTATAATTTTATCCTGCAGCCTGATTCTATACTTTTAAATTGCATGCAAAACTTACTGCAACAAAGCCTCTTTGTTTCAAAGCCTTTTTGAAAACTATTGCTTTATCTATGACAGAATCACTGATATCTCATACCTCTTAGTAAGAGCTAACTATAGGATTGTAAAGTTTAGCCTTGTATAATAAATATTAAGGACAGCAATCCACATTTTACTATAGCTAGTATAATGATTTGTGGAACAAACCTAAGGTGGATTTTGAAAGGAGAATAAGAAATTAACTTTGATTGATGCTATCAATGTCTTCCAACCTTGTCTAATAACAGTCACTCCTATTAGTTAAAAAAATAAGAAAAAGAATGAAAAATTACATATAATGCTTTTCTAATAGCTGGAAAGAAGTTTTCAAAATTTAGAAAGTCCCAGAAGCCATGACTTTATTAGAGAATGCTACACCTGAACATCCTCTCTCTAGAAATTGCTTTAAGCAAGTAGGAAATTTAAAGGTGATGACTAATTTTTTTTTTTTACTGTAGCTAATAAGGTCCCAAGGGATGACTATTACCCATACCAGGAAGGAGACATGTGTTTCTCTTACCACCTGCAAAATAGAGAATATCAGGGATCTTCTTTGCCTTTAGTTTTCCTGTTTGTCATTCTTCACAGTGGAGAGTGGGGGAAAAAAGGCTCAAAAATGCGATTTTTTTTCCTGTTTATTTTTTATTATAAATCCTCACAATATCTTTCCCAAGTTCTTCTCTTAAGGTTTCCTTAGAGCTTAGAATTTTAACCTGTTAATTTAGCATTGTTTCTTCTTGACCCCAAGACTTAGTTTTCTTAGTGAACCATCCTCTCTTAAAATTTATATGATAGTTTTCAACTATGATATAGTTGAAACTATTTCAAGAGAAATAGCAGTGATGGGACTCACATGATATTATTAGTAACTCTTTTATTTTAAATATATTTTAAGTATTTGAGTTTTGGGGAATTATCAGTGAGAAGCAAATTATGCATTACTGGATGTGTGATAGAAAATTAGATTTGTAATCTGGCAAATATTTTCATTATGCTTTCTCCATCCTAGAATAGTTTTGGTTATCCAATGAAATTATCCACAGTGCATTACATGATCCTTGCAAACTCAACATGGTCTTTGCACCCACATCTAAACTTTTAGAAACTAAATGGACCCCTTACTGATTTAACAATAACAGAGGGGAAATTCAATAGATAGTTAAAATATAAAATATACTTCTGACCAAACTTACATGAACAATTTTGGTAGAGAATTCTGGGTTGTGTCACTGTTACTGGTGCATGTCAAATATATTTTTTGTTGTTGTTTATCTACTCCATGTTACCTAAGTTAGAAAGAAAAGGGGATTCCATTAAATGATACAATATACTCTTTTTTTTTTTTTTTTTTTTACAATATACTCATTTTTTATTGCCTGGCAGCATAGAGAAGTGGGAGCCATACAGACTTTGGCATTGCATAGATTTCCCTTGGAATCTCAGCCCTGTACCTCCACTGTAGTTTCCTCATCTGTCTACTGAAGGGCTGAGAACCTGACTTGCATGTTGTTTTATTTCAAAGTTCAATGGATAGAGTAACAGAAGATGTTAATAAAATATTACACATTTGTTTTAAAATACATATTCATGAATAAAACATTTAGACTTTCTAGAATCACTTGTATTACCAATGTATTATTAATAAATTATGTATTCATTTAAATATACATTCATGAGAGAAATTTCCAAAAATACAAAAATTATAAAGAAAAAGGAAGAGTCCTGCTATTTTCTACTCTCAACCCCCTGTACTCCTAATGGATAATTTTTGTTAACAGTTTGTTATGTACTTTTCCAGCAAGATAGATAGATGAATGATAGATTGTAGATATATCCCTTTTTTAAAAAACGGTAACTAAGATTTTGAATGTAGGTGTTTTTCATTTTTATCATTATTTTGAATTAGTGGTTGTAAAGAACATTTTGCCAGTGATTTGCTGAAGTTGTCATTGTTTTCATATTGTTTTTATACGAGTTGTTGTATGCCAGCTTTTACTACCAAAGACCTAACAATTTACAGACCAGAGCAGGGTGGGATAGGATTGACCACACATGTCTTTTGGAAACCGTTGATTAGTTGTGGCAGAGTCTCTGCTGGAATGACAATGAAATACTCATTTTAACGTTATAGATACTGAAAGGCAGGCTGAGCCAAATTAAAGACTAGCTCTTAAAATACTGGTCTGCAAATGTCTACAGAGCTGAAATATGTAAATTAGAGATTCACCGGAGTCTGCTACCCAAAAGTGAAAACGAAAGTGCTTATAACTCACTAATTAATACCACATGTCCAATTTGATGGCAGAAAAAAGGAGCCACCCAGGCCTATCAGAGAAAGCAGTGGCCTGGAGGTCAAGAGAGCTGAGTCCCCTTCTGTTCTACTGAGTCCCCAACAGTAAACAAGCCTGTCCTTTGTCATCAATGTAACCATTTAAAATAGGGGTCCTAGTTACCACCCTGTCTTCTTCCCAGAATTGTGGTGGCAATAAAATGAGGAAAATAAATAGCTCAAATTCCACAAAAACCATGATAATCCTATAATTTATTGCTAAACTGCTAATGTTCAGATATCTATAATGTTTATATATTTTACTAAATTTTAATGAGTTTCTATCAGGTGAAGCTCTTTGAGGAGCCATTAGTGGACCAGTGTTGGTCTGCAAACTGTTACTGGTCCATGACGAGTAATGGATTTGGAACAGAGCAATTGTATGTCTGTGGAATTTAATTACAAAGAAATGGGTTTGTATTTTCTACGTTTCTAATTTTTTAATTTTACAAATTATTTGTTCATGAGAGACTGGAAATAAAAGGATCCGATTCTTTATCGCAGAGAAGCACAGTACTCGGGCACAGGAGCTGTGGTAGATAACAACAGAGAGTGAAAATGACCTAGTCCCTGCTCTCTCAGAGCTTGAGGTCCTGGGGGAGAACCACATATTAATCAGATAACTCTACGTGATTGTTATTCGTACTCAACCACTCTCCTCTCTTCTCCCCTCCCCTTTATCTTCCCGCCCTCCCCTCTCCTGCCTTCCCCTCCCTGCCCCTTCTACACCCATTCATCTCTCCTCTCCTCCCTCCCCTCCCCTGCCATGACTTGCTCTCCCTACTGTCCCCCTTCATCTTTCATTTGTTTTTCACTTTCTCTGATTCTTATATCTGAGAAACTTTATTCAGTAGAATCAATTAGTGTCTTATTATCAATCATAGTCAGCAAAACCAGAACTATTTCAATATCCTGATTTTTGAAGAGTATTATATCCTCTTTCTGATTACCAAGGAGCATGTGCCTACCTCCCTTTATTTCTTCCTCCTTTCCTTCCTTCCTTTCATCCATCTACTGGACGATTTATTTAGAACTTGTTGAGCCACTGCTATGCGGCAAGCATTGTGCCTTGCATCCCACTATAGTCTTACCTCCTATTCCCTCTTCCCACCCCTAAAAGGAAAAATAAGCAAAAGTAATAAAAGAATTGAAATTCAGGATTCTGTAGATATTTAACCTGGGCATGAACTGTCTTAATAACAGCTGTAAATAATAGCTTAAGTGATATGCATGTTGAATAAATGTAAAATGTTGTCCTGGTTTAATTCATTAATTTATTTTACGTTGTTATGTCACTATATTTACTATTACAGATTGGTTATTATACCTTGATGCCTGTAAGAAAAAGGTATATTTTTTGGAAAAAATGTTTAAATAGAGTAAAATAAAAAATCCATGTCTTGTTTTATTTGGTCCAAAAAGTAAAGCTCAATTCATATCTACAAAGCACTCAAGCATTTTGTCAGAAAAATTGAGAGATAGAGGATAGTATCCTTTAAACAGAAAGTGTTTCTCTGCCTTCAGAGACAATCATGTCTAGCATGGTTTCTTTCTTTTTTTTTTTAATATTTATTTATTTATTTAGGCTACAAAGGGTCTTAGTTGCGGCATGTGGGATCTTTAGTTGCAGCATGTGGGCTTCTTAGTTGTGGCATGCATGCGGGATCTAGTTCCCCGACTAGGGATCGAACCCAGGCCCCCTACATTGGGAGCACGGAGTCTTACCCACTGGACCACAAGGTAAATCCCAGCATGGTTTCTTTTCATGGCTGGGGTTTGCAGCATCACCAGAAGAATTAGGTGACATGAGATCATCTCCTGGAGAGGTATGGGGTGGAAAGGAAAAGACAAGGACCGTGGAGTCAGCTGCCCCGAGTGTGAATCAGGCCTTGGCACCTATGAGACCTTGAGGAAGTCATTTAATCAAGATCCCAGAATATGCCCCTGTGACATTAGATTACCTGGGCCTGCTTTGAGGAATAGATGTAACAGAGTAAGTACCCAGCACATAATTTTTAATTATTTTTCATGGTACATAGAAGGCACTAATTAAACAGTAAATATATTTGCATCAGTTACTTCAAATAATGAGGGCAGAAGGGAGATGTCAGTGTTTTTAAGAATGATGTGTCACAATAAGGGAGACAGTGATTTAAGGAATCCAAGAACAGAAAGTATGGAACAGCCAGCCTGTGAATTAACTTTGATCTTACTGAGTTATATATAGAGTTATCATATAATCTGTTGCCCAAACAGGAACACATTTGAAAGTCGAATGGGGGCACAATTAGTAATTATGATGACACCATGTGAGGCCAACCTGCCACATAGTCCCTCTATTACGTACCTTTTCTCTGTGTCCCTCTGTCCTCACGCTCTGGCTTCCTCTGCTCAATTCAGCTTGAACATGGACCCTGGTTACCTCTTCAGCCCAGTGTTTCCTTGTGACTTTGCTTCAGCTGTGATTGCTAACCCAGTTAGGAGTTTGGGCTTCTGAGATTTTATTATGCACATGGATAGACCGGGAGTCTTGTTAAAATGTAGATTCTGATCCAGTAGGTTTGGGGTAAGACCTGACATTCTGTGTTTCTGACAGGTTCACAGATGATTTTGATGCTACTCATCACTAGCCCACACACTGAGGAGAGAGGAGTTAGCTCAAATTCTGAGATGGAACCTTTTTGACCTAAATCACCTTTCTGGTTTGACCACACTGGTTGTGGTTTTGACCTTTTATGGTCTGATGGTTCTTTGGTCAGGTGCCTGCCTTGGCAGTATTGACCTTGGAGGTAATGTGGCTACCAAGACAGTAGGCTGTTGGCAGGTTTATTTGTTCCAGAAGGGAGTATGGAGAGGATGTCCATACACTAAAATGATGTATTCAGTGTAATTAATTGTCCTGTTTTGTTTCTTTGAATGGAGAGCCACTGAGAAAGGATCATGAAAATGTACCATCAGCAACGAACACCCCACTAAACTGGCCATTCAAAGCTCAGTAAATGTTTCTTCTCTGGCTGAAATCAAGAACCTAGGGCTTTCAAACCAGAATCCACTGCACTTTAGCTAAAGGACAATTTTATAGATGGCCATGGTTAAGTAATTTTGGTATCGTAGCATGGGGTTCGGGGGAGGGGAGTATATTTTGAGCAGCTCTTGGCTAATTAGAAATAATCACTTTGTAAACAGCTCTTATTTGGGTATAATTCAGAGAGTTTAAGTGGATACAATCAGTACAGAGACTTAAAGATATTATTTTTTAATGGTCAACCAAGACAGATGTTTTATTTTTGATTTGAGGAGAGTTCAGTGATTTATCATGATAGAAACAGTATTAATCAAAATGAACATATATATATATGTTCATGTTCATATATAACTTCTATAAAAAGAATATTTATTACCTGAGAATCCTTTTAATTCTTAGTCATTTTTATTTTTCTCAAACTCACTCGGACATTACTTTTTGACAGTCCTTTTACTGTAATAAATAAAACCCCAAATGTTTTCTCTTCTTCCATTGACTTTTGAAAAATATCATATTTCTTCTTGGTGACTTGTTATATATACTACTTTATGCAAAGGAATGTTAAAGCAAGGTCCATAAACATTTGGGGAAATGACTTACATGTGTGAAAAATTAGTGTATGATATAATATAAAATTTTTGAACTAGGAAAAGCAAGAATTGAGAAAATAGAATCAATGTGGTTTGGAATCAATGTAATTCTTGAGGCATTTGCTGAATATACACTCCACAGAAGTCATAATGCTAGCTTCAGGGCACACAGCAAAGAAAAAAGTTTAGCCTTTCATTGTTTGTGATTTAGTAGATTTGGGCATCAGAGCAAGAGGAAGAGGCTATGTTCTTAGAGGGTATTTCTCCAACTTCAGTACCCCCTACACGAACACTAATGACGATCACTTGATCACTTTATTTCACCAGGTTCCTGACACCTCCCAGGGTATTTCTTCCTAATCCCACGATTCCTGGCCTCAGTGCCCTTCACCAAGTACCTCTTCTCCTGCCTACTGGCTGTCTCCCTGTTGTAGAGCTTGTTCCAAGTTGCCTTTATCTTGTCTTCCTCCTTAGTTTGCTTTCTTTATATTCTACTCTCCCCATACTCAAGCCATCTCTAAAGCCTACCTTCCTTGAGAGCTAATAGAGCATAGTGGTTTCCAAGGGCTGGTTGTGGCGTCTGCCATTAAGTACCAGCTTTGTCATTCATTAACTATGCTACCTTTAGAGAATCACAGGATCTTTTCAAGACTCAACTATTTTCACTTTGGTAAAATGGGGCAAACAATGCCTATGAATTTTCCTTCACTGGGTCCCTATAAAGTATAAATTAGGTCAGTTATGAAAATTACCTTTTTTTTTTTTTCTGATCTGGACATCATCTTCCAAAATAAAGCAATTAACTTCAGCAGAGAAAAAGAACAGACCCTGGCTAGTTGTTGGTTCCCTGGGAGGTTGGTCTGGAATGCTGGTTCCAGCTTTTGGTTTGAGAGATGAACCTATTAGGCTCCACCCCAGACAGAGAGCAGGACCTATGTTACCCTCCAACCATTTTTTTAAACCAGTTGACCTTGTTTCAAACATTGTTACATGGTCGTTGGTAGGGATGGGCCTGGGAGGGCCTTTCTCTAGAGGAGGACTTAGGGCAGGATGGCTGCCCAGGTTTTGCCCAGGCTGCTCAATTAGAGTCAGCTCCTCAGCCACCCACGACTTGGAAGAGTTTGCTTGGTTTCAAAGTCAGTTCTTTGAGGGCTTTCACGGTTTCCTTGAACTATGGTCCTCCTTTTTCCCAAAATCGGTTGTAAGACTAACCTTTGGTTATTTAATTCAGGATTAACAAAATTAAATCTTTAAACTGACTCAGGTATACTGAGTGTACTCAGTACTTTGAGTGTAAAGTAGAAATGTAAAATGTGGAAACAACTCTTCTGTCTTTACTCTTTGTTAAGTTCCTGCAGTTAATACAGCCAAAACAAGTACTATGTTGTTGAAAATGTCTCACCATTTTATCCCTGGGTGGCGACAAATGTCTGAAGGCTTTATAGACTGAAGATGAACACTCTAGGATCCTGCTGTTATTAAAGTTGAACATTTTATTATTTATAAATATCCCTGACTTATAGTTTACTCTCTACGTTGCAACCACAGCGTTTGCTATTTTTGCAGAGTTTATTTTAGAGTTGGGCGGGTAGGTCTTTCTCCCCTTCTCCCCATTTCTTTTGTATTTACTCACAGTACTATTCAACCTTGCACCTGGTGGCATATGCACATGTTGTACACTTACTGAATACTCATTCATAGCAATGAAGCCATCCATGGTCATCCAGGTTTCATACTCTTTCCGATGAGTGTGACCATTGGCCCTCATCTATCCTTTGCCCAGACTCTGGTGATCTGGGGTGATGGGTGTGATGGTGGGAATATAAGTGGCATCAGAGCTTTACCCTGTTGAGGTGGCTGCAGGGCCCCTGGCTTCATGGTGCTTTGCATAGATCTTAACTGTGGTCTGAGTGCAACTCCTTTATTTTTTTAAATTGAGATGTAATTGACATACAACCTTATATTAGTTTTAGGTGTACAGCATAATGATTTGATAGATGTATAGGTCGTGAAATGCTAACCACAGTAAGTCTAGTTAATATCCGTTACCGCACATAGTTACAAATTTCAGTTATCTTGTGATGATGAGATGAAAATCACTTTTTAAATAGAAAAGTAACAAACATGTTACTGTTCTCCTTCAACAAGAGGACTTTAATTTTCTGTATCCTTTAAATACTGATGTTAATGTCGGTTTTCTTTGATCTCATATAATTGTAAGTTCTTTGATTTTTTCTACTTACTCAAAATTTTAGCAAGTTTTCTAAAATAATATCATTTGACATCATTCAGCTCTGAATGTCAAATAGAATTGTCTTTGGTTATAAATATCATGTCATTGGTCAGCCAGTACTCTGCTAATCATGGTGATATTGAAAGGTCATCTGCATTTATAAAAACATCATGGCTGTTCAGTTTATGCTAATTACAAGAAGCGTAGGCAGAATGCCTTTGTTAAGTGAGGGGAAGGTGATAGCAGGCTATTCACTGTGATTCCTGATTTTATGAAGGACTGCAAAATGGGTAACCTTAGATGACACCTTTCAATTTGGTAGTGTCTCTAAGAGCCTCCTAAAGCGAAAGTTAAGTCTTTTCTTTCCCCACGTAGCACTACTTTTTCAGGCACTTCTCACAATACCTAGACTTGTGTTTCCTGCTGAGAGGTAGCAGTACAATTCAGATAGAAATTTGGTCTGAAATTAGGAAATCAGTTTCTAATCCTATGTTTGTCACCATCGAGGTGACTTGAGCAAATAAGTTCTTTATCTTCACCAAGATCTTTAAAATAGGAAAACTGATAATCTTATTTTATGCCCAGATCTGTTTTGAATATTGTAAAGGAAATGACTACCAAAAGGATTTGTGTAATTAAGATGTTTAATGATTCAAAACAATTGGCATTACTCAGATGAATCTTTTTAAGTCAGAATAATTTAGTATTTATTAGAAAGGTACCAATACTTTGACAAGCATCTAAAAAATAATACTTTATGATTGCCACCAAAACTCTTAGTGACCTTGAATCCTTCAAGATGGCCAATCAGTTCATTAATACCACTCTTATGGACGATGATGGATTTCAACCCCAGAGGTAGAAATGGTAAAGAAAGCTCGGGGAAAACTTCTTGGATATCAGATAATGAATTGGCATTATGAAGGAAAAAAGTCACAAAATATTGACTATAAGAACATCACAGGTGCTAGAAAACAGAAGTCTTGAGGCCAAAGTAAAGCGAATTATATCAGTTGTGATCCAATCTGGAAAATGTTGTTCATTCCATGTCATTCATTAGAAAAGTTTAATACAAGGCACTCTTTGCAATGTGTGATGCAATGCAGGAATTAATAACAGAAGGAAGCCTCTGCTAGAGCTAGAGGTGGAAAAGCTGGGGAGGAGTTGGCATTACTAGAGGCCAAGAGCCAGAGCTACTTGCTGGGAAACAGACACACAGAAGATGCTCCCTGGCAGGAAGACGCTTCCTGGCAGGAGCTGAGACACAGAGAAGATGCCCCCTGAGTTGGAGACAGAGAGGTCTCCTGAATCAGAGAGGGTGTATGTGTGGGATGGGGAGTGGGGATACCCAGGCATTTTCTCTTTCTCCCCTCCTGTCTCTGCCAGTATCTCCCATTGTTTAAACCAAGTCATAAGACAATAGTCAAGGAAACCTGGGAAATGGTTTGCAAAGAAAGGGAGAAGAATGGATCTGAGAACAAAACAGCAAATGACCGGTGCGTAAGAGGAAGGAGGGTGTGGAGAACCTTTCAGAATTCTTAGTGTAGGATTTGCTTATTAAGTCCAAGAAGTGCTTGGTGGCTCAAGTTTCTTGAAGTTTCAGGATGTTGGCATGAGAGTTTCAGCTTCCTTGTTGAGTGGTCCTGGCTCACCCACTGCAGGAGGGAGAGGGACTTTTTTGAGGGTTAGGAGAAAACATCACAGATTATGTACTCTAATCATTCACCTCCAAGTTACTCTGAAAACCTGGGAATGAGTTAGGTCTAGATGACTGCAGGATTTCTTTTCTTCATCTGCTTGCTAATGGCTGAAAATACCACGAGAAAAGCCTTTCATTCCACAATTAGAGGTAAAAGGTTTAAATTACAAGTGCCTAGCTGAAGTAGCATTTTCCTGTGGGGGAATTTCAGTCAAGGGATAATCAATCAGTCAATCTGTCAATCTGTTTCTCAGTGAAGTGACTTACAGAGAGCCAGTGTGCACACAGATAGCTTGTGGATTTGCCATGAAGATGGGAAAAAGAACATGAGGGACACTGAGAACAAATTTGGAAGATTTTGACAATTTTTCCTAGAATGATACTCTTTACCTACTATGCAAGCAAAAACCGACAATGATTTCAGCACATGTGAACCCATAGTTGGTACACAGTTCTGCTCTATGGATAAAGATTCTTGATTTTGTAAACATACACTTGACCTTGGTAAAGACCTTCTTGCCTAGGAGTTTGTTAATCAAGGTAATCAAAGTGATCCTTTTTCCCAAAAATAACATCTTTAGTTCTTCAGTACGTATTGAAATAAGCCCTTTGGGCAAAATCATAGCCTTTAAGGAGTCTTTTAAAAAGTGGGCCCAGAACTGGCTCTTATTTATTAGTTTTCATCAAGGGAGAGAATATTTGGCTGGCCTCTTTTTCTGACAATTTCCTAGAGATTTGTTAAATGGCATTAAAATATACTTAGATTCTGTCTTACTGAGCTCAGATTTGAGAGCTGTCAGTCATATTCCGTTCTCTTAGTATCAACACTTACCTCCCACAATTGCATATTCTACCAGTTAGTTGTCGGAGATGATCTACATTAATTTCTCACATGTGGCCCCAAAACTCTTGTAAGAGAATTGCTTCTAGATTCTAGGATTTCTTCTTGCCCCCGACCAAGATAAATGAAATCAAGACTTCAGATTTTTATTGGGTTAGAAGTTTTTAGTGCCCAAGGGAATCTGTATTGTTAACAATCTACCTAGGAAATTCTGAAGCAATTAAAATTTGAGAAACACTGATACACACCAATCATTGAAATATACTTGAATAATTTTGAGTGGTATTACCTATCTTAATACACCATAGACATTCCTTCATGTTTTTCACTGTATTCATTTTATATTGCTGTGTAATAAATTACCACAAACTTAACAGCTCTGTAGGTCAAGAGTTGAAGCAAGTTTAACTAGGTTCTAAACTCCAGGTGTCACAAAGGCTAAAATCAAGGTGTCAGCCTGTCTAACCTCTTATCAGGAGACTCTGGTAAAGAATCCACTTCAGAGCTTATTCAAGTTGTAGGCAGAGGTTACTTCCTTGTGGTTGTAGGACTGAGGTCCCTGTTTCCTTGTCAGCTGTCAGCCCTGCCCCTTAACACTGCTTGCATTCTCTTCTGTGACCTCCTCCATCTTCAAGCCATCAGTGGCACAGTGAGAAACCTTTTGTGCTTTGGATCTCTCTAACTTCCTTTTCTGCCACTAACTGGAGAGAGCTCTGTGCTTTTAACTGTTCATGTAATTGATCAAGCCCAGTCAGGTAATCTCCCTATTAAACATCCTCTATACCATATGACATACCATAATCACAGGGGTAATATCTCATCATATTTATAGGTTCTAAGAATTAGGGTGTGGAATCTTGTGGGGAGGGGCACTTTTAGATTCTTCCTACCAGTGTCTAATGCAGTAACACAATATTTATTAATAAATAAATAGTTCACGAACATATAAAGAGAAGTAAAAAGACTCACAGTTTATTTAAACAGACACTAAATAGATATGTGATTGTGATCTCCTGTGATTGTCCAATTCAACAAATAGTTATTGTATAATTACCATGTGCTAATCACAGGTTGATAAAGGAATAAGAACTAGAACTTGCCCTCCAATAGCTTACATTTCATAATTAAACACCTCTAGAGAGAAACTTATTTGATGTTTTGATAATTTTGTCAGAGTGACTTCTCATATACTTCACAAAAAACTGATCTGTATAACTTCTAATCTTTAATCTTCTGACAGGTAATAAAAACACATTAAAATTCTAGGGCTTCCCTGGTGGCACAGTGGTTGAGAATCTGCCTGCCGATGCAGGGGACACGGGTTCGTGCCCCGGTCCGGGAAGATCCCACATGCCACGAAGCGGCTGGGCCCGTGAGCCATGGCCACTGAGCTTGCGCATTCGGAGCCTGTGCTCCGCAACGGGACAGGCCACAGCAGTGAGAGGCCCGCGTACCGCAAAAACAAAACAAAACAAAAACACATTAAAATGTTCAAATATTGGATTAAATTATATCTCTCGCTATAACCCCTGAAAGTGTTCTCTTTTCAAATTTAGCATCCTCTAGTTATATGACTATTTTTTATTACATGACTTCAAGCCCTTTTAACATGTACTTCGTATTTTTAACTGAACCCAGTCAAGTCACTTAACATTTCTGTTCCTCAGATTTTTCAGAAGCAAAACAAATATTATGCATTAGTTAAGCTTTCTTTTTTCAAGTTAAAAATTGTTTTTGGCTAAATTAAGCAAAAAGAGTACAAAAAATGGGAATCTATGGAAGGGGCACTGGAATTTCTCACAAAATTTCATAAAGGAGTTGGTTGCCTAATAATCTGGAAAGACAAGAACTAAAGGCAGCTCTAATTTTTTTTAAATGATGGGAACTCCATCGACCATAATTGTTATACTTTCTTTCTAAAGATTAACACAAAAAGACCTAGTTCCAATGACTCCCTTTTTCTCTGTCTCAAAGCTCCAAATTTTTCCAGGGTGGCAAGTGATCATGCTTCCTGGAGCCTACACTTGTGTATTAGGAGGGGACTGTATGAGCTAGGTTTCTGTCCCTATGGGTGCCTAATACATAGCATCATTTTTCTGCTAACACACAGACACACAAACGCACACACACGCACACACACACACACCACACCATCACACATCATGCAACTTTCTTATACATCCGAAGATAATTCTACTGAAAACTTACCACCTATTTCACTTAAACCACAAACAGCCTCATTTTCCCCAAATATAACTAAATCTAAGTCCTGTCCAGCTATTGCACAGAGAAACAGAGGTGATGTTAAGAAGCCCCACTTTCTGAGGCCAGATCACCAAATAATATTCTTACCTCTTTTAGCTCCGTAATAATTGAAATTATACAGTTAATGGACTAATTAGTATATTTAAGTACCGCTACTACCCCCTGTATACAACAGTGGAAATAAAACTTAAGAAAATGAGGCATCTGTTTTTAATCCTCAGACACTTGACAGCTGATGGCAAACAAAGAAATCTAGGTAAATATTGCATTAGTTGCAATATTTCTATGCCTTATTCCAAAGCCATAGCTAGTAGTTATGATGAACCAGCTCCACTACTCCTTCCATATTTTCTTTTCTTTCACTAGCAATTAAACGACTCAGGGTATTTGCCAGGTGGGGCGTCATGTCAGGAAATGAGATTTGTCTCTGCCTGCAAAGATTGCTTTGACAATATTTTTCTTTCTGCAGAGCAGAATGAGAAATGCTTCAGGTGTTCTTGTGGACCCTCATTCCAACCCATTTTGGTTTTCGGACATCTTATTCCCCAGGTACTCAGGATCAATGATGGCAGGCAATACATAGCTCTTCTGTTTCTCTCTTCCCATAGTGGCCTGCGTGGTGTGAAATGGTCAGTTGTCTAGCTCATTTCTTGGACGTATCCTTCCCACAGGCCAACAGAACCTACAGCTGTAAAGAAGAATTGTGAGAAGTGTCACTTCCATCTCTGGAAAGCCTTGTTTTCCAGACTGATATTGTGGCTAAGAGAGGTAACCCCAAGTATCAGTAGCTGGTTTAGAACATGACCACATCCTGAAAGGCAACCCCTCAGGCTCAGGTAATATCTCTCAGGGCGTCACAGCTATTTTTTAAAATGTTTTTCTTTTTTATTGTCTTCTTTCTTTTCTTTTTAAAACTTTATTTATTTACTTACTTACTTTGGCCATGATGCACAGCATGGAGGGTCTTAGTTCCCTGACCAGGGATTGAACCCATGTTCCCTGTGGTGGAAGCATGGAGTCTTAACCACTGTACCACCAGGGAAGTCCCCCACCACAGCTATTTTTTAAAGTTATTAATAGTTCATTCCATTATTTTTTAAGGTCTGTAATTTGTTAGGGATGGAGTAGGTAAAAAGAGCAATGACTCCAAGGGAAATCTTCCAGTTGCTTCATTTCTTTTACTGCGATGTGATTTCATTGATTAAATTTAATGTGTGGGGGGATAAAAGGTAGCATATAAAACATTCTGAGGTTCATATATAGTTGTGTTAGAGAAAGAATGGGCAAGAAATACAGGACCAAGTCAAAAGTAAGTGTCCATCTACTGAGGACAAGTAACTATCCCCTCTAATTAAAGGCATCAAATACAAGTGCTCTGCCACAGAGAAGTTAGCAAGCTTCTCAGATTTTTGTACTTTATCAAGATCTTAAGATTGGGTACTTTGTTGGCAAACTGGGTACTCAGATCAACATGGTGATGGAAGCCCCCAGTGCCTGCCCATGTGTATCCTCTACCCCCACTTTAATTGCCACGCAATTCATGATCCCACTGAGCAAACCTAGGATTGGCAGGTAGGATGATTGATGTCCACAGGAAAAGTCACTCTGTACACTTGATTATGAAGTTCAACTCCTATGCTAGTGGGGTCTTGTTGGAAATTAACATGGATATGAACATTTTAAGCCCTTAGCCTATTGTGAAAGATCTATCAAATATCATCCTTCCTCCAACTTCTCTTTAAAAATACTCCAAACTCTTCTTTTTCACGTCTCTATACCATTTGGCTGCTGCCAAAGAAATGGTGTAAAAAATAACTGTAGATTATCTTTGTTCTAAGGAGAATATACAACTAGACTTACTGCTCAAAGTCTTGCCCATTTAGTGGATTTTCTTCTATATTTGGGTCTCTCCATGAAATGACTGTACCTTTGCAGTGTTTCACAGAGTTATGGAAACCAGGCTGACATTTTTCGTTCTCAGATTTTATAAAGAACTTCTTTTAAGACACTTAGGCAGAGATGAAAGAAACAACTATTGTGTGACAGTTTTCAGCAACCTGCTCACACGCCGCTGGGGCTGAACAGACTCACTTCTATATATTGCACTTCTACTTGATGAGGAAGGACTACTGAGCATGCCTAAATACAATGTTTAGTGGACCCAGTGTGCTCAATTCATGATGTCCAACTGGAAAAGAGTTAGGAGCTCTTATCAAAAGGCAAAGTCACTCAAGGAAAAATATATTGCCTTACACTAAAACCTTGGTTGTCCTGACAAAAATTCTCCTGTTAGGGATTACCGCTGGCTCCATACGCAATCCTGGTCTGCTACAGATACCTGATTCATTTTGTCTTCATGAAGGTCAAGTGGAAAATCCCCTTTCACTGTAATCTACACCAGACGAAACCTACTAGGTGATGTGCCTTCTTCTTATTGGTAAAGAAGTCAAGTTTTAACAACATATCCTTCACTTTGGAGTGGGTGTATAGTATATAGTTATGCTCTAGAACACTAGATTCCCCCTCATTGAGAATGCAGGTCCTTGTATTTTAGAGTTATCATCCATCCCTTATCATCATGTCTTACCAAGGCAGACATGGTTATACCATTTTTGCTCCCCAGAAATTTTAGTATGGTTTCATCATATGTAGAACTGTGGTGGTTTCTAGCAGGATTTGGTTGGGCAGTTAAAGTCCCCTGTGAACTAGACTGTGGTACAGAACTGGAGAATTAATATGATCCTGGGACATAGCAGTGAGTGAAAGCAAATGGCTTGTTGTGACCTGGTGGACAGGAACTCAGAAGGATGCATTAGGCAGAATAATGGCTGATTTGTTCAAGTTAGTGAAGGAATCGGATCCAAAAATGTTAACAGACAAAATAGGAGTATGGCTACTTATGTCTTATCACTGTGAGCCAGGGGCACTTCCCAGAGAGGGGAGCTTCTGTGAGGTAGAAAGACCCAACAGTGCTTGCTGTAAGGATAAATTTGAAGATAGCCAAAGTCCTATCCAGCTCCATGACACTTGCTTCAAATAGTAAGCTTGTTATAGTTGGTCTTCTTTTTCTTTCTTTTTTTTTTTTTCATAGCTTTTCAGGATAAAGTATTTCCTGACTTATTACTGGCAAGGCAAAAAAACCTCCTGAGTTGTTGTTTGTCTAAATGCCAAATTAGGGGAAACTCCTTTTGGATTGCATTAATTTTAGCTTTAATTAGAATATTTCTTTTCAGAATCACTTAGCCCAAATCTGTCACCTATTTTTCATTTAACTTAGTTTTCAGTTTAAGATAATTCATGGTAAAGCCCTGAGTTGCTCCTTTTATAAATTTTCAAATCACTTTCTAATAGAATGGCTTTATTATAATACTACATGACATTGTTTCTTGTTTCTATTGCCTATTTATTTATTTATTTATTTATTTTTGCGGTACGCGGGCCTCCCACTGCTGTGGCCTCTCCTGTTGCCGAGCACACACAGGCTCCGGACGCGCAGGCTCAGCGGCCATGGCTCACGGGACCAGCCGCTCCGCGGCATGTGGGATCTTCCCGGACCGGGGCACAAACCCGTGTCCCCTGCATCGGCAGATGGACTCTCAACCACTGCACCACCAGGGAAGCCCCTCTATTGCCCATTTAATGTGTTTTCTTGAGCATTTCTCTCCAGTGGTTAGCTGTCAGTTTTCATGGAAAACATTGAACTTCTATATTATAATTGTCTTAGATTTACTTTAAATTTAATGAGATTTTATCACCATATATACTGCTTGTTGTATGAGACAGAACATAAAAGACCCACGGTACCAATTGTTTTGGTTTTAAGTTATAGCAGTAAATAACTTCTTGAGTGAGTTGATAATACTATATGAATGTCTTATTCAGCTGCATTAGTTCATTTTGCTATCTATGACATCATTTGTCTTACTATCAAATTTATATAAATGACATCAACTTTGTATAAAGCACTCTATATATACACACATGTATATATGTATACATATACATCCATACCTATATAATTTTCACTTACCTCTAACTGAAAGTTAACATTTTATTGTATTATAAATGTAGTCAGTAAAACACAGTATTCACAGTAACTGCGACTTCATCAGCAAAATAAGAGATATTTTCAAATTACATTGTAATTATTAAAAATGTTCATGCCTATCATTTTCTATAAAATGTCTAGTTCTTTGAAATCCTAAACAAGCTAATGGTAAGCATGAAAATAGTAGTTTATAACTTATTTAGACAATTAAGAAAGCATTCATAAGTTATTACATTAATGGCCATTTCAAAAAATAGGTCCTCTTAGAACTGGGAGAATGCTTTGTTATCAGTCAGTGGACAGTGGCTCTGAGGTAGGAACAGAGATAGACTTTAATAGACTAGCCTCACATAGTCGGTAGGCTTCTCCAAGTACCTACCCTGGGAGAACGAACCGTTAATGATTTTATGTGATCCAGAAAAAGGAATATAGAGTAAAAGGTCCACAACTTTACTGAAATATAGTTTCCTGTCTTCGTATGTAGAATTGTAGAATATACTCAATTCCCTGTCCTCTTCCAGCTCTTTCCTGCCTGTGTTTCTTTTTCTTTTATACTCTCTGAAGTAGAATAACCTCCACCATCACCATCATATATCTCACCTCTTTCAAATTGCACCTCTTGTAACCTGCCTTCTCTGATATCTTCCTCATCCCCAGCGATGTATAGGCAACTTTTCTTTCTCCTAAGAACCTAGTTTATTCATTGTGCCTTATATGAAACTCATGTAGGATAGATACTGTTTTCTGCCTTGCATTGTAATTCTTTTGTTATAGTCTAAGAACAAATTCCATGTGGAGTCTCTATGAACTCACAATCTCAAGAAGAGTGTCTAGCATATAAGAGATATTTGGTTAAAATTTGTAAAGAAAGTAATATAAAGAATATACATTATTTCCTCATTGGTAGATCAGAATTAGTCTTATTTAATTATTGTGCTGAGCTTAAGTTATATGCTTTGGAACACGTAGCTTATCTCAGTGCCATCACTATCCTGCTCCTTTAATTAGAGCCCATTCTTCCAATGGCAAGGGCCGAATTAAGAGCTCCCATCAAGGATAACACCCTTCCGTATAATTAATTTACTGGGAAACTGAATCTCTTTGTTACTTTCTTACTCTCAGTATTGGTTTGATCATTTTAAAATCAATGTCCTATAACCTTTCAGCAGTAGTCATGCATGCATACGTAACACACGTATGACTTTATCTGCGTCAGTAAACTTCTCCTTAGTCTGAATGTTTTGACTTCAAAATGTAGTCAAAGGACTAGAGATGGGAGACTATGTTGCATTTTGGGGCAAACAATAAATAGTTTTTTGGACCTTATAAGCATCTGACCTGCATTTTAGGATTAAATTTCCAAGTATTAATCTTAAAACGAAGATGGTATATATTTTTTTCCTATTCATTTTTCCCAAGGCACTTGGCCTAAAGGCCATAATGAAGAGCTACTGAAAGTGAGTACAAAAGTAGGTCAGGTGCTTTGGGAGATTTCAAATATATATCACATATATTTATACACAGAAATAGAGATATACATATATATGTATACATATAGAGAGAAAATAGATATATGTATGTATATATATATATATAGAGAGAGAGAGAGAGAGAGAGAGAGATATACATATTATGTATATTAGTAGATATACTTAAATATACATACACCACACACTGTTATAGGTTAATTCTTTTTATATAGGGAGAACTAACCATTGACTCTGGTGCTGATGAAACTACTTCACACAAAATGCTGGTGGGGATGTTAGAAATAATTTAAACAAATGGTATTTCTAGGGTCTGTACTAATTGGTGGAGGGAATGGGGAGTAGGGAAGGAGAAAGAAGTAAACAAATAGGCTGCCACTCATGGTTAGTGTGATAGACAAGAGCCAGGCTCCCTTGGACAGCCCCCTTGGCAACACTAAGTTCATCCCATCAAAACTAACCTCAGCACAAACACAACCCAAATATTCAACTGCCCTCCTGATGTCACTAGATTCCACACTACCTGTCATCATATTTCACATTCTCCTCTGTTGCTAGGTACACTGGGCACCTTAATTTCCAAAGCTCCAGGTGCTGTTTTTCCTTGGGACTCAAATACAGAGTTTTTGGTTCCAATTCTATGGTACCCAGGCTGAAATTTGAGACAAAGACCATCGATCAGGGCCTGTGAACCTAAAGGTCATATCTACAGATCTAAACACTACATGTGTAGCAGCCCGGTACCCATATGCCAGCAGCCACTCAGGATGGAGCAAACTCTGTTGGGTAAGGAAGCAGATTTTCCATGTAAAGCAGTAAACTGATGTGAATTGTTATGATAAACAGGAGTCTTAGATTTGTGGTTTATAATTCTGAAAAAGTATCTTTAAGGAAGAGAGAATAAAAGCCATTAACATGGTTTTATGAAGCTAGACAATAAAAAATCATTACGGTATCCTCAATGTCTGCTCACCTCTTTATATTAAATTTTTCTAATACAGACATCAAAAACTTTGTTTTAAATTTTGATTTATGAAACAGTGGCATGTGAGATTATCAGTTCTTTTACCATTTACAAGATAAAATATGTGGATATGTATTTGTTACAAATGAGTGAATAATTAATTTGTTCTTCATGAAACGTACTGATTTACTCAGGAATGAAATATGTAAAGCTGTTGAATTTAGTTACCTTGGTAACATCTGGAGTGAACCACTCTGTCTAAAAATACTTTCTCGTTTATTCTTTATACAAAAATTATAAATACATGACTTTTATTAAAGACTCTCCTGATAAATGATGTTTCTCTTACCTGAAAAATGAATAAACAGTATACTATTTACTAATATGTATGATGATATCAGATTAAAGAAACAGATATAGCTTGTTTAATTTTTAACTATAATTGATATTGGATTTGTTTCATGCTAATGTAGATTTAGTTTTTAAATGTATCTTTAGAGTTATATTTTTTAACATATTGATAAACTTTTCTCACATGAAACTTTTATTATTTTTTAAAGGATTCTAATTCACAAATGTTAAATCACAGTTTTCTTCATGAATTAAATAATTGGACTTGAATGTGTCCATTATACTCTTCTTTGGATTTTCTTGGAAAGAAATAATCAGAAATGACCTTTCATACTTTAGCATAACCATATGACTTAGCATAAAAGAACATCCATAAAATTCCAAATTACTCATACGTTATTCCCCTAATTTTGTTTTTCAAACCTTGATATTTCCTTGTTAAAAGAATGTTATCAGTTTCTCAAATTAATAGCCATGGAAACTGCTACGTCATATTTCTTATGGCCAGTTTCCTAAATTCTCTTGTCTTCTCTCCAAATGAGGTCTTTTCTTGAACGGGTACATAAACAGAGTAATTTAAAAGTAGAATCTTGCGCTGTGAACACGTTTTAATTTTCTCACAAAATAGGTTCTGAAAATTGTTTAAAAATGCTATTTTGCTGATAATTACACTGAATGCCCTTTGTTTTCATTTTTTACTAGAGCAAGGAACCTGGGCTTTGTTCTGGACCCTTGTCTATCTATTACCAATCTTAACTGTTCTTTTTTTTTTTCATTTTTATTGGAGTATAATTGATTTACAAGGTTGTGTTTCAGGTGTACAGCAAAGTGTTTTGGTTATACATATACATATATTCATTTTTTTCAGATTCTTTTCCCATTTAGGTTATTACAGAATATTAAGTAGAGTTCCCTGTGCTGTACAGTAGGTGCTTGTTGGTTACCTATTTTATATATAGTAGAGTGTGTATGTTAATCCCAATCTCCTGACTTATTCCTCCTCCCTACGTTTCCCCTTTGGTAACCATAAGTTTGTTTTCGATTTATTTTCTATTCTTAAGATTTTGTTTAGTCATCCACTCTTATTCTGCACTGCTGCTGTTTTAGTTTGAGCTTTCAGCAATGCTGACTTAGATGGCTTCTACATCTCCTAACTGGTCTCCCCAATTTCCATTTTGTCACCTTCATACTATTCTCATCCAAGACAGAGTCATCTCTTTAAAGCATATTTTTTTCACATCACTTCCCACAGTAAATTAAAATTACTTCTGTTGACACTCAAGGTAAAATCCAAGCTCTCTGATACACAAAACACTTATCTTCCTCCCTTTTTAGGTCTTCCTTTCTTCTGTCTCTCTTTTGCATTCAGCTCTCTACTCTTATTCCTCATGTGCCCTGCATATTCTTGCCTCTGTGACTTTGCACCTGCCGATGTCTAGGTGCGGAATGCTCTTCCCCAACTCTTCACCTGGTTAAAGCTTTGGAATTCAGCCACCTTCTTTAGAAATCTTCTCTGATGCCTTTATCCCTTGTTCTGGATTCCTTGTTCCTTTTTTACTCTGTAGTTTAGTTGAATGTTTATTTTTCTGTCTCTTTAAATTATCTGTGAACTCATTGACTCATTGAAGCTGCAGGGGTCTCTATTGGTGAAATATTTAACCCCCTTTTGGCCAAAAATAGGCACTCAGTAAATGTTTGTTGAACAAATGAATGAAGAAGTGAGCTGTACTACTCCTTCAGAATGTAAACATTATTTCTGTGAATTTAATTGATTAGATGGCATCAAATATTTCATTACACCTTACAAAAGGAAAGCATATTTGAGAATAGCAGAAATCAAACAAAATAGTCACAAAAAATCACTGAATATTACTACTCTTGCTCACTGATATTTACATGGTTTCACTGATAGCCCTGCCCTAAAGAAAACAGTTTAATACTTTTGTCCATCATAATCCTTTAAAATTAATAGTAAATTCTTATCATAAATGTAAAGAGGAAATTAAGAGAAACAAAATTTTATTTTTTATGTAAATTTTATTTCTGACTCTGAGTACACTGTTATTGATCTTCTAAACAAGCTTATTATATATTTTAAAGCCAGAAAAGTTTTCCTAATTCTGCTTCTCCGTTTTCCCTTTTTTCTACAGTTTTTCCATTTTTGTTATAGAAAAATTATATATACATTTAATTATATATTATAAATGATACATTTTATAATACATTATAAGTTATACATAGAGTAGATAATAGAGAATATTAGAAAATCCAGTGCCACACTGTTAAGAGGACATCAGTATTAACATTTTGGACTACAACTTTTCAGTCTTTTTGTTCTTGTGTTTATGTGTTTTCTTTTTACGAAATCAGGATCATCTCGACCACACCTTTCTGTAGCTAGTTTTTTTCCAGTCAGTGCCTCATGACTCACATTTTCTTGGGTATTTAAAATGGAATATTGATTAATTCCATAATCTAAACGTTCCAACATATGTTAAGCCAAATTTTTATTTTTGATAATTTATATCATTTCTAAATCTTGTATTATAAACAACACTGATTTAACTGTCTTTTTACCTGCACAGAGATGCATGAAATGATTAAACTCCTTAGGCTTAAGAGTCTTCATAATGACTGGAGCAAAGTTTCTGAGCACTTTTAATGTTTCAGATGCATATTAAACACCCATAGCTTGTACCAGTATATACCCCACTAGCAAGGTGGAAGATGCTTTCATCAGAGAATTTTCACCAAATCTGGTTGTTCTCCCTGGAAAAACAAAAACTACTTGGAAAATAATTGGCAAACATCTTGTTCTCGCTTTTTTTTTTTAATTTACTTTTCTCTGAGATTGCATTTGAGATTGAACTGTTTTCTTTGTTTCATCTTATTATTTTATCTTCTAATTATTTTACTTCACTTCCTGTGCCTAAATTTGCCTACTAGATTAAAAATAAGAATGGCTACTTCACAAGTTTATTGCTAAGGATAAACTACACATTATATGTAAAATTAGGTAGCACAATGCCAAGCACACAATTGGAGCTCAATAAATGCTAGTTGAGTCTATTCTCTAGAGAATGGACTTGAGGATATGGGGAGGGGGAAGGGTAAGCTGGGACAACGTGAGAGAGTGGCATGGACATATACACACTACCAAACGTAAAATAAATAGCTAGTGGGAAGCAGCTGCATAGCACAGGGAGATCAGCTCGGTGCTTTGTGAACACCTACAGGGGTGGGATAGGGAGGGTGGGAGGGAGGGAGACGCAAGAGGTGTGTATGTATAACTTATTCACTTTGTTATAAAGCAGAAACTAACACCATTGTAAAGCAATTATACTCCAATAAAGATGTTTAAAACAAAAAACAAAAAAAACCCCACAGTATCATTTACATTAGCATGCCAAAATGAAATACTTAGGTATAAATTTAACAAAATATGTATGAGATATATATGAGGAACACTACAAAACTCTGATGAACAAAATCAAAGAAGAACTAAGTAAATAGAGATGTCTTCCATGTTCATGACTAGGAAGATTCAATATTGTCAAGCTGTAAGTTCTCAATCCCAATCAAAATCATAGCAAATTTTTAGGGGTATTGTTTATGAATATTGTTATACCTTGTTACATTTATCCTGTTATCATTATAAATTTTCCTTTTATCTCTTGTACCAAAAAAAAAAAAAAATGCTAGTTGAAGTAGAAACTGATTAGCATATCAATAAAATCAAAATATAAATTTTTCTTTCCAACAGATGATTCTGCTGCCGAGAGCTTTAATGGCAATGAGACTCTGGGGCATAGTTCAATTGCTTCAGGGGGAACACACTGCAGGGAGATGGGCGACTCTAACGGTGATGGCAAAACTGGGCTGGAGCCGGACGAACAGCCACTGAACCTGAGTGACAGTCCCCTCTCAGCACAGCTGACTTCAGAATACAGAATAGATGACCACAGCAGTAATGGAAAAAACAAATATAAGAATCTGCTAATTTCTGACCTCAAGATGGAACAAGAAGCGAGAGAAAATGGAAGCAAGGTAAGGTCATGTTACGATTTTCAAAGAACTTTTAAGTTGGTCATGAAGGTCACAAAGAAATACTTATTTATACAAGAGATAAAGATTATCGTCACTAAAAATATTTTAAACAAATCCCAACAATGGGTTACCAAGAAATTTATAATCATAGATACTGTGTGTTCATGTTATAAAAACAGAATAAATTTCAGGAATAACAGTGAACAAAATGCATCCTCTCTTAAGCAAAGTGGTGGGTTTTTATATATGGAATCAGTTGATTTAATGTGTCTCACTTATATAATCTTATGCATCTTGTCTTTGGGAGTTTGTTGAACTCAGATGTGAAAGTTTAGCTCTCAGAACACAATTCTGAACTATAAAAAATCACTAGTTTCTCCTTGATTGGATAGGCGTATGTGGCAATAAAATTTCAATTAAATTCTTAAGTTTGCTTTAGAGATCTGTGGACTTCAGTCAGTAACTTACTTCATGTGCATAGGAGAAATGTGTCAGTTTTCTGGATGAAACGTATAGATCAAATAACTCCTTGAACAAACAATTTAACATAAACTGTGTTATACAAAAGACAGAAATGTGTTTCAGATATATTATCTAAATTTCTAGATTCTTTATATCAGAATAAATTGCAATCTTCCCCATTCCCAATGGATTTATTCTTTAAAACAATAAGCTGTATTTCTATCATTTTGAAATAATTCATGCTGATGACTTTGCTCTATAATTTTTGAAGGTATGCTTTTGAACGCATGAGGATTTTTATAGCGTATACATTTTGACTCCCTCCACTGCTCGCACTTCTAAGTTAGAGCTGTAGAATTGGTCTTTTGAAATAGATCCTGAAAGCAAAATGTCTTAATCTGGATTAATTTCTGAATTTACTAAAGCACTGTGCTTTCTAAATTGGCTCTATTTAAATCCGATTGCTTGCCTGACGGTGTGTTGTTTTATCCTCTTTTAAGTAAGTTACTGGACATTATCAGGCTCTTAAACACTTCTGCCTGAGGAAGCCTGTTACAACTTTTGCAGGGGTAAATGCACAGTACTCTCTTTGGTGGTTTAAAGCCAGATCATACAAACACAGGTGATTTTATATTCGCTAACATGATCTGAATCCCCATGTTACATTTTACAGAACAAAACAACCCTTAAGTTTCCCTGCCCTCCACATAACCCTGTCTTTATAAAACTTAATCACAAAATGTCCTTTTAATGCTATATATCTGCAGAAATTTTTTTCTAAAATCATCCAGTGGTTTGCTCTTCTCTTCTTTCCCCCCCTGTTCAATATTACCATAGGAACTATGCTCATTAAAACACATTCTTCCATACATTAGACGGAATGAAGTTACTTTCCTACCTCTTTCAAAATGAGGCTATAAAAAGCACAGATTGATTGAGCTGTGAAGAGTAAGATGGAAGTGGACCCGGGGGAGAAGGAAGCACCTCTGAGGAAGAAGGTTTAATGGTTCGGTTAAAGAACAGCTTCCATAGCTGACTGAGAAGTAGCCAGAGAGACAAAAGACAAATCAGGAGGGCATAGTATAGGAAAGCTAAGCAAAGTCCATCTCTCAAGAAAGAGAGCAGTCAGCTTTGATAGACACTGCTAAGAAATCAAATCAGATGAAATAGAAACTAATTGAATTCGTAAGAATAGTTGTGGCAGCATGTTGGGACCAGAATCCAGAGGGAAGTTTTTCAAAAAGGATATATTAAATACCTGTCACACTTACAGCAATGGGTAGATAATAGAGACAACTCAAAGACAGAAGAGTCTTTATTCTTATGGCTCTTAATACAGTCATGGTAAAGAGAGTACATACGTTACCAAGTGCAATCTCATACTGCTCACCGCACGACTGTCCAATAAGTTGAGGTATTGGGGTAAGGAATAGCGACTTTGTTCAGAAAGCCAGCAGACCAAGAAGATGGTGGATTAGTGTCCCAAAGAACGATGTTATCCAAGTTAGAATTCAGACTTCTTTTATACTAAAAGGGGAGGGTGTATGGTTGGTCAGTGCAAACTTCTTGGTGTGGGAATCCTTTGTTCTTGTAGCTGTCCAGGCAGGTCCGGTCATAAATGTTATTCTCTGTTCTGCAACTTTTTATCTCTATATGAATGGAGAAGTGTTATACCTTTAAACATTCTCAGAGCCTTGAGAATGGGCTATCCTGTATATTTCAGGCTGTAGGCAACATTTTTAACTTGTAGCAAAAACAATAGAACAGGAAGGTTAAAGTAAAATAAACAGATCCAGTGGAGTCAGATTTGTTCTTCCCTATTACACATATACATAGAAAAGTTTCTTAGCAAAAAAGTAGGCAAATATCTATTCCTGTGTTAAAACATGGAGAGTTCTGAATAAGAATATACTATTTCTATTGAAGTAATGAAGAGGGCTTCCTTCACGAAGTGAGTCTTGTACTTTGAAGGAATTGTAAGACTGCCATTTTTCAGAAGGATTCTCTTATTAGACACTGTGAAGGACCTGGAATGGAGACAGGAAGGGTGAGTGGCCTCCTAGACTAGGAAACTACTGTCCATTCCGAGATAGGTATGACTTCATAACATGGTATATGAGGAAAAACCCAATATCATTATGCAAGGTAGACAATTTGCCACCAATTAATTTATTCACCAACTATTTATCGAGGAACTCCTACATGCAAGGCACTGTTAGAGGAAGCAAAAATACGAAAATGAGCAAAGCAGGGTCCCTGGCTCTCAAAAACGTATTGTCTATCAGGAAACAGAAGCAAACTTGTAATTATAATCTGATTCCATAAGTAATATGTTGGCCATATGGCAGGGTGACATGAGAGAGCAGAGTTGGGACACCCATAGGACCATGATGAATCTTAAGGAAGACTTTATAGAGATTGATGCCAGGGATAAGTGTGAAGGGCAAGAAGTGATTCAGATGGGGAGGATTATTTATGGTAGAGCATGTTTCGAGGCCTAGAACAGTGAGAGAGTACTCTGAGCATGGAGATTGGCAAGGAGCTTAGCATGGCCGCAGTGGAGAATGTGTGGAGGAATGGAGGATAAAGAGGCTCTATCATGAAGGCTTTGTAGGCCGGTTTAAGGACTTTGGATTGTATCCTATAGGTGGTGTTTAGCATAAGGTTATGGTCAGCTTGGGATTTTAGAAAGATTATTCTGGCAACGTTGTAGTGGATGAATACAATAGGGACTAGGAAAAAAAGACAGAAAATGGTTAGAGAGTTATTGTGGCAGTCCAGGAAAATTATAATGCAGAGGCATAGTAAAAAAAGTAATAACGAACATGATACTTTTGTTCTTTTGACACTGTGTCTGCAGGACTACCATATACAGCTCCATAGGTTGTATATTGTCAAACTCTTGGGAATGTCTTTCACATAGATTACCATATGAATGGCCTCTTTACCTCTGTACATTCCATTAGGATGTAAATTCTATAAGAATGATGTCTACCTTGCTCACTGCGGTATGTCTAGCACATGGCTTAATACCTGGTACATAGTAGTTTCTCAAATATTTTGGAGAAATAAAGTTTTACTGAATGTGGAAAGTGAAGCAGAGAACATTTTGGTATGACTCCAGGATTTAGGGTCTTGTTTCCTGAGTGGATGGTGATTACGTTTACTAAGATTCAAAATGAGAAACATTTGAAGGAAGCTGGTTTGACATATAAAGTTTATGGTATTTATGCAGTATCCATTAGAGATGTTTAATAGGTATTGGGGGCATATGTTTCTGCTTAGAAGAAACATCCAGGTTGGAGAGAGAGACATTTGAAAGATTTCAGAGAAGTGCTGCTAGAAGCTGTTGTGGTTGATAAGATCACCTCAGAATTACATAGACTAAGGAGAGAGGAGCTCAAAATATATCATCCTGCAGAATGTAAACCCATCAGGAACAAGTGGCATAGAAGGAGTTTGTAGGGAAAAAAGAACCCCAAAAGAAAATGAAGGCAGCCAGATAAGAATAGGGGATATTTTAGAAACCAAAATACAGGGCATTTCAAAATTGATGTAAGTGGTTAAATGGAGTAATCCTTAGGTGAAGTGACATAGGTCTAAACCTGGAGGATGTTTAGGAGAGTTAAGGCTTAGAGTATGGTTCAAAACCCATGGCAGAGGAAGAATTAGCAGAGTTAGTGGGAAATTGGATTGATGTTAGTTGTAGAGGCTGGGTAGGAAAGCTGAATCATTTTTATTGTGAAGGAGACTGCATCTGGAATTTTGCTTCAGGAATTCTTCTTGCAATCCAACTCTAAACGCAGAGTGCCACAAGGCTGTCAGGTGACCTTCATGTAAAGGTTTAGCAAACTCATCTGTTCAGTGGTACCTTTTCAAGTCCTTAGGAATGTTTCATCAATTCTGTGCGAATTTATAAAGTGACACTATTACCAATTCTTTCTTCCAATATTTTTGAGGCTAGCCTCTGTTTTACCTTGGAGAAATATAAAAGCCTAATTATGTAGTATCTCTGAGAAACTTAGATTCCAGTGAGTTTCATATTGACCTATTTCACAATTTTATTATGAAGAATATCAAGCAAAGATGATTATAAAGCATTTTAAAAACTTAACAGTGAATAGAAATGCTTAAAAAGAATAGCTGAACTGGACTAGGCCATTTACAAATTGCTTATTATTATGCAAAGTCACTTACTGGACTAGCTGGGAATCATATTAACCAATCTAAAGAAGAAATCTATTGCATGAAAAGAGTTTAGAAGTTATTTATTTGCTACTTGCAGATGGCCACATTTTTAAAGGACAACTGGTAACGTTAGAGCCCAGAAGAAAGTGGAAATGTTGATTAAGAGCTTGGAAGATAAGACTCAGGAGGAAGCATTAAGGGACTAGTTATATGAAAAAAGAAAGACCAAGAAAACCCAAATCTGGGTATAGATATGTTCAAAATTATTAATAAATGAGAACAGAAAGAAACCTAGAACTCTAATGGAGGGAAATACATAACTTAAAAACGTGTATCATAGATGTTTTTTTTCTTTTTGGTTTTCTCTTTTTCTCTTAGTATCTGTGATCCAGCTGCATTTTACTTAATATGGTAAAATATTCTGAATCAATCCCTGAAAGAATAATCTTTCACGTAATAACTGCAGTAGGAAGGTAATTATTGTTTGAGGGTTAATGTGTCACTGTAGTTGCTACATATTTAGTTTTTGGCTTAGTTCCCAGGACCCTTCAATCTTCACTTCACTTAAAAATATGTTTTTCCTCAATGTGGCCCATGTGACATCATTTTCAATCTTTCCTTTAAATTTTTATCAAAATGGATATTACCATTCAAATTAAAGTTTATAAAATATTTCTCACAATTACCATTAATAATTGCTATGTGATTTTATTTAGATATGATGAATGGAAGCAGTTGATTTTTTCAAAATATCTCTTTGAAATATTTAGGTGTAATGAGATTGCCTTTGAAACATAGGAATGGTGGATTAACTTTTGGAATAATATTATTTTTGTCTTTGTCATGTGGCTATTCCAGCTTATTATTGTTTTAATTTGATGATTTTCAATTTCGGGCTTCTTGGTGTTGTGTAAAGATTTTTGGCTCAGATGTGGTTCAGATAGAAACAACAATATATATTCAACAAATGTGCCTAATATGTGCTAGGCATTAGCCTGGGTGCTAGAAGGACAAAGAAAAAAAGTTCTCCATCATTAAGAACTCACATTTTAGCCAGAAAGATAGACACATAAATAAATAGGTGTATTATAACAGGGAAATTAGTTTGTATGTGAGAATGCCTTCTAGGCCTATTAGCCATGCCTTGGAAAGTCCTCAAGTTAATTCGTAACAGTTAGGTAGGAGATAGTCACCTGGTGAAGGGGAGAAGGGAATTCTTAATGAGAAGAGCATTAAGTTAGTGTTTAGAAATGTTGAGGGTGGAAGTGGTGAGAGATGAGTCTGGAGAAGTAGTTCAGGTGTAAGATTAGGGTAGGCTATGAATGCCTTTTTATTGCTTGAACTTCACTTTGTAGTTTACAAGGAATCACTTTAGGATGTTGGATAGGACTATAGCATGGTCTGATTGTGTTTTGGGATTCATCATTGTGGCATCTTTCTTACAAGATGGCTTTAAGTGGCATAAAAAGGGAGGAGGCTGTAAACAGAGCATGAGGTCCTGCCTTAGTGAGGTGGTAGTAGGGATGAAGATGAAAGCAGAGATTTAACAAATATTTAGAACGTTAAATGGACAGAATTGCGTGTGAAAGAAACTAACAGCCACAGGATAAAGGGATGATGACACTGGGATGCCATATCAACTCTAATAATGATGAACACTTGTGTAAAGCTTTCATATTTTTAACTTAAACCAATTCATTGTATCTGATAAGGAGAGAATGTGTAATCACCAGTCTCATTGAAACATAAGGGCATAGATTTTAGTGGATGTTATACTATTTAACTGAAATTAACTATATATCAATAGTTACTTAAGCGGTAGAGCTTAGTATTGAACCCAGATCACCTGAAACCCATGTGCTTTTCACTACACCCACATTGGCTGATGCTGTGTAAGACCAGTTATGTTTATGGACCCATATGGAGGCTATGACGGGCAAACAATTCAGAGAGGCAGAGATCTAGTACAATTAGCAGTTAGTTACTTGATAAATGGCAAATACTTGCAGTGACATTTCTTATACGAATATATATTTTTTGCTCTTCTTTATGAATTATTTTACAAAATGAAAATAATATACCAGATGCCTCTGTTGAAAACCTAAGCAAGTCTACAAAATATCCATTTATTGTTTTAGTGCATGAATGTAAAAACAAATGGGTAGGAGCTGACTGAGAGTGGGTCTTTAAAAAGCCCCAGGGTAAAATTTAAGCTTAAGTTTTACTAGCTACCAATTTAAAATAGTATTCATGTAATATATATATATGTATATATACACATACATATATACCTATATATTTACATATGTGTTATATAGATAGAGTGTATAAAACACACACATATAGTGTATTTTATTCTTACAGGTTGCCTGGACTTCAGTTCTGCTAGTTATTGGACATATTCGTCCTTCTGTTCTTAGTACATTTTGTAAATCAAAAGATATACAAGAATGATATCGTATAAATTGGTTTTATACTATCCGTCCTATTTGCAATCTAAATTTAAAAGTATATAATACTTTGTGAAAAAATGCTTGCTTTGCTCATAGACTGTAAAATTATTTACACTAGAGAAAAATTCAATCTTTAAAATCAGGAACCACTTCATTTTGCATTTGAAGAAATTGAGATGAACCCAACTGACTCCTACCACCCAAATCAGTGTCCTTTTGAATTCTTATGCTGTCTTGCTTACTGTTATATATGCTTATATTCTTTATAAGTTATTACAGAAAAACGGATGGTAGAACTACCATTTTTGAGTGCCTGCTATGCATGTTTCAGTCCATGTTAGATCATTTCACACTTGTTATCTCAGGAGAATGGAGAAGGCAAAGGACTTTTATAATTTATATCCTGAAGTATGCAAAGTGAAGTTGATTTTAATTTCCCATACGCAGCAAAATATCAATTTTGAGTTCCTTTCTAAACATTTAAGAGTTCAGTTGGGTCAATACACAATCTCAACTGATCCTTCAGCCTTCAATTCCATACATTCATATATAATCTGGTTAGAATGATAGGTTGTATCTATAACCAAAGTACAAAAAAAAGAAAATGGACCACTTGTCATCTTGGTGTTTATTTGATGGTTCATCAATAGCTCAAAAAGAAACAAGAGTTTTATTTTGTATGTTTTTGTGTTCAGTGTTTTTTGAGGTTTCTGGAGGATATTTTCTTATTTTGTTTTATCAGGGTATGTGTGTTTGTCTGTTTTACTTATGTTCTATCAGTTGGAATAATATTAAATAGTTAAAAATGTAATTTGGTCTGTAGGTGTCTTGAGGGAATGGTAGAGGAACCCTAAGAGAAAGAAATGTAGTTGAAATACCCTGCAGTGATTTATACATGTCTCAAAATAATGGATATTAAAAGCATTCCTTGAAACACTTGCCGTTGACCCAAATTTGGGGAAAGAATAAAAGAAGAAAAATTAATGCCAGAGACAGAGAGCAGTACATTCTGATTTGTCTCAATATAATAGCTTATGATTTTCATTAATATTAAATATTTGATGAGCCTTAAAGTATACCCCCTAAGAGCAACTATCTGTAGCCTCGTTATGAGTATTTTTAAAATATTTTTGAAATGGAGATCCTGGAGTTAGTTGGGGTCAAGAGGGTAACTCAGATAACAGAGTTTAAAAGAAGAGAATTAAGTCATTAACTTGGTCCCAAAGAATAATAATGGCAAGTAACATTCATTGAGTTCTTACTATTTTCCAGGCACTCTTCTAAGAACTAACTCATGTAATCCTTATAACAACACAATGGAATTAGGCTCAGTTATCATTCCCAGTTTTTCACATATGGAAAAACTAAGACCCAAAGAATTTATAAATATGGCTATACTAAGAATTTCTATAATTTGGATTTAAACCCCAAATCATTTGGCTCACATTTCAACCACTACAGTGTAAGTTGAGGTCATGGGGTAGGGTCTGAAAATGAGCAAAAGCAAATTTGACTTAATGCTGAGACCCCTAGCTGCTATTTTATGGTTCACAGTTGTTCCCTGATCGGGAAGCAATACTGCAGCTCTGTGACTTTGAGCGTCTATACTTTTTAAGCCTGGATACTTCATCAGTAAAATGCGGATAATAATACTTAACCTGTAGGCAATTGTGAAGATTGAATAAGGCTGTGTTCATTTTTCACATAAATGCACAGTAAACGGAATTGCTGTGGTGAATGTTTTTGACTCCAGAATTTGAGGCTTAGCTAAATCTTGCAAAAATGTTCTCAATTCATAAATATTTATTTGGGGAGTTGAATATCCATTTTTAATAGCCTACTAATTACTTAACTCAGATTGATGATTTGAAGAAGCATATTTATTTCAACTAGTGTGTACTACTTTCCTTTTCTTCCTCTTTTTGTCTCCTTTTCCTTATTTTGTTTTAGTTACACTTATTTTCCAGGAATCTAGAATATATAATACATTCCCAGAGACATTTTACAGGCATTTATTCTAGGACCCATTTCTGGGAATTTATAACATGTACTCATAGAAATAGATCCTAGGATATCTTGGAACTGCTGCTTATTAAAATCTTTCCTGACTCTCTTGGAATTTGTCCAATTCAAATGTCACCTTCCTTCTTAACACCTTCCTTGATTACCTCAACCAGGAAAAAAATCTCTTCTTTTTTAGAAGAAGAAGGTTGATCCATGAAGAATGAGGACGAGGTGGTGGGTGATGGATTGTGTGGTCGTACACTAAAGTGATTTACATGCGTGAGGCTTGCTCCCTGCAAAATGTTTGCTGAAGGGAAAAGATACAGTGATGTGGGAATATCTTGTATTGATCTCATTCTACCCACTTTCTCGCAGTAGCAGTTTCCTCACATTGTATCTTGGCTTCCTTGAACTCCTCACAGTGCAACTGACTCTGGTCTTAATATGAATTAATGGAATATGAATATGTCCTATTCCAGGTAATATGTATACAGTCTTACCTCTCTGGGCCAGAGATTCTCATTTGAATATTTCACAGTAAACCGTGACTCAAATGGATATGACACCAAAAGCACAAACAACAAAATCAAAAATCAATAAATGGGGCTACATCAAACCTAAAAGCTACTGCACAGCAAAAACAACAATCAACAAAATGAAAAGGCATCCTGCCAAATGGGAGAACGATTTTGCAAACCATGTATCAGAAAGGGTTAATAGCCAAAATATTGGGTTGGCCAAAAAGTTTGGGGTTTTCCGTAAGATGTTACAGAAAACCCCGAATGAACTTTTTGGCCAAACCAATAAATGAAGAGTTCATAAAATTAAGTAGCAAAAAAGGAAGGAAGAGAAAGAGGGAGGGAGGGAGGGAGGAAGGAAGGAAGGAAGGAAGGAAGGAAGGAAGAGGGGGAAGGAGCAATCTGACTAAGAAATGGGCAGAGGCACTAGATAGAAATTTTTCCAAATAAGTTATCCAAATGACCAACAGGCACATGAAAAGATGTTCAACATCACTAATCATCAGGGAAATACAAATTAGTTTTCAGTTAACAGCAAAACTAAAAGGAAAGTACAGAGATTTCCCATATACCCCTTGTTCCACACATGCATAACCTCCCCCATGATTAACATCCCCCACCAGAGTAGTACATGTGTTACAATTGATGAGTCTATGCTGATACATCATAATCACCCAAGTCCACAGTTTACCTCAGGGTTCACTCTTGGTATTGTATATTCTTTGGATTTGGACAAATGCATAATGACAGGCATCCATCATTATGGTATCATACAGAGTGTTTTCACTGCCTTTAAAAATGCTCTGTGCTCTCCCTATTCATCTCTCCACCACTTAAGACAGGCTTTTAAAAATCAAAATTAACCTGTGATATTTATTTCTACATTTTAATTAAAATATTATTCCTGGTGTTAGCTTTCTCATCAGAGATGCTGCTATAATGCTGAAGTAATTGTCTTTAGGTCAGAATTGTCTGAGTCACCAAATACTCCTCAATTCCTGTATGGGCAGAGTACTATAGACTGTGGAAGCTATAGAATTGCTTCTGAAGGAGCTATCACATAAACCAATTAAAAGGTGAAAATAGATGAATGTCCATCCTTATGTGCAAAACTGTTCTGTGAAAACACAAAGGAATTGAAGGTTTCATGGAGGAAAGCATTTGTATGAACCCAAAGAATAAGGATAGTTATGACGAGAGAAGGTTAAGGAGCTGAACGGAAAGCAGAGAATAAAGTCACAAAAACAAGAATACGCCAAAGTGATCTGAGAGCAAATAACCTTGAGTTTGGATGGACTAAGGAGTGCATAAAAGCGAGTCAGGGCAGACATTTCCCAGTCCTAATGTGTGCTCCTTCGTTGGTGTCCCTGAGCTTGGGGAACCATGGAAGAATACAAGCAGCCGAGCAGCAGAGTGAGGCACTGACTGAGCCTTGGGCAGGAGGATGGATGTGTCAGTGCTACAGGGAATGGTTTGAGGATGCTGGAGACAGGAGGTGGAGGGAAGCTTTCCCGGGGAGAGGTGCAGGGGCCTTTGCCGGGGCAGGAGCCATGCCAGCCTGTTTTGTGCTTAAGGCGTTTCAGATTCTAAAGGGTCGGTTAGGCATGAGTGGCTGCCAGGTGGAAATGTGAGGCCAACCTTGAGGAGAAAGACTAGAGAGGAAAGAAGTAGGAGTCATCCACACAGTGTCAGCAGGAGATCAGGTAGGAAATTGGCAACCAGCAGACCAGAGCCTTTCTCTACGGGCTGCAAGAAGAGAGAACAGGGAGGAGGGGTAGAGATGAAGCTGAGAGCCAGAAAACACAGAGAACCTGGCCTGTCCAGCCCCATGTACGAGAGGGAGGCGATGGATCATTTTCAAGGTGGATCATTTGGGGAGTTGGAGAAGGGAAGGAGCCATTGACTTGGGTGTCCCTAGAGGCCTTCCAGAGGGCAGTTTCAGCTGAGTGGTGAGAACAAAGGCAGATCTCAGAGAACTGAGGTGTGAGGCAATATATGTTTTCCTTATAAAAAAGGGTTCATTGGATTTATATGATTTTTAAAATTATATTTGGTTAAAATAATAGTATGATTATAAAAATGAAATATAAGTTTAAGTTAATATTTCAACATACTGCCTTAACATTGGCTTTTCAACCAAATTCAACAAATTCAGATTCGAGCACCAGTTACATACTAAGCACTAAGATTGCTGAAATGAAAAAGACATAGATCTTCTCTCCAGGGTCATCAAGAAAAGAGGAGAGACAAACACATTACTATATGATAGTCTGCTGAGTACAGTCATTTAAAATTGAAAATAAGTCACATGTGTAAGTGGGTGATTCATTTTCTTGAGAGGAGAGGTAGGAGTGGAAGATTGGGGTGGTCAGGAAATATTTTCCTGGGAACATCCTATTTTGCCTGAGTGTTAAAAGGAAAATAGTTTTCATCCAGAAAAGGGAAGAAAAGTGATTCAGACTTTTGCAGTTGACTAAACTGTGAGGGCTTGGACAGATTACTTAATCTTGCTTTAATTCAATTTTACTTACCCATAAAATGAGAGAATAATCCTTATTGCTTAGAATTCTTCATTTAGACATATATATTTACTGTTTTCTATGGACAAAACTTTGAGTTAAATGCTAGGGATATGGGAAATATGGTGAATGCCAAGTAAAAGAAAGAAACTGGAAAATGTGATGAACACCAAATGAAAAAAAGAAACTGGAAATGTTTCTTTTGTCCTAAGACAAAAGAAAAAGGAACTATCGTTATTTGTATTATGATTGTAAATGAATGAAACCATGCAGTAGGTTAAGCAATTAAAGTAACAAGAAAGGATCTTTCAGCAAGGAGGAAAATGTGATTCCATTTGCATTTTAGAGAGCCAAATAGATAGTATGCTCTTCTAATTCACTAAGGTATTTTAAATGGTCAAAGTGCTAGATTTGCAAAAGGGATGAAGTAAATAAACTTTATTTCATCCATCAAACAAACATGTCTTGAGGGTCTACTATGAGTCAGGTACCATGCTAGACTCTGAGGATGCAGAAATTAATAAAATGTGGTCTCTTTTCTAAAAAGCCTAAACCATGAATGAGACAGTTACATCAATAGATAATTATCTAGAATAAAACACATGGAATAATAAAAATATTCACTGGGCAGCATACTCACATGAAAGAGTTTCAGAGCACTGGAAAACATCAACAAAAGTCAAAAGAGAATCATATACTTTAACAGTTGTCCTCAAGAGGTTCCTCAGAAGGGTGGATTCAGAACTAAATTGTTAAGTGCCAAAACCAAAATGTAAAATAAAATTGTGTCTGTACCTCTTGCAAAAATATTATTATGCAAGGATACAAAGAATGAGCATGAATGAGTTTTCCTGGGGATATTATTTACTTCCAAAATATTTCCTACAAGTAAAATAAAGACAGTTAAACATGTCTATGTTAGGAAGGAATGATCCCAGCCCAGGTTTTTACCTTAAGTATGATGCATGATTATTTTAGACATTAACTTTAGTAAATTTTAGACAGTAACTTTAGTCACTTCTTCATGGAAGTTTCATTAATCTACAGTGATCCAAAGTCATGCTTTGACTTCATTTAATGAGTGAGAAGGTAAATGGGGACTTAATTTTTATGTGTTAGAAGTTTTTATTTAACACTTCTTTGGATGCTTATATATTTTTTTTGAATTTTAGAATTTTATTTTTTTATACAACAGGTTCTTATTACTTATCCATTTTATACATATTAGTGTATATATGTCAATCCCAATCTACCAATTCATCACACTGCCCACCCCCCAGCACTTTCCCCACTTGGTGTCCATACGTTTGTTCTCTACAACTGTGTCTCTATTTCTGCCCTGCAAACCAGTTCATCTGTTCCATTTTTCTAGGTTCCACATATCTGCACTAATATACGATATTTGCTTTTCTCTTTCTGACTTCCTTCACTCTGTATGACAGTACCTAGATCCAGCCACGTCTCTACAGATGACCCAATTTCGTTCCTTTTTATGGCTGAGTAATATTCCATTGTATATATATACCACATCTTCTTTATCCATTCATCTGTCAATCAACATTTAGGTTCTTTACATGACCTGGCTATTGTAAACAATGCTGCAGTGAACATTGGGGTGCATGTGTCTTTTTGGATTATGGTTTTCTCTGGGTATACGTCCAGAGGTGGGATTGCTGGGTCATATGGTAATTCTATTTGTAGTTTTTTAAGGAACCTCCATACTGTTCTCCATAGTGGCTATATCAATTTACATTCTCACCATCAGTGCAAGATTGTTCCCTTTTCTACACACCCTCTCCAGCATTTCTTATTTGTAGATTTTCTTATGATGCCCATTCTAACTGGTGTGAGGTGATACCCCATTGTAGTTTTGATTTGCATTTCTCTAGTAATTAGTGATGTTGAGCAGCTTTTCATGTGCTTCTTGGCCATCTGTATGTCTTCTTTGGAGAAATGTCTACTTAGGTCTTCTGCCCATTTTTTGATTGGGTTGCTTGTTTCTTTAATATTGAGCTGCCTGAGCTGTTTTTATATTTTGGAGATTAATCCTTTGTCAGTTGCTTCATTTGCAAATATTTTCTCCCATTCTGAGGGTTGTCTTTTCGTCTTGTTTGTAGTTTGCTTTGCAAAAGCTTTTAAGTTTCATTAGGTCCCATTTGTTTATTTTTGTTTTTATTTCCATTATTCTAGGACGTGGATCAAAAAAGACCTTGCTTTGATTTATGTCAAAGAGTGTTCTTCCTATGTTTTCCTCTAAGAGTATTATAGTGTACGGTCTTACATTTAGGTCTCTAATCCATTTTGAATTTATTTTTGTCTATGGTGTTAGGGAGTTTTCTAATTTCATTCTTTTACATGTAGCTGTCCAGTTTTCCCAGCACCACTTATTTAAGAGACTGTGTTTTCTCCATTATACATCCTTGCCTCCTTTGTCATAGATTACTTGACCATAGGTGTGTAGGTTTATCTCTGGCCTTTCTATCCTGTTCCATTGATTTATATTTCTGTTTTTGTGCCTGTACCATATTGTCTTGATTACTGTAGCTTGGTAGTATAGTCTGAAGTCAGGGAGTCTGATTCCTCCAGCTCCATTTTTTTCCCTCAAGACTGCTTTGGCTATTCGGGGTCTTTTGTGTCACCATACAAATTTTAAGATTTTTTGTTCTAGTTCTGTAAAAACTGCCATTGGTAATTTGATAGGGATTGCATTGAATCTGTGGATTGCTTTGGGTAGTATAGTCATTTTCACAATATTGATTCTTCCAATCAAAGCACATGGTATATCTCTCCATCTGTTGGTATCATCTTTAATTTCTTTCCTCAGTCTCATAGTTTTCTGCATACAGGTCGTTTGTCTCCCTGGGTAGGGTTATTCCTAGGTATTTTATTCTTTTTGTTGCAATGGTAATAGGAGTGTTTCCTTAATTTCTCTTTCAGATTTTTCATCATTAGTGTATAGGAATGCAAGAGATTTCTGTGCATTAATTTTGTACATGCAACTTTACCAGATTCATTGATTAGCTCTAGTAGTTTTCTGGTGTCATCTTTAGGATTCTCTATATATAGTATCATGTCATCTGCAAACAGTGACAGTTTTACTTCTTCTTTTCCAGTTTATGTTCCTTTTATTTCCTTTTCTTCTCTGATTGCCATTGCTAGGACTTCCAAAACTATGTTGTATAATAGTGGCGAGAGTGGACATCCTTGTCTTGTTCCTGATCTTGGAGGAAATGCTTTCAGTTTTTCACCATTGAGAATGATGTTGCCTGTGGGTTTGTCATATATGGCCTTTATTATGTTGAGGTAGGTTCCCTCTATGTCCACTTTCTGGAGAGTTTTTATGATAAATTGGTGCTGAATTTTGTCAAAAGCTTTTTCTGCATCTATTGAGATGATCATATGGTTTTTATTCTTCAATTTATTAATATGGTGTATCACATTGATTGATTTTTGTATATTGAAGAATCCTTGCATCCCTGGGATAAATCCCACTTGATTATGGAGTATGATCCTTTTAATGTGTTGTGGGATTCTCTTTGCTAGTATTTTGGGGGTTTTTGCATCTATATTCATCAGTGATATTGGTCTGTAATTTTCTTTTTTTTGTAGTATCTTTGTCTGGTTTTGGTATCACGGTGATGGTGGCCTCATAGAATGAGTTTGTTCCTTCCTCTGCTATTTTTTGGAAGAGTTTGAGAAGGATGGGTGTTAGCTCTTCTGTAAGTGTTTTATAGAATTCACCTATGAAGCCATTTGGTCCCCAACTTTTGTGTGTTGGAAAATTTTTAATCACAGCTTCAATTTCATTACTTGTGATTGGTCTGTTCATATTTTCTATTTCTACCTGGCTCAGTCTTGGAAGGTTATACCTTTCTAAGAATTTGTCCATTTCTTCCAGGTTTTCCATTTTATTGGCATAAAGTTGCTTGTACTATTCTCTTAGGATACTTTGTATTTCAGCGATGTCTGTTATAACTTCTCCTTTTTCATTTCTAATTTATTGATTGAGTCCTCTCCCTCTTTTTCTTGATGAGTCTGGTTAATGATTTATCAATTTTGTTTATCTTCTCAAAGAACCAGATTTTAATTTTATTGATCTTTGCTGTTGTTTTCTTTGTTTCGATTTCATTTATTTCTACTCTGATTTTTAACATTTCTTTCCTTCTGCTAACTTTGGGTTTTGTTTGTTCTTTCTCTAGTTCCTTTAGGTGTAAGGTGAGATTGTTTATTTGAGATTTTTCTTGTTTCTTGAGGTAGGCTTGTATTGCTATAAACTTCCCTCTTAGAACTGCTTCTGCTCCATCCCATAGGTTTTGGATCATCATGTTTTTGTTGTAATTTGTCTCTAGGTATTTTTTGATCTACTTTGATTTCTTCAGTGATCTCTTGGTTATTTAGTAACGTATTGTTTAGCCTCTCTGTGTTTGTGTTTTTTATGTTTTTTCCCTGTAATTCATTTCTAATCTCATAGCGTTGTGGTCTGAAAAGATGCTTGATATGATTTCAGTTTTCTTAAATTTACTGAGATTGATTTGTGACCCCAGGTGTGATCTGTCCTGGAGAATATTCTGTGTGTACTTGAGAATAAAGTGTAATCTGCTGTTTTTGGATGGAATGTCCTATAAATATCAATTAAATCTATCTGCTCTATTTTGTCATTTAAAGCTTGTGTTTCCTTACTAGTTTTCTGTTTGGATGATGTGTCCATTGGTGTAAGTGAGGTGTTAAAGTCCCCCACTATTATTGTGTTACTGTCAATTCCCTCTTTTATAGCTGTTAGCAGTTGCCTTGTGCATTGAGGTGCTCCTATGTTGGGTGCATATATATTTATAATTGCTACATCTTCTTGTTGGATTGATCCCTTGATCATTATGTAGTGTCCTTCCTTGTCTCTTGTAACATTCTTTATTTTAAAGTCTATTTTAAAATCTATTTTATCTGATATGAGTATTGCTACTCCAGCTTTCTTTTGATTTCCATTTGCATGGAATATCTTTTTCCATCCCCTCACTTTCAGTCTGTATGTGTCCCTAGGTCTGAAGTGGGTCTCTTGTAGGCAGCATATATATGGGTCTTGTTTTTGTATCCATTCAGCGAAACTGTGTCTTTTGGTTGGAGCATTTAATCCATTCACGTTTAAGGTAATTATCAATATGTATGTTCCTATTACCATTTTCTTAATTGTTTTGGGTTTGTTTTTTTAGGTCCTTTTCTTCTCTTGTGTTTCTCACTTAGAGAAGTTCCTTTAGCATTTGTTGTAGAGCTGGTTTGGTGGTGCTGAATTCTCTTAGCTTTTGCTTCTCTGTAAAGCTTTTGATTTCACCATTGAATCAGAATAAGATCCCTGCTGGGTAGAGTAATCTTCCTTGTAGGTTCTTCCCTTTCATCACTTTAAATATATCATGCCACTCCCTTCTGGCTTGTAGAGTTTGGGCTGAGAAATCAGCTGTTAACCTTATGGGAGTTCCCTTTTATGTTATTTGTCATTTTTCCCTTGCTGATTTCAATAATTTTTCTTTGTCTTTAATTTTTGTCAGTTTGATTACTATGTCTCGGCGTGTTTCTCCTTGGGTTTATCCTGCCTGGGACTCTCTGTGCTTCCTTGACTTGGGTGGCTATTTCCATTCCCATGTTAGGGAAGTTTTCGACTATAATCTCTTCAAATATTTTCTCGGGTCCTTTCTCTCTCTCTTACTTCTGGGACCCCTATAATGCAAATGTTGTTGGGTTTAATGTTGTCCCAGAGGTCTTTTAGGTTATCTTCATTTCTTTTCATTCTTTTCTTTATTCTGTTCCGCAGCAGTGAATTCCACCATTCTGTCTTCCAGGTCACTTATCTATTCTTCTGCCTCAGTTATTCTGCTATTGATTCCTTCTAGTGTATTTTTCATTTCAGTTATTGTACTGTTCATCTCTGTTTATTTGTTCTTTAATTCTTCTAGGTGTTTGTTCTTTAATTCTTCTAGGTCTTTGTTAAGCATTTCTTGCATCTTCTCGATCTTTGCCTCCGTTCTTTTTCTGAGGTCCTGGATCATCTTCAGTATCATTATTCTGAATTTTTTTCTGGAAGGTTGCCTATCTCCACTTCATTTAGTTGTTTTCCTGGGGTTTGATCTTGTTCCTTACTCTGGTACATAGCCCTCTGCCTTTTCATCTTGTCTATCTTTCTGTGAATGTGGTTTTCGTTCCACAGGCTGCAGGATTCTAGTTCTTCTTGCTTCTGCTGTCTGCCCTATGGTGGATGAGGCTATCTAAGAGGTTTGTGCAAGTTTCCTTTTGGGAGGGACTGATGGTGGGTAGAGCTGGGTGTTGCTCTGGTGGACATAGCCCAGCAAAACTTTAATCTGCTTGTCTGCTGATGGGTGGGGCTGGGTTCACTCCCTGTTGGTTGTTTGGCCTGAGGCGACCAACACTGGAGCCTACACGGCTCTTTGGTTGGGCTAATGGCAGACTCTGGGAAGGCTCACACCAAGGATTACTTCCCAGAACTTATGCTGCCAGTGTCCTTGTCCTCACAGTGAGACACAGTCACCTCCGCCTCTGCTGGAGACCCTCCAACACTAGCAGATAGGTGTGGTTTAGTCTCCTATGAGGTCACTGCTCCTTCCCCTGTGTCCCGATGCGCATACTGCTTTGTGTGTGCCCTCCAAGAGTGGAGTCTCTGTTTCCCCCAGTCCTGTCGAAGTCCTGCAATCAAATCCCACTAGCCTTCAAAGTCTGATTCTCTAGGAATTCCTCCTCCCGTTGCTGGACCCCCAGGTTGGGAAGCCTGACGTGGGGCTTAGAACCTTCACTGCAGTGGGCGGACTTCTGTGGTATAAGTGTTCTCCAGTTTGTGAGTCACCCACCCAGCAGTTATAGGATTTGATTTTATTGTGATTGTGCCCCTCCTACCATCTCATTGTGGCTTCTCCTTTGTCTTTGAATGTGGGGTATTTTTTCTGGTGAGTTCCAGTGTCTTCCTGTCAATTATTGTTAAGCAGTTAGTTGTGATTCTGATCCTCTCGCAAGAGGGAGTGAGCTCACATCCTTCTACTCTGCCATCTTGAACCAATATGGATGCTTATATTTAATAATACATTTTTGGTGCTGTCTTACATTTTATCCATTATTTAACAAATATTTATCGAGCCCCTCCTGTGAGCCATGTGTTGTATTGGCAATTAGAAATATAATGGTGAAGAGGACAGAGGCGGTGCCTGTTTCTCAAAGGCTGGTTGTTCATTAGTGAGAAGTTAGAGGTAGAATAGGAGGGTATGGCATAGAAGAAAACTAGGAGATGCACCGATTTGAATTTGAGGAGTCATTTGGATTTGAAGAGTCAGGACTTTCTTTGCAGAAGAAATATATCTAAGTAGGGAACTGAAAAATAAGTAGGAGCTAAACAAGACAGAAGTCTTGCATTCTATACTAAAGAACTGGTTCTAGGCAGAGACAAGATTTGTAGCCGAGACAGAGCATGGCAACTTTGAGGAAATAAAAGAACTTCAATGTGGTGGGAGGTTGGGTTATGGGGGACATACTGGCAAAGATGAATCCAAGAAAGTAAACAGGCCACATTCCAAAAGTCCTTGTTTATGAATTTGGACATTGTCACTACAAGGGTCGTTAATCAGAGTAGTGACATAATATGATTTTCATTTTTAGACTATTTTAAACTATTGGGTCTGGAACTGAATGAACCAAGGTGGGATCAAGATCATCTCAAAAACCTGTGAAATAACCCAAGTAAGTTATTTTGGTGACCTGGTTTCTGGCATGGGTACCTGGGTAGATGGTAGAAGAAATCACTGAAGCAGGCCTCTGTGTAGATGTCACTGTCCCCACAAAACTGTTCTGACACCTGGTTTGGGGAAATTTGCCTCTTCTAATTCATGCCCCCATAGCCCTCTGCTCCTCTTCCTCCATTACTTAAATATTGTGTTTAATTTCAACCTTAGTGCTTAGCATTCTCTATGAAGAAACCTGAGTTCCATCCTCTTAGAAATACCATCTTTGAATATCCTCTTCCTGGAATATTTGCTATGTCTACTATCTTCATCCTAACCCAGTCCTCCCACCCCAAGTGCACACACACGCATGTGTGCACGTGCACATGTGGACACACACACACACACCTTTGACCTGGTATGCTTCTACCTATTTCATACAACTTGGTTTAGGGCTGTGAAATCTTGCCTGATGCAATGAATGTTACCACCTTCTCTTGTCTCTAAGAACTGGTATATAGTTCTAAATGTTATTATATTTCATTTGCAATGTTAGGTTCTGAATATTCCTTCGTATGTTTTTCTCCTGTATTGGAACAGAGAAGAAACATACATTATTCATCTCAGAAGCATAAGCATTTAGCACAGTTTCTAACAAGTGTTTACTGAATCAGCTAGACCAGCTGGAAGTTGGTGGAGGGCACGTTGTTCTTAGCTAATATTGTGCGTATGAAAAGAAGAAAGGATGAGGGCAATTAGGAACTTTGGGATTATCTTGTAGAAAGAACCTACAGTCAGTTTTTAGAGAATTTAGTTAGTATCATTTGTAGTGTTAAAGAGGTGGTACTTGGAGATGCTACTCTTCTCAGGTTTATTCGGGAAGAATTCAATTAAAGAAAAGTTGTATTTAATTGTACCCTGCTATATAAAAATGATTCAGCTTTCTGAACCATTTGGCGTATAGTCACTAGGAATAACTGAATTAAAATAATTCTTATTTGTGCTGAGATTCTTGATGCATGCAAGATATATTGTCCTGATTTATAAAATGTAGGAATATGTTTTTCCTTATGACTTAGATTACCATTTTTCTGTGAGGAACTCACATTTTACAATTTAAACTTTTTACATAGTATTTTAGCTATACTTTCCACATTCAGGTTTATAGTTCCTTACTTTTAGGAAATAATTTCAGTATCAAATCACCATCTCTCTCAAAGTCATTGTTGAATTTTAAGCATGTCTTTGTTGTGACAGCATTGTCACTATTCCTGAGTAGAAAAAATAGAAATTAGCATTTGATGATGTCTGCAGAGGAGTTTCCAGGCACTGAGAACAGATACAGACATTATCCTTCCCCCGAGAAGGAGCACACATTGTCAAGTGCTCACATTGTCTTGAGTTTTACCACCTTGGGATTCTTTGATTTAATTTGGTACCATTATCAGATCTCAAGAGCGTGCTGGGGACTTTGAGCTCTTGAACTAATTATGGTGACACATCTCTCCCTATGAATTTTGCCAAAGTTTAGTGGAAAATAAAGAAATTATTATAGTAAAAAAGGACTAGTAAAAAGCCTACATAGACTTCAATCGTTTTAGTCCATGATAATTATAATGTAAATATCTAGAGAGCGAGAACACTATTTTGTTCATATTTAAATTCTAAGTTCCCAACAGTGTTAAGATCATGGTAAAATATTTTATATGATTTAAACAAATTCTGAATTAAACCAGGCTGCAGTAATACCAAAGAGCAAGTTGTGTTCTGTAGGCACTTTTGCCTGGCTTTTTGCCGTTTCAGCAGTTAACCAGGTCTTGAACATGTTGACTATAAGGTCCACATTATATTTTTGAAATTGCATTATTTGTGGACAGTCAGAATAAATGCTAAATGCATGGTCATGTCCCCAAACTATTTCTTATCTATCTAATCCTCATTTCTTAGCTGAGAGTTGTTCCTTGTTGATATGACAATTGAATAATCGTTATCCTAGGCCTCGCAAATAGCTTTCATCTTTTGTTTCAGTTTCAAATACTTGGTACTGGCTGCCTGGTCTGCAGATATATCTTGCCCAGCCTTGATAAGAAAAATGATTAAAAGGTGTATCCTGGGGCTTCCGTGGTGGCGCAGTGGTTGAGAGTCCGCCTGCTGATGCAGCGGACACGGGTTCGTGCCCCGGTCCGGGAAGATCCCACATGCCGCGAGCGGCTGGGCCCGTGAGCCATGGCCGCTGGGCCTGCGTGTCCGGAGCCTGTGCTCCGCAACAGGAGAGGCCACAGCAATAAGAGGCCCGCGAACCAAAAAAAAAAAAAAAAAAAAGGCGTATCCTGAGCATGGGTTATGAGAATAGTCATATCTTTGCCAAACCTGAGATAACCCTCTCCAGCTCAAAATTATCAGCATCATCAGCCTCTGAAACAGTTGGTCACAGTTCACACAGGTACATCACTCTCCTCCCACCCCACTCAAGGTAATTATCAATAATCATTTACCTGTAATAATAGGTCCATAATAACACTAGTTAATAAATGTGTAAATTCAGAATTTTCTTTAGACAATTCTTAGATATTATGTTGTTTTATAATATATTTCTTAGTGTGTCATATTCAAATTAAGGTATAAAACTTGAGATTTTATGTATATACTAAAATTAGAAAAAAAATTAGCATTTTCTGAATATATTTCTAAAAAGTGATGAGGAAGTGTGTCCCTATATAAATTCTCTGTATTTAAATAGAATAAAAATGATGGAGCTGCACTATGTGTTCTCTTTAACTTAAAAATCCACTGCACAGAATCCACTTTATGGTTTCTGAAGGAATTTTAGCGAACATTTCAAGAAAGCTGTAATTGTCTTCTCCGTATTCTTTTACATTCCACTCAGGAACTGTAAGTCTACTGTGATGAAAAATGTAAGTGAAGCAAGTAGAAGGGGAAGAAAGGGTGAGGAGGAAAACAAATACTTGGCAGGGGCCAACTATGTGCTAGATACAGGACTGTGCGTTCTAGTAAACTTTGGAAGTTTTCTCTCTCAGACCCTCTGCAGTGCATCTCCCATTCATTCATTCATTCAACTGACAAGCAAAGAGACGTTTCTTCAACACTTCTCATATGGAGATACTGAACCTCTATGCAATTTTAGATGAGTCTCATCAGTAAAACCTGAGTTCTTTAAGTTTGATGTATTTGAAAAGTGATGTACAAAATTATAACATCCATATGCTTGTCTGTGTTTTACATAGTATTTTTCTCTCTTACAATTCCATTTATTCTGGATTTTGCAATATAAAACTAGCTTTTTCCTCACAAATTATAAAATGGATGCCATAAATATAAAAAAGCATGGAATTTTGCCTTTTCCTACCTAACTCTGTTATTCCTCTGTTAAGCCACATTTTATCTTTGTTTTATTACTCCTGACCTCAAAATATATATAATGCTGAGAAGCATTCATGGGGGAAAAAAATGCTTTCATACAGATTGGAAAAGGTTCAGCTAACCTATCCTATTATTTATTTTGTGAGGAGGATCAGCTCACCTATCCCATCAACGCTTTCATTTCTAACCATTTTATTGCCAAATAGTTTATATAGCATACAATTCACCAATTTAATGTGTACAATTCAAGTTTTTTTATTTTTGAAATATAATTGACATATTAGTTTCAGATGTATACCATAACGATTGATATTTGTATATATTGCAAAATGATCATCACAATAATTCTAATTAACGACACATAGTTACACATTTTTGTGTGATGAGAACTTTTTAGATCTAGGCCCTTAACTTTCAAATATACAAGACAGTATTATCAACTATAGTCACCATGCTCTATATTACATCCCCAGAGTGTATTTATTTTATAACTGGAAGCTCATACTTTTTGGGCACCTTCACCTCCATTCCATCTACCTCCTATCCCCCACCTCTGGAAATCACCAACCTATCCTTTGTATCTATGAGTTCAATGTTTATTATTATTCCAATGTAAGTGAAATCATATGGTATTTTTCTTGCCTGTTTGTCTGTCTGACTTATTTCATTTAACATAATGCTCTCAGGTCCACCCATATTGTCCAGATAACAATATTTCCTTCTTTTTCATAGCTGAATAATAATCCATTTAAAATATATACCACATTTTAAAACTTTATTTATCCATTGATGGACCCCTGGTTTGCTTCCCTGGCTTGGCTATTGTAAATAATGCTGCAGTGAACATGAGGACACATATATCTTTTTGAGTTAGTGCTTTAGTTTCTTTCAGATAAATACCCAGAAGTGGGATTGATGGATCATATGGTAGCTCTATTTTTTAATTTTTTGAGGAACCTACATACTGTTTTCCATAGTGATGACATCAGTTTACATTCTCACCCGCATAGCACAAGTGTTCTCTTTTCTCCACATCACCACCAGCATTTATCATTAGTCTTTTTAATAATAGCCACTCTAACAGGTGTGAGGTTCATTGTGGTTTTGATTTGCATTTCCCTGATAATTAGTGATGTTGAGCACCTATAATGTACCTGGTGGCTATCTGTATTTCTTCTTTGGTAAAATGTCTGTTCAGATCTTCTGCGCAATCGTTAATTGGATTTTTTTTGTGTTTTTGGTTTGTTTTGTGCTGTTGTACGAGTTCTTTAAATATTTGGCATATTAGCCCCTTATCAGATACATGATTTGCAAAGTTTGCAGGTGAGAAGATATGACATTAGATATAGAAAATCCTAAGCACTCCACCATAAAACAAACAAACAAAAACCTATTAAAACTAATCAATGAATCCAGTAAAGATGCAGGTACAAAATCAACATACCAAAGTCACTTGTGTTTTTATACACTAACAATAAAATATTGAAAAAAGAAATAAAGAAAACAATCTCATTTACAATGGCATCAAAAACAATAAAATACTTAGGCATAAATTTAATCATGGAGGTGAAAGATCTTTACGTTGAAAACTTGAAGACTTTGATGAAAGAAGCTGAAGAAGACACAAATAAATGGAAAGATATCCCATGTCCATAGATTAGAAGCATTAGTATAGTTAAAATGACTGTACTAACTAAAGCTATCTATAGTTAGATTCAATGTAATCCCTATCAAAATTCCAATGACTTTTTTTTTTTTTAGGACAAACAATTCTAAAATTTTATGGAACTATGAAAGACCCTGAATAGCCAAGCAATCCTGAGAAAGAAGAACAAAGCTGGAGGCATCAGCTTTGATGCCTCCTGATTTCAAACTATACTGCAAAGCTATAGTAATCAAACTGATTTCTGATTTCAAACTATACTGCAAAGCTATAGTAATCAAACAGTATGGTACTGACATAAAAATGGACACATAGACCAATGGAACAGAATCAAGAGCCCAGAAATAAATCCCCACATACATTATCAGATAATATTTGACAAGGGAGCCAAGAATACTCAAGGGGGAAAGGACAGTTTCATTAATAAATGGTGCTAGAAACCTGGATAATCACATTCAGAAGAATGAAATTGGACCCCATCTTACACAACTTAAAAAAATTGACTCCAAACAATCAAAGGCTTAAACATAAGACCCCAAAACCATAAAACTCCTAGAAGAAAAACTAGGGAAAATCTCCTTGACATTGGTCTTGGCAGCAATTTTTGGCTATGACACAAAAGTACAAGTAATAAAAGCAAAAAATCAATAAATTAGACTATACCAAACTAAAATGTTTCTTCACAGCAAAAGAAACAGCCAACAAAATGAAAAGGCAAACAATGTAATGGGAGAAAATAGTTGCCAACCATATATCTGATAGGGAATTAAGATCCAAAATATATAAGGAAAACAGGCAATTCAATAACCAAAAAATACCCAAACAATATTATTATTATTACTACATGGGCAAAGGAACTCAGTAGATATTTTTCCAAATACGACATACCAATGGTCAATGGGTACATGAAATAATGTTCAACTAATTGGGGAAATGCAAATCAAAACCACAGTGAAATTCCACCTTGCACCTATTAGAATGCTTATTATTATTTGATAATAATCAAAAAGACAAGAGATGAATGCTGGGCAGGATGTGGAGAAAAGGGAACCCTTGTGCACTATTGGTGCGAATGTAAATTGGTGCAGCCACTATGGAAACCAGTATGTAGATTCCACAAAAATTTCAAAATACAACTACCATATGATCCAACAATCCCACTTCTGGGTATATATGCAAAGGAAATGAAATCAGATCTTGAAGAGATATCTGCACTTTTATGTTCATTGCAGCATTATTCATAATAGCAAAGATATGGAAACAAACTAAGAATAACCTAAGTGTCCATCTATAGATGAATGGATAAAGATGTTTCTTTATAGGTATATAATTATAATACTATATGTAGTTATATAATATATTATGATTATATATTATAATAGATTATGAAATTCTGTATGTTATATATAATATAAATAATACATACATATGAATATTATCCATGAGAAAGAAGGGAATACTGCAACTTGCAGCAATATGGATGGACTTTGAAGGCAGACAGAGAAAGACATATACTGTATGATATCATTTATATGTGGAATTTAAAAAACTGAACTCCCAGAAACAGAAAATAGAATATAGAATAGAGGCTGGAGGTTAAGGGAAATGGGGAGTTGCTGGTCAAAGGGTGCAAACTTTCAGATATGAGTAAGTTCTGGGGATCTTATGTATAGAGTGGTGATTATAGTTAACAATCTTGTATTACATACTTGAAAGCTGTTAAGAGAGTAAAGCTTAAATGTTCTCACCCACAAAATAAATGGTAATTAATTAAGTTAATGAAGGTGTTAACTAATCCTTCTGCATCATGTTGCAATATATATGTATCAAATCATCACATTAGACACTATAAACTTACACAATGTTATATTTCAGTGATCTCTTAAAGCTGGGAGAAAAGAAGCCCCATACTCCTCAGCCCTCAACAACCACTACTTTCTGGCTCCTTAGAATTTTCTGTTCTGGACATTTCATATAAATGGAATCATATAGTATGTGGTCTTTTGTGTTTGGCTTCTTTCACTTATTATAGTATTTTTTAAGGTTCATCTGTGTTCTAGCATGTATTAGTACTTCATTCTTTCTTACGACCGAATAATCTTCCATTGTATGCATATACATTACTACATTTGCTTATCCATTAATCAACTGATGGACATTTGGGTTTTCTCCTTTTGTCTGTTATTCATAATAGACAAATATTTGTGTACAAGTTTTTTTGTGTGTGTGGACATATGCTTTCATTTCTCTTGGGTATATACTTGGCAGTGGAACTGCCAGTTCATATGGTAACTCTATGATTAACTATTTGAGGTACTGCCAGGTTTTTCTTCTAAAGTACCATTTCCAACATCAGTGTATGTTGGTTCTGGTTTCCCCACATTCTCACAAACATTTATTATCTGACTTTTTTTATTCTACCCATCTTGTTAGGTGTAAAGTGGTATGACATTATGGTTTTGGTTTGCATTTCCCTGATGACTAATAATGTCAAGCTTCTTTTCATTAGTTATTTGTATCTTTTATGGAGAAATGGCTATTCAGATCCTTTGCTCTATTTTTAATTGGGTTGTCTTTTTATTAAGTTGTATAAATTCTTTGAATATTCCAGATACAAGTCCTTTACCATATATATAACTTGCAAATATTTTCTCCCATTCTGCAGGTGGTCTCTCTACTTTCTTGATAGTGTCCTTTGAATCACAAAAGTTATAATTTTGTTGAAATCTGATTTATCTACTTTTGTTATTCATACTTTTCATGTCACATCTATGAATCCATTGCCAAATCCAGGTCACAAAAATTTAGCCTTATGTTTTCTTCTGAGGTTTATAGTTTTAGCACTTACCTCCAGTTGTCTCAGCAACCATTTGTTGCAAAACTGTCTCTTTCTCACTGAATGGTTTTGGCATCCTTGTTGAAAATCAGTTGACAATAGACAGATGGATTTATTTCTGGACTCTCAATTTTACTCCATTTGTCTCTATGTCCGTCCTCTGCCGTTACTACTTTTTATCGGTTACCATAGCTTTGTAGTATGTTTTGAAACTGGGAAGTGTGTATCCTCCTATTTTGTTCTTTTTATTCAAAGTTGATTTGACTATTCTGGGTTCCTTGCAATTCTGTATAAATTTTAGAATTAGCTTGTTAATCTCTAAAAAAAAAAACAAGAAAGAAAGAGAAGGAAGGAATGAAGTAAGAAAAATCAGCAGGGATTCTGATAATAATTTCTCTGAATCTGGAGATCAGTATGGGTATTGCCATATTAAGTCTTCTGATCCATGAATAGGGTATCTTTTTCCACTTATTTAGATCTTCAAAAATATCTTACAGATTTCAGAGTTTAAGTTTTTGCACTCTTTTGTTAAATGTATTCCCCAGTACTTTTTCATGCTATCATGAATGAAAAAAACTGAATTTCATATTTGAATTTTGCATTGCAACTGTATAATCAAAAATATCAAATAATATTGATTTTTTTTATGGGTCTTGTATTCTGCAAATTTGGTGACCTCATTAGTTCTAATAGAGTTTCAGAGGATTCATTAGGGATTTCTATGTATGGGATCATTTCAACTGTGATTAGAGATACTTCTACTTCTTCCTTTCTAATCTGGATGCCATTATTTCTTTTTCTAATAAAATTGCGGTGGGTAGAGCCTCCAGTACAATTTTGAATAGAAGTGGCAAGAGTGTACATCCTTCCTTGGGTCCTGATCTTTGGTGAAAGCATTTAGTCTTTTGCCATTAAGTAAGGAGAGGGAATCCTGTGGTTCTGGTTGCATCAATCTGGAATGGGATTTTTGTCTCACTGAGCTGAAAAAGGGCAGTGTGGGGCTGGTTGCTTTAAATTCATAGATGCTAATTTGTTTTACAAAATTTTAATAGATTTTTTTGAATAGATGTTTCCTCATTTACTGTGTTCCCTTAAGACCATTTCCAGAGATTTTAATTTTTGTTTTTTGTTTTGCTTTTGTTGTTGCTGTTGTTGTTTTGGTTTTGGTTTGTTTTATCATTGTCACCAATTTTCCAATCTATTTTGCAGGGGGGTGGGTTCACAGAGCTCTCAAAGTTGGCATGCCAGATGTTTCTCTGGCCTGCCAACTCTTGAGAAGTGAATTCAGTTAATTTTGAAAGATTTTCTAGTGTTATAGAAGCAAGCCTAATATGAGAAATATAAATTGTCCCTCTTCTATCTGCATAGAAGTCACCCCACCTTTGAAAGTTTGATCACAGAAATAATGAAAAAAGAGTCTGAAATTTAGAAATAAGAGATTGAAATGTTAAAGGAAAAGGGACATGAGTTTAGTTTTCATGTTACTATTTTGTTGAATAAAATACTTCATAGCAGAGGGTGCATTTTTTTTTAACTTCAACACCTCCATCTTTTCCTGAAGAAATGCACATGCCTATTGAGCTTATCGTTCCATTCCTCTCATTTTTCTTTATAATTTTGTTTTTCTATTCATTTTGAAATTAATTATTTTTTATTCTTGTTACCTCTCATCATGTCTCTCAGGTTAAGTCTGTGTATGACAGAGGTGCAGTACAGATGGGATGAAAGAACTAAGTCAAAACTGAACTTCAGAGAAAGGCAACATTTTCCTCATCACCTACGTGGATCTCGTTATGTAGAGAAAGAACATTGATTTCTATTAGAAATATTTTGTTTGGCTAATCATAGTCATTTGTGAGGAACAAAAACCAGAAAACTGACTAAATAAATGTCTAAGTGGAATTAACAGTTTAAGTTGAATATATTTTTTAGGGGACTATCTCAATTATCCTATCCCACCCCAAATTTTGGACTACAAAATAAATTCATTTGGGGGTTAAGACATTAAAAAGGGGGTTTTATTTAATTATAAATCAGAATTTAGAATCATGCAAATGATAAGCACAATTTCAAGTAGATTCGAATGCAGAGAAAATAGATTTCCATAATACAGAACCTATTCTCATGTTGATCCTGGAGTATTTGTCATTAACATTCTCCTGTTAACATTTATGGAAGATTTATGCATGCACTGATGGGAGAATTAACCTCTGAATCTGTAATGTCAAGTGGTTTTCATTAAAGCTTACAGATACCTGCTTGACAAATTTGACTGTTTACAGTTGGAGAGGACATGACTAATTTTACAAAAATGATTTTATTAATTTTACTTGCAGATGTATCAAATGTGCAAAAACCAATGACTTACTTTTGCCTAAATTTTTATCTCTATAGATACCCATCCATGTACAGTACAGAATTCAGTAGGTAGAGCAACACTGTTCAGTAGAAATTTCTGCAGTGACAGAAATGTTCTGTTCTACACTGTCCACTATGGGAACCACTGTCCACATGTGGCTACTGAGCATAGGAAATATGGATAGTATGATTAAATAATTAATCTTTTTTATTGAGAACTAAATTTTTAATTTGACAAGTTAAAATAGATACTGCTCAGCAGCTATTGTATTGGACACCACAGAGTTAAAATAATTTGTTAATGGAAATACTGCTCCATTCTTTCATTTATCCTGTCTCTACCCTCTCCCCTTCCCGCTTCCACGAACACACAGACTAACACTCACCACCACCTGTCAATGTAAAAAGCAAACAAAAAAATGCTGTGCTATTATTTCAACTTAAAAATAAGATAGGATTAACAGCTGTATCCCAGAGAAATCAAGTGTACTAGATAATGTAGTAGCTGGCAAAAGAGTGGTTGTTAAAGAATAGAGATAAAACCATTTAGTGATACTTGTTATTTTCACTATCTTTTGAAGCAAACTACAATTTGAAATGGAAATATGCATTAATTTATAGATAAGGTTTTATTTACTCAGATGGGTTTTTACATGAAAAGTCCAAGAAATGTGGACCAATGTAAGATAGTAGGTCATCACACAGTCTACATAAATAAACAGATGAAGGTTTTGCTCATATAAAATTTATCATCATTAGTTGTTAAATAAGCATTGTTTTTCATACTGCAGTAGGTCCTGTGGATGAAAAGATGAAATTGACTTTGTTCATAAGGCACTCCAGTGTAGAGGGGAGCAGAGAATAGAGATCATTAAGAGAAAATGCGTTAATGTTTGTGATATGGAAATATACAGGAGAGATGCCTAACGCATTTGGCATCTCTCCTGTAGGACAGATGGGGATCAGTAAAGACTCTCTTGTGAAGAATTTTGAAAGGTGAGTAGGAGTTCACCAGTTGACAGAGCTGAAGGAGTTGTTAGAGTGGATAAGGAAGAGAAAAGCAAGAGGACATGGTAAGAACAGAATAATGCAAACATGTCAGTACAGCAGGACCACAGGCTTCTTAGCCTGGGGCAGGGGAGGTGAGCATGAAGGCAAAACATGAAACTTGACTGGAGACAGTTTCATTGTTGTAAGAACATTGGACTTGATCCTGAAGGTAGTCGCTAATTTAAGGGGTCAAAACAGGGGTATCAGGTTTGTTTTTTTTGTTTTTTTTTTTCTTAATGTGGTCGTAGTCTTGCAGTTGTGTGGAAACTAGGTTCAAACTGGGCAAATCTAGGGTGATTAAATCACTAAAGAGAGTTAAAGGTCTACAGGAAATCCTAGACTGGAGTAAGAGGAGGGTGGATACAGAGGAAATAAGTTTTCTGTGTAGATAGGGAACATAATGTTCAGGGATTTTAACTGTGAAGGATGGGGAAATGAAAGTGGGTCATAGGGCTGGGGATTTGAAGAGGCTGGGAAAGTTTTGACCCTAATGACGAGGAATTGGAATCAGTAGATGAGTAGGGACACATACAGGCATGGCTAGGCAACATGAGGCTTAGCTGACGTTGACAACCACAACTTTGAGGGGATACCTTATCTTACAATTGTGTAACTTTCTCAGATTGTGTGGCAGGCTCCATGAGTGATGTAGGGTTTTTATATTGAATTCAGTTGAAGATCAAGGGATAAGTTAGTTGTGGATGTTGGTGAGGGAATGCCTAAAGTTATGATTAACTTTGTAGGTTGGTAAGGTAATTAAAATGGGCAAGGACTGGTAAACTGGGAGACATTTTGGCTAAAGGATTGCAATACTTCATGAAGACAGGTAACAGACACAGTAGATGTAAGAAAATGAAAAAGTTGTAACCAGGGAATTGAAAATTGAGGTTTCATATTTCCAAAGAGGAATGATTTATTTTGATTACAAGATCTAGGATATGGTGTTATATGTATGTAGCTGAAATGACATAAAAACAAATTTGAATCATTTGAATCCAGGAGTACATGGAATTATGAGGCTGGGATGATGAATACATCATCTTTAAGGACATTGAAGCCACTCAGAGGAATGGTGCATTTGGGGTGGAAAGGCAGACTGGGGACCAGGTGATAAACACATCTTTAAATATAGGGAGGTGAACAATAGGTAAAAGATAACAAATGAGGAGAGATAAGGGGCTGTATAAATGGATAAGATAGTCTTCAAAGTAAGAGCTGTTTCCACAAAAGAGTGGAAAAATAAATGATTGGAAGAGGCAGTGCAGATCTAGGAGTATGGCTGGCTGTTCTGTGTTTTTTAGGTGGTGGTCAGTCATATGCAGCCACCAGAGGAGATGCAGAAGAGGCTCAGGGAAACAAAGTTTATTATACGCACAGATCCTAGAAACCGGAGGTGCGGCAAACCAGGCAGGGCTACATGAGGAAGCACCAGCATCACTCAGGACAAAGAAAGGACAGGAGCAAGGGGAGAACCTAGGCCGCCACGTCCTTTATTGGAGTTTCTGTGTGAAAGGCAAGGCAGGGAAGAGTAAACAGTTTAGGATTGGCTAATATGAATAATTTCAGCAGACGGTAAACTATAGTAGTACTCCTTAGTTGCCTGGTACTTGGCTCTGGGATGATTAAGGCAGATGAAAATTGCCTTCTGGAGTGTGAGCCATAGAGGGTGTATGACTCTGGGTTGGTTAGTCTGCATGTCAAAGACATGATCCAGGCTAAGCTAGATCTAAGAATTGCCTAGGCCTGGGAGGGACAGTGTCTCCCCAGGCAGAAAGATTTTTAAGATGTCAAAACATAATGTGTAGAAAATAAAATATATAAACAATGCATAGGCCAATGTCTAGGACTAGGTCAAATATAGCTGTTGGACAAATGTGCGATATAAATTGATAAACTCCACAAAGAAGACAGAGATCTCAAGGAGGGCTGTATTTAACATATGGCAAGGAGAGGGGGGAGGTGTGTTGTCTTCTGCAAAGCGCCAAGTGACACAGGATGTGCTTGCCCTGGAGAAATGGGGCAGTGTAAGCTATGTGAAAAATGCATAGCATAGTAGATGTTTGAGAGAATGGATGTTTACCTCCTGGGTAGGGACCAAGAGCGATTAGAAGTGAAATATGAAAAATTAGCTGACTTCTATTTTGCACAAGGGATTATCTTAAAGTTGTTTTGTTATTATTGAACTGATGACTTCAACTTTCATCACTATTACAATACCTTATTGGATTTTTTTCATGATCCACATCACTATCTGAAGTTATCCTGGTAGATTGTCTTCTGATTAGATTCCTCCCCTAGTAGAAAATAGTCTCCCATGAGAGCAGGGTCTTGTGTTTTACTTGGTTACTATATCTCCAGTCTTCAGAACAGTGACTGGTACATAATAAGTGCTCAATAAATATTTGGTAAACAAAATAATTAACTCATTACATTCTTCTATGTTATCCTAAGTGAGAAAAAAAAGAGGCTAAAACGTTTATACCTAACTTATTGGACATTGGACATGACATATTGTACATCACATTCATGCCACAGCTACAGTGAGGTGTCAGTAAAGAAGTGCCCCTAACATAGCTATGGTACTTATTTTTATTTTATCAAACATTTACATAGGGCTTCTGTATGCCAGCAATTGTTCTAATAGCTTTACTAATATTAACTCATTAGTTATTGATGATGAACTGTTATACTGCCTTAGTAGTTCAAGGAATTTGCTTTGGATTTTACAAAGTCTGGCTTCAACCATTGAAACATGCTGAGGATAAGAATTTCATTTACCATCTGTGTCTCTGCAGAAAATAAATATTATTTAGGTTAAGTGAATATCCATAGTATTCTTTGCTGGGCCATTGTGGAAACATCCTTTTTGTCTGATGCCATACAATAATTATTTAAAACCCTATTAATAGATACTGTATTAAAAGTTATTTGGCTGCTGGCAAACTATCTTCACTATATTGTTTAAAGATATTACGTGTTATAAATTTCTAATATTTTTCTGATCCAGCTGGTTCATAATTATTACCAGATGCTACCATTCATCTCACTAAGATGCAATGGTGAATTGATGCAAATCACTTTAATATCACTAATCAGTCTATATTTTAGGCTTTGATTCAGGCTGACTTTTTTGCCACTGATTTTAAACATCTATCTTAAATAATTCTGTTGGACTTTTCCAAATTGTAATTGGTGTCATTGTCCACAGAAAGGGAAGATGTTATATGTAGTATGGGGGTTTTCAAAGTAGTTTTTTTTTCTTTCTTAAGCCTTTGACAGAATTCCAGTATATAAAATGTATGTACCATGTGGCGTAGGTGTCTTCTTTTCCTTTCCCATGGGACACATGTGTAGCTACCTTGGTTTGAGATAGTGTGAAAATCTGAGTACTCACTTACCCACTCTTCAGCTAGGTCATAATCTGCGTCATCCATACTGGTGGTTCCTCATGGTCCCAAAGCCTGTAGTTATGTATGGGTGGATGCCTCTTCTATTTCAGTAGTTCACAACGACTCTGATGTCAATGATCACAATGTCTATGAAAGAGGGATGCCCCCTGTCCGTTCCCAATACCACCTATCTTGCCTTTTCTTAAGTGAGCAGGGCTTCGCTGTCTGGGCCATTTCATGGGATGAGTTATCTTTCTCTAAAGAAATGATCAAGACTCAAGTACATTCTTATCATTAAATATTTCATACTTCTGTCATCCTCTGAATCTCTGAGGTTTTCCACCTCTATCTGGTTTCTTGGGTACCCCAAAGAAGGAAGGAGAGCCCTCCAAAGGAGGAGAGTGGTAGCCAATGTGGAATAGGGAAGGTTGGAAGAATAATTCTGACAGTATCCATTTTACTTACCTGGATTAGGTTTCATTTTCCTCAAAAATCAGTCAGACCTTGCTCCGTGACAGTTTTTTTTTTTTTTTCAAAAACCATGTTAAGATCTGCATGAGAATTTTATATTGTATTAACAACATTTGAACCTTATTTTCTGAGCTGGAAACCCATCTTTATACACTAGGTGAGCATTTCCACCACCCTGTGTTGCATGACCTACTCAAGGAAGGGGAAGAAATTAAGAGTTTCTTCTTGTTTCTTGGGGAGAGCACTTTAACTGCACTCTGCTTCACTGATAAAAGCAGACATCTTCTGGTTTTAATATGCCTTGGGACAGTGGGATTGCTCCAGTGGTGCCTGCTCACATTAATACCTTTCCCTCTAGGTGGCCCCTAGCCATCTAGCTGGATGGAGATCACTAATATACTGGGTAAACCACAGTATTTGGATTCAGAAAACTGGGAATGAGTCTTGCCTTTGCTAGATGTGTCACTTTGGGTTAATTATCAAAAGTCTCTTAGCCTAATATGACTCATTTTAAAAATGGGAATAATGATTCTTTCCTCCAGTTATCTTTTGGTTTTGGTGATTTTTGGTTTTGGTTTTTTTGGTTTGTTTTTGTAGGAGGATCATGGAAGACAATGTAAAACCCAAACATACTTTATGCTTGGGATCATAGCTGCAAAGGATCATAATATGTAATAAATATGTTCCTTTCCAGCTTAAGATACTACAGCATCAGGTTATGTTGCTTTAGTGCTCAAATCATAACAGCTCTGAGCCCCTACTTGCCCAGATTTACAAAGAGTGCAATTTTTTCTTTTGCTGTTCTCCTTTCCAGAGAGTTTCTAGAAACTCTGAGGAATATTTTCCAATCATCCTGGTTATCATTTGTCATTTTCCTATGACATGTTTCTCTGAAACTTTCATGGTCACTTCCAGCTATGGAATGGCTTGCTTCTCCATGCTGAAATCACAGTCATGGTCATTTCAACTCCCCCAAAGATAAAATGAGACCCTAGTATTATTTTTCAGTCTTGTTTTATAGTGCATTTTACATAAAGTAAAATTCACCCTTCTTAGTGTCGAGTTCTATGAGTTTTGACATATATACCTGTATGTATATATGTACCCAAAAGGTTCATTGACCAAAAAAAATTCCCTCAAAGTTCCCTTTTTCTTCTTTGTAGTAAATGCCTACCCCACTGGCAATCACTAATCTGATTTTTGTCTCTATGGTTCTGCCATTTTCAGAATGTCATATCAACTGAGTCACATAGTGGATAACCTTGAATCTGGCTTCTCTCACTCATTCAGCAAAATGCATTTGAGGTTTATAATTTAGTTTCACGTCTTAATAGTTTCTTTTTATTGCTGATTAATGTTGCCTTATATAGATAAGCTGTAATTTTTTGTTCACCAGTTGAAGGGCATTTGTGTTTTCTCCAGTTTTTGGCAATATGAAGAAAGTTACTATAAACATTACTGAACAGGTGTTTACGTAAATATGTTTTCATTGTGTGTATGTGGTGGGGTGAATGACTAGTATAATAAGCACATTTACATTTAAAAGAAACTGGCAAACTGATTATTAAAGTCCTGCCGATAAAGTATCCGAGTTCCAGTGGCTCTCCGTCCTCACTAATCCTCGGTATTGTCAATTTTGTTTTTGTCATTCTAATAGATGTGATTGTATCTCACTGTAGTTTATCCATAAAATAACTTTTTGGGATTTTAATTGGGATTGCATTAAATCTACAGCTCAAATTGGGAGAACTGATATCTTAACAATATTGAGTCGTCCTATCTATGAACATGGAATATCTCTCCATTTTTTTAGTTCCTCTTTGATTTCATGCCTCAGAGATTTCTAGTTTTACTCACGTAGATCTTGTACATACTTTGCTGGATTTTACCTATTTCATTTATTTAGGTGCTAATATAAACAGTATTGTGTTTTTCATTTAAAATTCCACATGTCGTTGTTGATATATAAGAAAGCAATCGACTTTTGTATGTTAATCTTGTAACCCGCAACCTTGCTATAATTGCTTACTAGTTTCAGGACGGTTTTTTTTTTTTTTGGTCAATTCTTTCAGATTTTTTACATAGATGATCATGTCATTTGCAAACAATGACAGTTTTATATTTTCCTTCCCAATGTGTATACCTTTCGTTTGCTTTTCTTGCCTTATTGGATTAGCAAGGACTTCCAGTATAATGTTGAAAAAGGAGTGGTGAGAGGGGCCATCTTTGCCTTGTACCTGATCTTCCTGGGGAAGTTCCAAGTTTCTCACCATTTAGTAAGATGTCACCTGTAGGTTTTTTGTAGATTAGTTTTTCAAGTTGAGAAAGTTTCCTTCTATTCCTAGTTTATTGATAATTTTTATTATGCATAGGTGTTGGGTTTTCTCAAATGCTTTTTCTGCATCTATTGGTATGATCATGTGACTTTCTTTTATGTCTGCTAATGTGATGGATTATGTTAATTGATTTCTGAATGTTGAGCCTGACTTGCAATCTGGGATAACTTTCACTTTGTTATGGTGGATAATTCTGTTTACACTTTTTTTGGATTCTATTTGTTAATATTTTATGGAGGGTTTTTGTTCTCTTCATGAGAGATATTGGTTTATAGTTTTATTTTCTTGTAACATCTTTGTCTGGTTTTCATATTAGGGTAATGTGGATCTCACAGAATGAGAGATCTGCTTCTGTTCTCTAAAAGTTAGTATAAATAATTGGTATAATTTCTTCCTTAAATATTTGGCAGAATTCACCATTGAACCTATCTGGGTATCATGTTTTATGTTTTGGCAAGTTATTAATTATTGATTCAATTTATTTAACAGATACAGGCCTATTCAGATCATCTATTTATTCTTGTGTGAGTTTGGCAAATTATGTCTTTCAAGGAATTGGTCCATTTCATCTAGGTTATCAAATTAATAGGCATAGAGTTATTAGTATTCCTTTATTATCGTTTTAACATCCATGAGATCTGTAATGATGTCCTCTCTTTCATTTTTAGTAACTCGTGTCTTCTCTTTTTTTCCCTCACTATCCCAAAGAGAGGTTTATCAATTTTATTGATCTTTTCAAAGAACCATCTTCTGGCTTTGTTGATTTTCTCTTTGTTTTCCTGTGTTCAATTTAATGGATTTCTGCTCTAAAATTTTATTATTTTTCTTCTGATTATCTTGGATTTAATATTCACTTCTTTTTCTAGTTTCCCGAGGTGGAAAATTATATTATTGATTTTAGATTTTTCTCCCTTTCTAACATATACATTCAATGGGAGAAATTTCCCTCTGAGCACTGCTTTTGCTGCATCTCACAAATTTTGACAAGTTGTGTTTTCATTTCTTAAATATTTTCAAGTTTTCTTGAGATATCTTCTTTGACCATATGTTATTTGGAAGTGCGTGGTTTAATATCCACGTATTTTGGAATTTTCTAGTTATCTTTCTGTTAGATTTCCAGTTTAGTTTCATTGTGGTCTGAGAGCAGATGTTGTATGATTTCTGTTCTTTTAAGTGTGTTAAGGTGTGTTTTGTGGCCCAGAATGTGCTCTATATTGGTGAATATTCCATGTGAGCTGGAGAAAAATGTGTATTTTGCTTTTGTTGCATGAGGTAGTCTATAGATGTCAATTATATCAAATTGATTGAGAATGTTGTTGAGTTCAATTTTGTAGTTACTGATTTCCTGACTGCTGGATCTGTGTTTTACTGAGGGAGTGGTGTTGAAATCTTAAACTATGATAATGGATTGATCTGTTTCTCCTGCAATTCTATCAGTTGTTGCCTCGTGTAGTTTGACAGTCTGTTGTTAGGTGCATACACATTAAGAATTGTTACGTCTTCTTGGAGAACTGACCTCTTATCATTAGTAATGTCCTTCTTTATTCCTGATTAGTTTCCTTACTTTGAACTCTGCTTTGTCTGAAATTAATATATCTACTCCTGCTTTCTTTTGATAATTGCTAGCATGTTATATTTTTCACCATCCATTTACTTCTAAGTTCTATATTTCTTTATATTTAAAATGAATTTCTTGTAAGCAAGACATTGTTGGGTTATGTTTTTCAATCCACTGTAACAATCTCCATCTTTCAATTGGTATATTTAGACCACTGACCTTCAACACGATTATGGATAGAGTTGGATTAACGTCTGCCATATTTGTTGCTGTTTTCTATTTGTTGCCCTTGTTCTTTGTCCCTGTTTCTGCCTTCCGTTCTTTTTTTATTCTTTTTTTTTTTTTTTTTGGCTTCACTGGGTCTTTGTTGCTGCGTGTGGGCTTTCTCTAGTTGTGGCGAGTGGTGTGCGCTACTCTTCCATGCAGTGCGCGAACTTCTCATTGTGGTGGCTTCTCTTGTTGTGGAGCATGGGCTCTAGGCGCATGGGCTTCAGTAGTTGTGACACGTGGGCTCAGTAGTTGTGGCTCGCAGGCTCTAGAGTGCAGGCTCAGTAATTGTGGTGCATGGGCTTAGTTGCTCCGCGGCATGTGGATCTTACCGGACCAGGGATCGAGCCCGGGTCCCCTGTGTTGACAGGTGGATTTTTAACCACTGTGCCACCAGGGAAGTCCTCCTTCCATTCGTTTTTGCCTTTTATGGCTTATTTTTCTTTTTTTGGCTGCGTGAACGACATGTGGGATCTCAGTTCCCCGACCAGGGATCAAACCCGCACCCCCTGCATTGGAAGTACAGAGCCTTAAGCACTGGACTGTCAGGGAAGTCCCCTTGCCTTTAATGTTTTTAAAAAATATTTATTTATTTATTTTTGGCTGCATTGGGTCTTCACTGCTGCCACGGGCTTTCTCTAGTTGCGGTGAGCAGGGGCTACTCTTGGTTGTGGTGCGCAGCCTTCTCATTGCAGTGGCTTTTCTTGTTGAGCACGGGCTCTAGGTGCATGGGCTTCAGTAGTTGTGGCTTATGGGCTCTAGAGCACAGGCTCAGTAGTTGTGGCGCACAGGCCCAGTTGCTCTGCGGCGTGTGGGATCTTCCCAGACCAGGGCTTGAACCCGTGTCCCCCGCATTGGCAGGCGGATCCCTAACCACTGTGTCACCAGAGAAGCCCAGCCTTTAATGGTTTTAATTGATCATTTTATGATTCATTTTTCTCTCCTTTCTTAGTGTATCAATTATACTTTTTAAAACTTTTTTTAGTGCTTACCCTAGAGTTTGCAATATACATTTACAACTAATCCAAATCCATTTTTAAATAACACTGTACCACTTCACAAGTAGTGTGAGTACCTTATAATAACAATATATCCTAACTTCTTCTTCCTGTCCCTTATATTATTGCTGTCATTCATTTCATCTACATATAAGCATACATAAACATATGTGTATATATATATATGATATATATAAGCATACATAATTGAAAACATTGTTGCTATTATTATTTTGAACAAACTGGTTTAAGATCATTAGAATAAGAAAAAGAAAAGATTTTATTTTGCCTTTACTTATTCCTTCCTTGGTGTTCTTCCTTTCTTTATGCAGAGCCAAGTTTCTGACCTATATCATTTTCCTTTTCTCTAAAGAACTTCTTTTAACATTTGTTGTGAAGCAATTCTACTGACAAGAAATTCCCTCAGTTTTTGTTTGTCTGAGAAAATCTTTATTTCTTCTTCACTTTTAAGGGGTAATTTTGCAAGGTACAGAATTTAGATTGGTGGGTGTTTTTCTCTCAACACTTTTAATATTTCACTCTGTTCTCTTCTTGCTTGCATGGTTTCTGAGAAGTTGGATGTAATTCTTATCTTTTTTCCTGGATAGGTATGGTGTTTTTTTCCTTTGACTTCTTTCAGAATTTTTTTCTTTATCTTTGATCTTCTGTAATTTGAAAATAATATCCCTGGGTGTATTTTTGGTGGGGGGAGGGCTGTGAGTGTTTTTGGTGTTCTATGAGTTTCCTGAATCTGTGGTTCGGTGTCTGATATTTATTTGGGGAAATTCTCAGTAATTGCTGTTTCAAGTGTATTTTCTGTTCCTTTCCCTCTTTGTTATTCTTATTAGGTGTATGTTACACATTTTAGTATTTTTCTCATGGTGTTTGGATATTCTGTTTCTTTTAAGTTGTTGTTCTTTTTTGCTTTTCTGTTTTTGAGGATTCTATTGATATATTTTCTAGCTCAGAGATTTTTTTCCTCAGCTATGTCCAGTCTACTAATAAGCCTATCAAGGACATTATTTATTTCTGTTACAGATTTTTTATCTCTAGCGTTTTTTTCCTTTAGGATTTCTATCTCTCTGCTTCATTGCTCATCTCTTCTTGCATGCAGTTGTCAAAAGTTCGGAAATAGAAGAAGCAAAACTAATTAATCACCAAAGTACATAATTAGTGAGTATTGTGCACACACCAAAGAGACAGTTCATGAACTGGGAGCATTCATACCAAACATGAAATGAGATTCAGGGGCACATCATTATAAAGCAGCTTATACATTGAGAGTGTTTGATTATAATATTAGAATTTTCTTAAATGATAATGATAAGAAATTGGTTAGTGGTTACTTCATTTTAATTGTGGGAAACAGTTTAAGTTTTTCTTATGATTTCCAGAGGCATAAGCAAGAAATGATCCAGGTCAAGTTAGCCTTGCAAAATAAGCTAAATTAAGCTTTATTTGTATGACTAAACTGGTTTTGTATGCTCAGAGAATTTTCAAAGCTGATCTCTTTATTTTTTATTCCAACACTGTCTATTTTATCCCTTAGAGGGATTAATACACCCTTAGCGTATTAATCATATATGTTTTAAAATTTTCTGTCTATATCCAACATATCTGCCATGTCTGATTCTGATGCTGCTCTGTCTCTTCAAACTATGTTTTTGGCTTTTTAGTATGCCTTATAATTTTTTCTTAATAGCTGGACTCAGTGTACTATGTATAAGGAACTGGTGTAAATAGACCTTTGGTGATGTGGGGTTTTTTTGTTTTTGCGGTACGCGGGCCTCTCACTGCTGTGGCCTCTCCCGCTGTGGAGCACAGGCTCCGGACGCTCAGGCTCAGTGGCCATGGCTCACGGGCCTAGCCGCTCCGTGGCATATGGGATCTTCCTGGACCGGGGCACGAACCCATGTCCCCTGCATCGGCAGGCGGCCTCTCAACCACTGCGCCACCAGGGAAGCCCTTGGTGGTGTGGTTTTTAAGTATGGAGGGACGGGAAACATTCCATAGTCATATGATTTGGTCTCAGTCTTTTAGTGAGCCTGTGCCTCTGGATTGGGAACTTCATAAGTGTTTCTCTGTTCCACCCCCCCTTAGGTGGGACAAGGGGACAAACTAGCTTGTGTGGACTGGAGTTGGGTATTTCCTTTCCCAAGTCAGTTAGGCTGTGATAAAACCCTAGCAGGTTAGGCTGTGATTAATTAGTTTCTCCTGATGGCAGGCTACTTAAGAAGAACAGAGTGCTCTGGTTTATTTCAAAATGATTCCTTTCCCCCTCCCTTTGCCAGAAGCAAGAGGGGATTTTTCTCCAGTATTTAGTGTAGGAATCTTGATTGAGCTCCTGAAGGTAATTTTTATAATATGGGGGGTAGGGGGATGGGGGAAAGTGAGCTATAACTGAGTCCCCATAGCATTTTTAACTTTTAGAGTTACCAACACTGAGATTCCAGTAATTTATCAGTTACAGTTCAGGTTTTTCTGGCACTGATTCCCTCAGGGGTTTTTCCTTGTGAGAGTGTGCTCTCTTAAGCTATGAGTCCATGTGTTCACCTGTCCGTCTCTCCAGTCTTAGGGGCAACATTTGTTCTGTGTCCTACCCTCTCTTATGGAATCAAGAAGAGTTGTTGACATATAAATAAAATATATGGTCTTATAGCTAATGAGTCCATCATCATGATTTCCTAAAATATAAAACATATTTCCTTCCTCCAAAAAAAATCACCTAATCCCACATTATGCTTTTTTGTTTGGTTTCCCTAGTCAAAAAACAAAAGTATTAGGTTGGCCAAAAAGTTCCTTTGGTTTTTCAGTGAAAATAAAAGACACATTTTTCATTTTCACCAAGAACTTTATTGAACAACGTATTCAACCTTTTGCTCCACTACCTTCTGCCATTTTTCAGGCAAGTTCGTAATTCTGTCTTCCCAAAACTTTTTATCTTTGTGAGCAAGGAACTGTTCCAGGTGCCTTTTACAGTCTTCCAGGGAATTGAAATTTTTTCCATTAAGAGAGTTTTGTGAAGACCAAAATAAATGGAAATCCAAAGGTGCAATGTCTGGTGAATATGGCAGATGAATCAGAACTTCCCAGCCAAACTAACAGTTTTTGCTGGTCATCAAAGAAACATGAGGTTTTGTGTTATCCTAATGGAAGATTATGCATTTTCTGTTGACTAATTCTGGATGCTTTTTGTCTAGTGCCACTTTCAGTTGGTCTAACTGGGAGCAGTACTTGTTGGAATTAATCATTTGGTTTTCCGGAAGGAGCTCATAATAGGGGACTGCCTTCCAATCCCACCATATACACAACATCACCTCCTTTGGATGAAGACCGGCCTTTGGTGTGGTTGGTGGTGGTTCATTGCCTCACGATCTCTTCAGTTCCACATTATTGTACAGTATCCACTTTTCATCACCCGTCACAATTTGTTTTAAAAATGGAACATTTTTGTTATGTCTAAGTAGAGAATCGCATGTGGAAATATGGTCAAGAAGGTTTTTTTCGCTTAACTTATGTGGCACCCAAACATCAAAATGATTAACATAACCAAGCTGGTGCAAACGATTTTCAACACTTGATTTGGATATTTTGAGTATGTTGACTATCTCCCGAGTGGTATAATGTTGACTTCTCAGTTAATGTCTCGATTTGATTGCTGTCAACTTCAACTGGTCTACCCGACCATGGAGCATCATCCAGCGAGAAATCTCCAGCACACGAAACTTCTCAAACCACTTTTTGACATGTTCAATCAGTCATAGCAGCTTCTCCACACACTGCAAAAATCATTTTTTTTGGCTTTTCAGTTGCATTTTTGCCTTTCTTGAAATAATAAAGCATAATATGCCAAAAATATATTTTTCTTCCATCTTCAATATTAATATGGCTACACAAAAATTCACTAATTTGATAAGTTTTTTTTAAATGCATGGTGATGTGAAAGCTGTCACAATACAATCTAACTAAATTGTTTGAAATGAAGTTAAAGACAACTGAGTGCTCCTAGAGCCATCTTACGGAAAAAACCAAACGAACTTTTTGGCCAATCCCAATAAAATTGTGTGACTATTCCTCGCTTCTTTAAGACATTTAGTAGATTGAATGTGAAATCTGGTCTAAAATCCTTTAAGTGGGCCAGAATATTTTTCATCAAGTTATCTGTAATACAGCCAAGGAATGATTTGAAGAGTTATACTAGGTTTTTACAACTTAAGGATTGACTATTCTGTAGAATGTTAAGTAACAGGCAACAAGTTATAGATATTGTAATCCTTATTAAACTCATTGTAAAGATCAATACCATTTTGCTGTACAACAGAATATTCCACATCAGCCTAAAAAAACAGCTTAGCTTTTACTTTCTAAACAAAAATGGTCAGTGTCTTTGTCATGAAACATATTATCTGTAGACTTGAAACTTTGGGGGAAAAACAATAACTATTTCAGACCAATAAGGTGTATTTTAATCACTAACTGCCACAAGACAACAATTATACCAAGACTTTCCTTTTAAACTTTTCTTATAATAGGAAGAGTCCAGGAAAAATTGGGTCCAGTGTTAATTCTGTTGCAGGAAGATTCTATCTTTATTTAAATCTATAAAGACCCTATGCAATGGAAATAATACATAAACTTGGTGGTCAATTCGAGTTTCCAACTCAATTTTTCTTTAACTATTTTAGTTCTCATAAAAAATTAAGTATGTGATTTAGTTCTTTATTTAGCACAATGCTGTTTGGACTAACCTGTTTCATGTAAATTGACACCATTATATTATACATTGGTTTACATCTCCTGCCAGTTGTAAAATGAAATAATATTGTTTAGTCTTGTCCCAAAGTTATTAAAAGAGTATCGATAGAGTTTAAAGCAATATGTCAAATAGCTAAAATTACTATTTCTTAACACATATACCTTTCAAACTGATAAATATAAAGGAATATAGCCTAGTTTGTGCTATAAGTACTTGTGGTCCAACATAAGTAGAAAGATATTTCATATCAAGCACACTTGTTTTTCTTTAGTATTTTATTTTATTTTGCCTTAAGAATAAAGAAGTAAAATGTGGTTGACTTGTTCAAAGACTTATAACCAATTCCAGTTATTATTTATTCATCTACACATCTATATTCCAATTTCTTTATATTCCAATTTCTTTATCTATAAAATAAATATGGGTAGTAACCATGGGCTGATTGATCAAATCCATGATAATGTGGCAATCAGTTTAGAGAGATTAAGGAAGTCAGAACTTTGTCTTCATTTAAAATATCTTTCTGTATATTTCATGCCTTTCCAACATGCATCAAAGACAGATAATGGTTAGAATTTGACCTAGAATTTATTGAACATACAGTCTATACTGGAAAGCTAAAATAGTTGATTGCATTTTTCCCCCCAATATTGTTTCATTTAGTGTGTTTCTCTATAATAAAAATAGTAAGGAATACTGAGACATGAAGGTTTTTAAATATTGTTCTAGAGAAAAACAAATTAGAGTGTCTAAAATATTTTTGAGGATCAGGAATAGCTGTGAGTAATAAACCATTGGTAAACTATAGTGGTGGCCATAAAACCTTTTTTTCTCAATAAGAGACATAAAATAAATTTTATAGCATTTTAAAATACACAAAATACTAAAACTCAAGTAATCAAAAAATTGAATATTACAGTATTTAGGCACTCACAATTAGGTGCCTTGAGGGTTTTATTTTCCCCATCCATCAGAGGGCATATATTGCTACAGTAAACACTTTCAGATGCATGAATTCCCCAACTGTTAAATACATCACTCTCAAAAATTCTCATGTGAAGTTTTATAACAGGTGTAACCAGTTAGGGTTGATTCATTTTAAAATAATTTTAAACTAGTCTTTAAATATTTAATCATATTGTAGCCTATACTTTAGTTCACTAGTTTGATGCGCTATAGCGTTTCAAATTATTGAAATAATTTTCAATCCATTTTTGTTTTTAAGCATCATCTCATGTATTCCTCACTGCAGTCCTGTGAAGTAGGTATTATTATTATCCTCAGTATTTAATGAGGAGCCTGAGACTTAGAGTAAGGTCACACAGATAGCAAAGTTGGGAGGGAGAATTAAATTGCTTGTGTTCAAGATAGCCCTTGAATAAATGCCGATGATTTGTGAAAACTTGAGGCCACATTACATTTCTGCAGAGTTGATAAAGAAATAGAAATCACTAGGTTTTGTGTTGTTTTATTCTGTTTTTGCTCTTTAATGACAAAATTAAGTAACATTGGGAACCTTGCAAATTCACATAATGTCAACCCAGAAGAATATTTCTATATAAGTCTGAGGTGTCTATCTGAAGGTATATTTTCCTGTATATTTGAGCCTAGAGTAGGGTAAGAGTGAAAATTGGATTAAAATTGAGCTTTACATTACATTTATTCATAATTTCTTGTTTATTATGAATTTATTGTGATTTAATTTGTTGTTTAAAAGATAATATATCCTTTGTTTCCTGTTGTTGAACAGATACGGCCTTATGGCAAGAAAAAAAAATTTTAATCCATCCCATATGTAAGGTATGAGGACCCAGTTTCCTATGACCCTGGAACATATTTTTTCATAGGCTGTATCTTGGTTAATGCCAGATAATTTCTTTATTCTAACTCAAATCATGTACAGGCAATAAAGAAATAATCTTTAAAAAACTTATTTTTTACAAGTTAGGCACTAGCTTTTTAGTGCACTTTATTTCCTTCTATTGTTAACTATTAATTTGAGCTAGTTGAAATTGCCAATATTTGACATTTTTTGACTGTAAGAAATGGCAAGTTCATATGATTCACTCTAATATAAATAGAATGGGTAATGAACAGATTAGTTGAGTGCTAAAGGGCATTTAAAGAAAGGAAGTGAAAAATAAAGCCAAGGATCTGGTGAGTAGTTTGAAAGCAACAATGGTTTTATATTTTTAAAATAAAAAGGTCTTTGGGGGATTTTGTGTGTGTTTTTAATATACTTTATTTTTAGAGCAGCTTTAGGTTCACAGCAGAATTGAGTGGAAAGTACAGAAAATTTCCATATACCCCCCACCACTTCCTGTCTCCACAAGCTCACAACCTCTCCCACTATTAGTATCACTCAGCAGAATGGTGCATTTGTTAGACAATTGATGAACCTACATTGACACATCTTTATCACCCCAAAATCCATAGTTCACATTAGGGTTAAATCTTAGTATTGTACATTCTATGGGTTTGGACAAATGTATGACACGTATCCACCATTATAGTATCATAGAGAATAGTTTTATTTCCTAAAATTCCTCTGTGCTCTATTTGTCCCTCCCTCCCCTTGACCCCTGACAACCACTATTCTTTTCACTTTCTTTGTAGTTTTGCTTTTTCCAGAATGTTCTACAGTTGGAATCATACAGTATAACTTTTTCATACTGTTTTCTTTCACTTGGTAATATGTATTAAAGTTTCCTCCATATCTTTTTGTGGCCTGATAGCTCATTTGTTTTAGCAGTAAATAATATTCCATTGTCTCATTGCACCACAATTTATCTGTTCACCTACTGAAGGACATGATGGTTGCTTCCAAGTTTTGACAGTTATAAATAATTCTGCTATAATAATTGGTATTGAGTTTTTTTGTGGGCATAAGTTTTTAACTCATTTCGGTAAATACCAAGGAGTGTGGTTGCTGAATCATATAATAAGAGTATGTTTAGTTTTGTAAGAAACTGCAAACTGTTTTCCAAAGTGGCTGTACCATTTTTAAAAATTTATTTTATTCAAGTATAGTTGATTTACAATGTGTTAATTTCTGCTGTGAAGCAAAGTGATTCAGTTATATGTATATATACATTCTTTTTTAAATTCTTTTCCATTATGGTTTATCACAGGATATTGAATATAGTTCCCTGTGCTATACAGTAGGACCTCGAGAAATAGATAATTTGAACAGACCAACCACTAGAAGTGAAACAAAATCTGTAATTTAAAATTAAAAAAAAAAAAAGCTCCCTACAAACAGAAGTCCAAGACTAGATGGCTTCAGCTTCACAGGCAAATTCTACCAAAGATTCAAAGAAGAACTTATACTGGCTGTACCATTTCTCATTCCCACCAACAATGAATAAGAGTTCCTCTTGCTCCATATCCTTGCCAGCATTTTGTGTTATTAATGTTTTGGATTTTCACCATCCTAATAGGTGTGTAGTGGTGTTTAATTTTTGTTTTAATTTGTAATTCTCTAATGACATATGATGTTGAACATCTTTTCATATGCTTATTTGCTCTCCATATATCTTCTTAGGTGAGGTGCCTGTTCAGACCTTTTGCCCATTTTTTTTTTTTTTTTTTTTTTTATTGCGGTATGCGGGCCTCTCACTGTTGTGGCCTCTCCCGTTGCAGAGCACAGGCTCTAGACGTGCAGGCTCAGCGGCCATGGCTCACGGGCCCAGCCGCTCCGCGGCATGTGGGATCCTCCCATACCGGGGCACGAACCCGCATTCTCTGACTTGGCAGGCGGACTCCCAACCACTGCGCCACCAGGGAAGCCCTGCCCATTTTTTAGTTGTGTTGTTAGGTTGAGTTTTAAGAGCTCTTTGTCTGCTTTGGATAACAGTCTTTATCAGATGTGTCTTTGGAAGTATTTCTTCACAGTCTGTGGTTTGTCTTCTCACTTCCTTGGCAATGTCTTTCACAGAGCACACATTTTAAATTTTAGTGAAGTCCTACTTTAAAAATTTTTTTTATAGATTGTATCTTTGTTCTTGTATCTAAAAAGTCATGGCCATGCACAAGGCCATCTAGATTTCTTCCTATTTTATATTCTAGGAGTTTCATAGTTTTGCATTTTATCTTTAGGTCTGTGATCTACTTTGAGTTAAAGTTTGTGAAGTGTGTAAGGCCTGTGTCTAAATATTTTACATGTGAATGTCTAGTTGTTTCAGCACCATTTGTTGAAAAGACTATCTTTTCTTCATTGTATTGTCTTTACTTCTTTGTCAAAAATCAGTTGACTATGTTTATGTGAGTCTATTGCTGGACCCTCTATCTGTTCATTGATCTATTTATTCTTTTACCAGTCAGTACCACACTGTCTTGACTACTGTAGCTTTAGAGTAAATATTGAAGTCATGAAGTGTCAGTCCTCTAACTTTATTCTTCTTCTAAACTACTGAATTGTCTTTACTGAGTCATTTGTCTTTCAATGTAAACTTTAGAAGCAATTTGTTGATAATCAAAAAATAACTTGTTAGGATTTTGATTGGGATTGCATTGAATCTCTAGATCAAGTTGGAAAGAATTGACTCTGACCATATTGAATCTTATCAATGAAGGTGTAATATCTCTCAATTTTATTTAGTTTTTCTTTCATTTCTTTCATCAGTAGTTTTCCTCATATAGGTCTTATACATAATGTTACACTTATAACTAAGTATTTCATTTATTTGGGTGCTAATGTAGATGGTATTGTGTTTTTTATTTTGAATTCCATTTGTTCAATGCTAGTATGTAAGAAATAATTGACTTTTGTATGTTAATTTTGAAAAGGAGTGGTAGGAGGGAGTATCTTTGCCTTATTCATGATCTTATCAGGAAAGCTTCTAGTTTCTCACTGTTAAGTGAGATGGTGTTAACTGTAGGATTTTTGTAGATATTTTTTTTTATCAAGTTGAGGAAGTTTTCCTCTACTCCTTGCTTGCTGAAAGTGTATATCATGAATTGATGTTAGATCTTCTCCAGTGCTTTTTCTACGTCTATTTATATGATCATTTAATTTTTCTTTTCATGTAATTGATCTGTTCATGTGATGGATTACCTTAACTGGTTTGCAAATGTTGAACCCACCTTGCATATCTGAGATAAATACAACTTAATCAGGTGTATAATTCTTTTTATACATTGTTGGATTCAGTTTGCTAATATTTTGTTGAGGATTTTGCATCTAAGTTCATAAGAGACATTGGTTTGTAGTTTCCTTGTCATTTGTTTACCTAGTCTTGGTTTTCGGGAAATGCTCGTCTCATTGAGTGAGTTAGAAAATATTCCCTCTGCTTCTATGTTCCGGAAGTGATTGTAGAAAATTGGTATGATTTCTTCCTTAAATGTTTGGTAGAATTCACCAGTGAACCGATCTTGGCATCATGCTTTCTGTTTTAGAAAGTTAATTGTTGATTCAATTTTTTATAGATGTAAGCTGATTCAGATTGTCTAGTTCTTCTCATTTGAGTTTTTGAAGATTGTGTCTTTCAAGGAATTAGTTCATTTCATAGAGGTTACCAAAAATATGGGCTTGAATTGTTCATAGTATTTCCTTACTATCCATTTGATATCTAAGGGACCTATAGAGATGTCCCTTGTCTTATTTGTGAAATTAGTAATTTCTGTCTTTCTTTCTCCTATTTTCTTTATTAGCCTGACTGGAAGCTTATACATTTTACTGATGTTTTCAAGGAACCAACTTTTGCTTTCATTGATTTTTCTGTATTATTTACATGTTTTCAATTTCATTGATTTCTGCTCTAATTTTTGTTATTTCTTTTCTCTGGTTACTTTGGATATAAATTGCCTTGTATTTCAAGTTTCCTCAGATGAAAACTTAGATAATTGATTTTAGAACTTTGTTCTTTTGTAATACATACATTCTATGCAATAAAATTCCCCTCTAAACACTGCTTTAGTGGCATACCACAATTTTTATAAGTTGTATTTTCATTTTCATTATAAGTTCAATGTATTTTTAAATTTCTTCTGAGATTTCTTCTTTGACCCATGTATTATTTAGAAGCATGTTGTTTAACCTCCAATTATTTGGTATTCTCCAGGTATCTTTATCAATTTCTAGTTTTATTCCTTTGTGGTCTGAATGCTAAGGTACGTCTTACAGTCTAGAATGTAGTCTATCACCATTTTCAATTTCTTTTGGTTATCCATTTTATTTTACTTTATTTTTTTTAACATCTTTATTGGAGTATAATTGCTTTATATTGTTGTGTTAGTTTCTGCTGTATAACAGAGTGAATCAGCTATACGTATACATATATCCCCATATCCCCTCCCTCTTATGTCTCCCTCCCACACTCCCTATCACACCTCTCTAGTGGTCACAAAGCACCGAGCTGATCTCCCTGTCCTATGCAGCTGCTTCCCACTAGCTATCTATTTTACATTTGGTAGTGAATATATGTCAATGCCACTCTCTCACTTCGTCTCAGCTTACCCTTCTCCCTCTCTGTGTCTTCAAGTCCATTCTCTACATCTGCATCTTTATTCCTGTCCTGCCCCTAGGTTCTTCAGAACCATTCTTTTTCTAGATTCCATATATATGTGTTAGTGTAAGGTATTTGTTTTTCTCTTTTTAACTTCACTCTGTATGACAGACTATAGATCCATCCACCTCACAACATAGCTCAATTTTGTTTCTTTTTATGGCCGAGTAATATTCCATTGTATATATATATATGCCACATCCCCTTTATCCATTCATCTGTTATTGGACACTTAGGTTGCTTCCATGCCCTAGCTATTGTAAATACTGCTGTAATGAACATTGTGGTACATGACTCTTTTTGAATTATGGTTTTCTCTGGGTATATGCCCAGTAGTGGGATTCCTGGGTCATATGGTAGTTCTATTTTTAGTTCTTTAAGGAACCTCCATACTGTTCTCCATAGTGGCTGTATCAATTTACATTCTCACTAACAGTGCAAGAGTGTTCCCTTTTTGCCACACCCTCTCCAGCATTTCTTGCTTGTAGATTTTTTGATGATGGCCATTCTAACCAGTGTGAGGTTATACCTCATTGTAGCTTTGATTTGCATTTCTCTAATGATTAGTGATGTTGAGCATCCTTTCATGTGTTTGTTGTCAATCTGTAAATCTTTGGAGAAATGTCTATTTAGGTCTTCTGCCCATTTTTGGATTGGGTTGTTTGTTTGTTTGATATTGAGGGGCATGAGCTGCTTGTAAATTTTGGAGATTAATCCTTTGTCAGTTGCTTCATTTGCAAATATTTTCTCCCATTCTGAGGGTTGTCTTTTGGTCTTGTTGATAGTTTCCCTTGCTGTGCAAAAGCTCTTAAGTTTCATTGGGTCCCATTTGTTTATTTTTGTTTTTATTAGCATTTCGCTAGGTGGTGGGTCAAAAAGGATCTTGCTGTGATTTATGTCATACAGTGTTCTGCCTATGTTTTCCTCTAAGAGTTTTATAGGGTCTGGCCTTACATTTAGGTCTTTAATCCATTTTTAGTTTATTTTTGTCTATGGTGTTAGGGAGTGTTCTAATCACATTCTTCTACATGTAGCACCACGTTTGGAAGAGGCTGTCTTTTCTCCATTGTATATTCTTGCCACCTTTATCAAAGATAAGGTGACCATATGTGTGTGGGTTTATCTCCGGGCTTTCCATCCTGTTCCATTGATCTATATTTCTATTTTTGTGTCAGTACCATGTTGTCTTGATTACTGTAGCTTTGTAGTGTAGTCTGAACTCAGGGAGCCTGATTCCTTCAGCTCCGTTTTTCTTTCTCAAAATTGCTTTGACTATTTGGGGTCTTTTGTGTTTCCATAAAACTTGTGAATTTTTTTGTTCTAGTTCTGTGAAAAATGCCATTGGTAGTGTGATAGGGATTGCAGTGAATCTGTAGCTTGCTTTGTGTAGTATAGTCATTTTCACCATGTTGATTCTTCCAATCCAAGAACATGGTATATCTCTCCATCTGTTTGTATCATCTTTAATTTCTTTCTTCAGTGTCTTATAGGTTTCTGCATACAGGTCTTTTGTCTCCTTAGGTAGGTTTATTCCTAGGCATTATATTCTTTTTGTTTCAGTGGTAAATGGAAGTGTTTCCTTAGTTTCTCTTTCAGATTTTTCATCATTAGTATATAGGACTGCAAGATATTTCTGTGCCTTAATTTTGTATCCTGCTACTTTACCTAATTCGTTGATTAGTTCTAGTAGTTTTCTGGTAGCATCTTTAGGAGTCTCTGTGTATAGTATCATGTCATCTGCAAACAGTGACAGTTTTACTTCTTCTTTTCCAATTTGGATTCCTTTTATTTCTTTTTCTTCTCTGTTTGCCGTGGGTAAAACTTCCAAAACTATGTTGAAAAATTGTGGTAAGAGTAGGCAACCTTGTCTTGTTGCTGAACTTGGTGGAAAAGGTTTCAGTTTTTCACCACTGAGAATGATGTTTGCTGTGGGTTTGTCATATATGGCCTTTCTTATATTGAGGTAAGTTCCCTCTGTGCCTACTTTCTGGAGAGTTTTTATCATAAGTGGGTGTTGAATTTTGTCAAAAGCTTTTTCCTCATCTATTCACATTATCATATATATATATATATATATATATATATATATATTTTTTTTTTTTTTGCGGTACGTGGGCCTCTCACTGTTGTGGCCTCTCCCGTTGCAGAGCACAGGCTCCAGACGCGCCGGCTCAGCGGCCATGGCTCATGGGCCCAGCCGCTCCGGCATGTGGGATCTTCCCGGACCGGGGCACGAACCCATGTCCCCTACATCGGCAGGCAGACTCTCAACCACTGCGCACCATGGAAGCCCTATCATATGGTTTTTATTCTCAATTTGTTAATATGGTTTATCACATTGATTTATTTGTACATATTGAAGAATCCTTGCATTCCTGGGATAAACCCAACGTGATCATGGTGTATGATCCTTTTAATGTGCTGCTGGATTCTGTTTGCTAGTATTTTGTTGCGGATTTTTGCATCTGTGTTCCTCAGTGATATTGGCCTGTAGTTTTCTTGTTCTGTGACACCTTTGTCTGGTTTTGGTATCGGGGTGATGGTGGCCTCATAGAATGAATTTGGGAGTGTTCCTTCCTCTGTTATATATTGGAAGAGTTTGAGAAGGATAGGTTTTAGCTATTCTCTAAATGATCGATGGCATTTGACTGTGAAACCATCTGGTCCTGTGCTTTTGTTTCTCAGAAGATTTTTAATCACAGTTTCAATTTTAGTGTTTGTGATTGGTCTGTTTATATTTTCTATTTCTTCCTGGTTTGGTCTTAGAACATTTTGCTTTTCAAAGAATTCGTTCATTACTTCCAGCTGTCCAATTTAGTGGCATATAGTTGTTTGTAGTAATCTCTCATGATCCTTTGTGTTTCAGCAGTGTCAGTTGTTACGTCTCCTTTTTCATTTCTAATTCTGTTGATTTGAATCTTCTCCCCTTTTTTCTTTCTTGATGAGTCTGGCTAATGGTTTATCAATTTTGTTTATCTTCTCAAAGAACCAGTTGTAGTTTTATTGATCTTTGCTATCATTTCCTTCATTTCTTTTTCATTTAGTTGTGATCTGGTCTTTATGACATCTTTCCTTCTGATAACTTTGGGGATTTTTTGTTCTTCTTTCTCTAATTGCTTTAGGTGTAAGGTTAGGTTGTTGATTTGAGATTTTTCTTGTTTCTTGGGGTAGGCTTGTACTGCTATAAATTTCCCTCTTAGAATTGCTTTTGCTGTATCACATAGATTTTGGGCCATTGTGTTTTCATTGTCATTTGTTACTAGGTATTTTTTTATTTCCTCTTTGATTTCTTCAGTGATCTCTTGGCTATTTAGTAGTGCATTTTTTAGCTTCCATGTGTTTGTATTTTTCCAGTTTTTTTTTCCTGTATTTGATATCTAGTCTCATAGCATTGTGGTTAGAAAAGATACTTTATATGATTTCAATTTTCTTAACTTTACCAAGACTTGATTTGTGACCCAAAATATGACCTATCCTGGAGAATGTTCCATGAGCACTTGAGAAGAAAATGTATTCTGTTGTTTTTGCATGGAATGTCCTATAAATATCAAGTCTATCTTGTTTGATGTATCATTTAAAGCTTGTGTTTCCTTATTTATTTTCAGTTTGGATGATCTGTCCATTGGTGAAAGTGGAGTGTTGAAGTCCCCTACTATGATTGTGTTATTGTCAATTTCCCTTTTTATGGCTGTTAGCATTTGCCTTATGTGTTGAGGTGCTCCTATGTTGGGTTCATAAATATTTACACTTCTTATATCTTCTTCTTGGACTGATCCCTTGATCATTATGTAGTGTCCTTCTTTGTCTCTTATAATAGTCTTTATATTAAAGTCTATTTTGTCTGATATGAGAATTGCTACTCCAGCTTTCTTTTGATTTCCATTTGCATGGAATATCTTTTTCCAGCCCCTCACTTTCAAGTCTGTATGTGTCCCTAGGTCTGAAGTGGGTCTCCTGTGGACAGCATATATATGGGTCTTTTTTTTGTATCCATTCAGCCAGTCTATGTCTTTTGGTTGGAGCATTTAATCCATTTACATTTAAGATAATTATCGATATGTATGTTCCTATTCCCATTTTCTTAATTGTTTTGGATTTGTTTTTGTAGGTCTTTTCCTTCTGTTGTGTTTCCTGCCTAGAGAAGTTCCTTTAGCATTTGTTGTAAAGCTGGTTTGGTGCTGCTGAATCCTCTTAGCCTCTGCTTGTCTGTAATGGTTTTAATTTCTCTGTCGAATCTGAATGAGATTCTGGCTGGTTAGAGTAATCTTGGTTGTAGGTTTTTCCCTTTCATCACCTTAAATATGTTCTGCCACACCCTTCTGGCTTGCAGAGTTTCTGCTGAAAGATCAGCTATTAACCTTATGGGGATTCCCTTGTATGTTACTTGTTGCTTTTCCCTTGCTGCTTTTAATATTTTTTCTTTGTATTTAATTTTTGATAGTTTGATTTATGTGTCTTGGCTTGCTTCTCCTTGGATTTATCCTGTGTGGGACTCTCTGCACTTTGTGGACTTCATTGACTATTTCCTTCCCCATATTAGGGAAGTTTTCTTTTCTTTTTTTTTTTTCCTCACACACACACACACTGTATTTTATTTTTATAAGAGATGAATAGTGGGAAGTTTTCAACTATAATCTCTTCAAATATTTTCTCAGTCCCTTTCTTTTTCTCTTCTTCTTCTGAGACCCCTGTAATTCGAATATTGATGTGTTTAATGTTGTTCCAGATGTCTCTGAGACTGTCCTCAATTCTTTTCATTCTTTTTTCTTTATTCTGCACTGCGGTAGTTATTTCCACTATTTTATCTTCCAGGTCACTTATCTTTTTTTCTGCCTCAGTTATTCTGCTATTGATTCCTTCTAGAGAATTTTAATTTCATTTATTGTGTTGTTTATTGTTGTTTGTTTGCTCTTTAGTTCTTCTAGGTCCTTGTTAAATGTTTCTTTTATTTTCTCCATTCTGTCTCCAATATTTTGGATCATCTTTACTATCATTATTCTGAATTCTTTTTCAGGTAGACTGCCTATTTCCTCTTCATATGTTTGGCCTGGTGGTTTTTACCTTGCTCCTTCAACTGCTGTGTATTTCTCTGTCTTCTTATTTTCTTAACTTACTGTGTTTGGGGTCTCCTTTTCACAGGCTGCAGGTTCATAGGTCCCATTGTTTTTGGTGGCTGCCTCCAGTGGGTAAGGTTGGTTTAGTGGGTTTTGTAGGCTTCCTGGTGGAGGGGACTGATGCCTCTGTTCTGGTGGATGAGGCTGGATCTTGTCTTTCTGCTGGGCAGGACCGTGTCCAGTGGTGTGTTTTGGGGTATCTGTGAACTTAGTTTGATTTTAGGTAGCCTCTCTGCTAATGGATGGTGTTGTGTTCCTGTCTTGCTAGTTGATTGGTTAGGGTGTACAGTACTGGAGCTTGCTGGTTGTTGAGTGGATCTGGGTCTTAGCATTGAGTTAGAGATCTCTGGAGGACTTCTAGCTGATTGGTATTATGTGAAGCCAGGAGGTCTCTGGTGATCCAATGTCCTGAACTCGACTCTCCCACCTCAGAGGCTCTGGCGTGACACCCAGCCAGAGTACCAAGACCCTGTCAGCCACACGGCTCAGAAGAAAAGGGTGGATAAAAAAGGAAAGGAAGAAAGAAAAGAAAAGAAAGTTATTAAAATATTTTTTTTAAATATTAAAATAAAAAAAGTAAAAAAAAGAAGAGAGCAACCAAACCAATAAACAAATCCACCAGTGATAACAAGCGCTAAAAACTAAACTAAGATAAACATATAAATCAGAAACTAGTCAGCTGCATACATCAAATCCAAAGTCTACATTTGCTCCCAAAGTCCACTGCCTC